>NW_005871077.1:7798884-7807543 GCF_000147115.1 Myotis lucifugus
TCCGTACCCTGTCATGCACAGAGCAGGGCCAATCAGGGGGTTGGGGCACTGCCCCGGTCACGCACAGAGTAGGGCCGATAGGGGAGTTAGGGCACCGCCCCTGTCACACACAGAGCAGGGCGGATCAGGGGGGTTGGGGCGCCGCTCTCTATCACCCACAGAGCAGGGCCGATCAGGGGGTTGGGGGCGCCGCACCTGTCACACACAGAGCCACAGGGCGATCAGGGGGGTTTGGGGCGCTGCCCCCTGGTCACGGCTGAATCCGGTGCCAGGAGGCCTTCCTCGGCCTCCGGCTTGAATCCCGGTGCTGGGGAGGCATATTACCCCTTTTACTATATAGGATAAGAAGGCCTGGGGGAGGGGCTTGGTTTGCCCTGGAAGGGTGTCCTGGGATCAGGGTGGGGGTCCCCACTGGGGTGCCTGGCCAGTCTGGGTGAGGGGCTGAGGGCTGCTTTCAGGCTGGTGGTTGTTGACTGAAGCTCCCAACCGCTCCTTTTTTTTCTCTTTTTTAAATTTTATTCTGGGCCAGCTTTAGCTCTGGCTTTAGCTCTGAAGCTTCCGCTGCTGAAAGCAGGTATCTGGTTTGTTTGCGTTCTATAATCGAAACAATGTATAACTCCAGCTCTGAGATCCCGGCTGGCTGAAAGCTGGTTTCTAGGGTTTTGTTTAGCTTCTATATTTGTTAGAATGTTTCAAACTGCCAGCTCAGAGGCCGGCAAGTCAGGCGGGGAACGTTGCAGTCTGCAGTCACTGGAGCAAGCAAGCCTCATGTTCGCTTCCAGCTGCCTGGCTGTCGGCCGCCATCTTGGCTGACAGTTAATTTGCATAAGGATATGCTGATTAGCCAATGGTAAGGGTAGTGGTCGTACGCTAATTACCATGTTTCTCTTTTATTAGTGTAGATGGTAACCACACACACAAATTCCCAAATCAGGACAAATAGCTTAAAAAAAGAGGAAACAGAGGGAAGAAGTATGGAATACCACCAAACAAAAACAACAGACAGAAACACAAAGGAAAAGAACAATGGAGACCCAGAGCTACCAGAAAACAAAAGATAAAATGGCTATAGAAAATGCTCATACATCAATAATTATCATAAATGTAAATGGTCAAGTTCACCAATAAAGAGGCACTGAATAGCAGAGTGGATCAAAGAAACAAAACCCAACAATATGTTGCCTACAAGAGATACAACTAAGCTGCAAAGGCAAAGGTAGATTCAAAGTAAAAAGTGGAAAATGATTCTCCAAGCTAATAACATCCACAGAAAAGCAGGTGTAGGCATACTTTTATCTGACAAAATATATTTGAAGATAACAAAGATAAGAAGAAACAAAGATGGACACTTTATAATGATAAAGGGAACACTACATCAAGAAAATATAACACTTATTAATATATATGCACAAAATCAGGGAGCACTCAGATATATAAAACTACTATTCACAGAACTAAAGAGAAAAACAGATCCAAACACAATCATAGTTGTGGACCTTAATACTCCACTGACAGTTCTAGACAGATGAACCAAACTGAAAATCAATAAAGAAATATCAGCCTTAAATGAAACACTAGACCAAATGGACATAATTGACATTTGCAGAACCTTTCATCCGAGAACATCAGATTACACATTCTTTTCCAGTGCACATGGAACATTCTCAAGGATAGACCATATGTTGGGTCACCAAACTAACATTAACAAATTCAGAAAGACTGAAATTATACCAAACATATTCTCCAGCCACGATGCCTTGAAATTAGAAATCAACTGCAAAAAGGTAGTAAAGAAACTCACAAATACTTGGAGATCAAACAATATACTACTAAAAAATCTCTGTGTCAAAGAGGAAATAAAAGATGAGATCAAAAGATATATAGAGACAAATGAGAATCACAATACAACAGATCAAAACTTCTGGGATGCAGCAGAAGCAGTAATAAGAGGGAAGCTTATATCATTACAGGCCTAACTCAAGAAACAAAAGAAATCCCAAGTAAACAATCTAACATCACATCTTAAAGAACTAGGAAAAAAAGAACAAAAGCAACCCAAAGTCAGTAGAAGAAAGACAATAATAAAAATTAGAGCAGAATTGAATGAAATAGAGAAAAAAAGACTACACAAAAATTTGATACAACAAACACCTAGTTCTTTGAAAAGAATGAAAAACTACTGGCCTCACTCACTAAGGAAAAAAAAAGGAAAAGACCCATATAAACAAAATCAGAAATGAGAGAGGAGAAATTACCAGACACCACAGATATGCAAAGGATCATACTAGAACAGTGATGGCAAACCTTTTGAGCTCGGCGTGTCAGCATTTTGAAAAACCCTAACTTAACTCTGGTGCCGTGTCACATATAGAAATTTTTTGATATATGCAACCATAGTAAAACAAAGACTTATATTTTTGATATTTATTTTATATTTAAATGCCATTTAACAAAGAAAAATCAACCAAAAAAATGAGTTCGCGTGTCACCTCTCACACGCGTGTCATAGGTTCGCCATCATTGTACTAGAATATTATGAAACACTGTATGCCTCCAAATTCAATAATCTAGAAGAAATGTGTATAAGTTTCTAGAAATATATAACCATTCTGGACTAAATCATGAAGAACTGAAAAATATAAATGGACCAATCAGTATTGAGGAAATTGAAATAACCATCAAAAACCTCCCAAAAATAAAAGTCAAGGACCAGATGGCTTTATCAGTAAATTCTACCAAATGTTCAAAGAACACTTAAAACCTCTCCTTCTTGAACTCTTCCAAAAATTGATCAAGAGGTAATACTTCCTAACATATTCTATGAGAGCAATATAATCCTGATATCAAAACCTAGCAAAGATAATGCAAATAAAGAAAACTACAGTCCAATATCTCTGATATATACAGATGTAAAAATCCTAAACAAAATACTAGCAAATCAAATATAATCCTATCTAATAAAGAGAGGATATGCTAATTGACCCTCACACCATCACAAAGATGGTGGTGCCCACGGCCAATAAGGAGGGAATATGCTAATTGACAGCCCCGACCTCAAAGATGGCGGTGCTCAGTCCTCTCAGCTCTGCCAGGGTGGCAGGCGCATGGCAAGGCCTGCCCCCGTGTGCCTGCCTCCAGAGACCCCTCAGCCCCCCAGCGCCGGCCCGAGGCACAGGCAAGCCTCGGATGGCGGCTGCCCAGCCTCCCAGGGCCACCCGAGGCTCAGGTAACCAGGGCCAGCCGAGGCTTGCGCTGCCAGCAGTGGCAGCAGCAGAGGTGTGATGGGGCATCGCCTTCCCCTGATCGCCGGGTCGCCTCCCGCCCCCGAGGGCTTCTGGACTGTGAGAGGGGGCGGGCTGGGTTGAGGGACTCCCCCTCCAGTGCATGAATTTTCATGCACCGGGCCTCTAGTAGTACATAAAAAATAATACATCACGACCAAGTGGGGCTCATTCCAAGGGCACAGGATAGTTCAACATACACAAATCAATCAATGTAATACACCACATCAACAAAAGAAAGGATAAAAATCAAATGATCTAATCAACTGATGCAGGAAAAGCATTTGATAAAATATAACACCATTTATGATTAAAACACTCAATAAAAAAGGAATAGAAGGAATGTACCTCAACAGAATAAAGGTCATATATGATAAACCCTCAGCTAATATCATAGTTACTGGAGAAAAACTGAAAGCTTTGCTTCTTAAGATCAGGAACAAGACAAGGATGTTCACTCTCACCACTCTTATTCAACACAGTGCTGGCAGTCCTAGCCAGAACAACAAGGCAAGAGAAAGAAAAAAATGGCATCCAAACCGGGAAGAAAGATGTAAAACTATCACTTTTTGTGGATGACATGATTCAGTATATAGAAAACTCTAAAGATCCCACCAAAAAACTATTAGAAACAATAAGCAAATACAGTCACATTGCAGGATACAAATTCAATATGCAAAAATCCATTGTCTTCCTGTATACTAAACAAAACTTCAGAAAAAGTGAAGAAAAAAACACACACAAAAAAAAATAATTCCTTTTGCAATTGCGACTAAAAGAATAAAATACCAGCAATAAACTTAACAAAGAATGTGAAAGACCTATATACTGAAAATTACAAAGCATTACTAAAAGAGATTGAAAAAGACACAATAAAATGAAAAAATATCCCGTGTTCATGGATTGGAAGAATCAACATAGTTAAAATGGCCATATTACCCAAAGCAACATACAGATTTAATGCAATCCCCATCAAGATCCCCAATATAATTTTTCAAAGAAATAGAACGAGAAATCAGATCTGTATGGAACCACAAAAGACTCTGAATAGCCAAAGCAATCCTGAGAAAAAAGAATGAAGCTGGAGGTATCATGCTACCTGACTTCAAATTATACTACAGAGCTACGATAATCAAAACAGCATGGTATTGGCAGAGAAATAGACACACAGATCAATAGAACAGAGTAGAGAGCCCAGCTATTTTGACAAAAGAGCCAGAAACACAATGGAGTAAAGACAGTCTCTTCAATAAATGGTGCCAGAAAAACTGAAAAGCCACATGCAAACGAATGAAGCTGGATTACAGTTTGTCCCTTGTACAAACATTAATTCAAAATGGATCAAGACTTAAATATAAGACCCAAAACAATAAGTTACATAAAAGAAAATATAGGTAACAAACTTATGGACCTTGTTCATAGAGAATATTTTGTGAACCTGACCCCAAAGGAAAGGGAGTAAAGGCAAAAATAAATGAATGGGACTATATCAAACTAAAAAGCTCTGCACAGCAAAACAAAGAGGCAGCCAACCAGATGGGAGATAATATTTGCAAACAGTAGCCACAAGAAAGGTTTAATTCCCAAAATACATAAAGAACTCATAAAACTCAACACCAAACAAACAACCCAATCAAAGAGTGGGCAGAGGACCTGAAAATACACCTTTCCCAAGAAGACACAGGAACAGCCAATAGATAAATGAAAAGATGTTCAATCTCACTGGCAATTAGGGAAAATGCAAATCAAAACTATGAGATAGACACCACCTCACACCTGTTAGAGTGGCCATTATCAACAATACAAGCAATAACAAGTGTTTGAGAGGTTGTGGAAAAAAGGGAACCCTCATCCACTGCTGGTGGGAATGTAGACTGGTACAACTACTATGGGAAACAGTCTGGCGATTCCTCGAAGAATTAAGAGTAGAGCCCTGGCCGGTTTGGCTCAGTGGATAGTCGGCCTATGGCCTGAAGGGTCCCAGGTTCAATTACGGTCGGGGGCACATGCCCAGGTTGTGGGCTCGGTCCCCAGTAGGGGGCGTGCAGGAGGCAGCCAATCGTTGATTCTCTCTCATTATTGATGTTTCTATCTCTCTCTCCCTCTCCATTCCTCTCTGAAATAAATAAAAGTATATATTAAAAAAAAAAATTAAGAGTAGAGCTACCATATGACCCAGCAATCCTTCTCTTGAATATATACCTGAAAACCTCAAAATCATGTGTTTGCAAAGATATATGCACCCCTATGCTCATTGCAGCACTATTCATGGTGGCCAAGACATGGAAACAACCATATTGTCCTGCGACAGAGGACTGGATAAAGAAGATGTAGTTCAAATATACAATGGAATTCTATTAAGCCATAAGAAAAGATGAAATAGTGCCATTTGCAATAATGTGGATGGGCCTTGAGAACATTATGCTAAGTGAAATAAGTCAGTCAAAAAAGGCTACGAACTGCCCTAACCGTTTTGGCTCAGTGGATAGAGAGTCGGCCTGTGGACTGAAGGGTCCCAGGTCTGATTCCGGTCAAGGGCATGTACCTTGGTTGCAGGCACATCCCCAGTAGGGGGTGTGCAGGAGGCAGCTGATCGATGTTTCTCTCTCATTGATGTTTCTAACTCTCTATCCCTCTCCCTTCCTCTCTGTAAAAAATCAATAAAATATATTTCAAAAAAAAAGGCTACAAACCATATGATTTCATTCATATGTAGGATATAAAACTGAAACTCATGAACAAAAACAGCAGTGTGGTGGTTGCCAGAGGGAAGGGATTGTGGGTAGAAGAGGGTCCTAATATATGGTGACAGGAGAAGATCTGACCATGGGCACCTAGTGCAATATACAGATCTTGTAACATAGAAACTCACACCTGAAACCTATATGTTCATGTTGACCAATGTCACCCCAATAAATTTGGTTAAAAAAAAATTTTGCCCAGATATAATAACTACTACAAGGGATAAATGAAGTATAAAAATGGCTCTAAATTCAAATAAAAAATTAGAAAATGAGTGTTTTAAGTATTAAATTCTATACTTTCTTCTAATATCAAAAGTTTTTGTAATTTAAAACTGCTTAAGAGCTGATAATAGGTTTAACTATGAGTAAGAGTCATGTTTTGACAAAGAACTCTATGACAGCCTTAGCATTTGAGTTTTAATATTAGTAACTATAATAATTTACATTTTTCCTACAAAGTACATAACTATGATTTCTGAATATATTTTTATATCACAAGCAATTAAGAGTTTGGAAAATATTTAAAGTGATATAACATGGAGACAATTATTAAAATTCCTTAGGTCTTCTAATATATATCCTGCAAACTTACCATCTGTACACTTTTTTCCAATTCCTGGGGAATCGCAAATGTAGATGAAGGAGCCTGAGTAAGAGGCCATGCGCCAGCCTAGAAGAAAATAAGTAAAATAAAAAAGTTAAATAGACAAGCATCTAACTTGTTAATAAATATTTATAAAATGATTTAAACTAAAGCACCTCTTTTTTCCTTTCTCAAAATGTTGATAAAACCCATTAGCATTACTATCTTGGCATATTTCATTCCAAATCAATATAACATATAACGTTAGAAGATACAATCCATTGATTAAAGAAAATGCAATGAGGCCTCTATTTATTAATTGTTTGGATCAGGCTATTTGAAATGAGTAGTAAATGCCTACAATAACACATATTCATACCTGTAGAACATATATTTGAAAACTAATTCCCAAATCTATTACTGTGTCTTGATTTTTGATAAAATTGTTGAACTTATTGTTGAGATCAGCACTGACACTCATATCTGTATACATCCGATGTAGCTTGCTGGTAAACTCATAACCACATGCTTGCTGTAAAAACAGTTTAAAAAAAATGATTTAAAAAGAATAATAATAAACCATATTAATTAATGAGAACATGTTACTATTGCTAGTTCTATGGTCAAGGGTCTGCATATTATATTCAAGTCTACTCTTCAGGAAAATTATCAACTACTAAATATTTTAGCATAAATATGTCTCAGCTACTACTTACTTCATCAAGGTATAAGCTAAAATTATGCAAAAATAAACTAAAATTCAACTGCACTACAAAACTTGTACTTAAATAAATATTTCAGGTACATTCATTTATAAATAATACAAAACTTTTGTTAAGTTAATACTGTTTATCTTGTGGATAAGTCTTTATCAATATACAGGGTGTCCCAAAAAATGTATACACACTTTAATAGCTGACAGCTGTTAAATGAAAATCTACACTAATAAAAGACAAAGATGCTCATTGACCGTACCTTCGCTACACCCCAAGCCACGCCCACCAGCCAATCAGAGTGACTATATGCAAATTAACCCAACCAAGATGGTGGCTGGCAGCCACAGAGCTGGAGCAAGCAGGAGGCTTGGTTCCCCAGGCGATGGAGGAAGCCAAGCTTCCCGCCTCCCCGGAGCCGGCTGTGGCCTCCACTCATGACAACAAAGTTTCAATTATAGAAGACAAATAAATCCCAGATACCTGCTTCCAGCCAGCCTCCACTGGGAGCTTGGGTGGCTGGGGGCCGTGGCCAGCCTGAAAACAGCCATCAGCCCCTCACCCAGGATGGCCACAAGCTCATGGGGTGAGGGTCCCCGCAGGGGGGCTTGGCCAGCCTGCAAATAGCCATCAGCCCCTCATCCAGGCTGGTCACACCCTCATGGGGTGAGGGTCCCCGCTGGGGGGCTTAGCCAGCCTGAAAACGGCCCTCAGCCCCTCACCCAGACTGGTCAGGCACCCCAGCAGAACCCCCCACCCTGAAGGGGCTGTGGCCAGCCTGCAAATGGCCCTCAGCCCCTCACCCAGAATGGCCAGGCACCCCAGTAGGGACCCCCACATTTAAGGGGCTGTGGCCAGCCTGCAAACACCATCAGCCCCTTACCCAGGCTGGCCAGGCACTCCTATATAATAAAAGGGTAATATGCAAATTGACCCTAACAGCAGAACAACTGGGAATCACTGGTCACTATGACACACACTGACCACCAGGGGGCAGACGCTCAATGCAGGAGCTGCCCCCTGGTGGTCAGTGTGCTCCCATAGTGGGAACTCTGCTCAGCAACAAGCCAGGCTGACGGCTGCCAGTACAGCGGTGGTGGTGGGAGCCTCTCCTGCCTCCTCAGCAGCGCTAAGGATGTCCGACTGCAGCTTAGGCCTGCTCCTCGCTGGCAAGTGGACATCCCCTGAGGGCTCCCGGACTGCCAGAGGGATGTCTGACTGCCAGCTTAGGTCCAATTCCCCGGGGAGCGGGCCTAAGCCAGCAGGTGGTCATCCCCGAGGGGTCCCAGACTGTGAGAGGGCACAGGCCAGGCTGAGAGACCCCCCCGAATGCACAAA
>NW_005871077.1:7808208-7846577 GCF_000147115.1 Myotis lucifugus
GGGGGGGGAGGGGGGGGTTGGGGCGCCGCACCCTGTCACACACAGAGCCGCAGGGCGATCAAGGGGTTTGGGCGCTGCCCCCTGTCACGCTGATCCGGTGCCCGGAGGCCTCTCGGCTCCGCTGATCCCAGTGCTGGGAGCCATATTACCCTTTTACTATATAAGATAGAGGCCTGGGGGCCGGCTGGTTTGCCCTGAACGGTGTCCTGGATCAGGGTGGGGGTCCCCACTGGGGTGCCTGGCCAGTCTGGGTGAGGAGCTGAGGGCTGCTTTCAGGCTGGCAATTGACTGAAGCTCCCAACCGCTCCTTGTTTCCTTTTCTTTTTTTTTTTTTATTCTGGGCCAGCTTTAGCTCTGGCTCTAGCTCTGAGGCTTCCGCTGCTATAATCGAAACAATGTATAACTCTAGCTCTGAGATCCCGGCTGGCTGAAAGCTGATTTCTGGGGTTTTGTTTAGCTTCTATATTTGCAACATAGTTTCTTAGAGTTGTAGCTCAGAGGCCGGCAAGTCAGGCGGGGAACGTTGCAGTCTGCAGTCACTGGAGCAAGCAAGCCTCATGTTCGCTTCCAGCTGCCTGGCTGTCGGCCGCCATCTTGGCTGACAGTTAATTTGCATAAGGATATGCTGATTAGCCAATGGGAAGGGTAGCGGTCGTACGCTAATTACCATGTTTCTCTTTTATTAGTGTAGATTCTAAGTGTGTATACATTTTTAGGGGACACCTTGTATATAGAGAGATCTGTCCTTTAATACAGTATTTGCATATCCCATCATATAGATATACCATTACACATTTAACCAGTCACCAGCTGATTATTTCCTGTTGTTATATCTAATTGCTACAATTAACATCTTTTTGTGCTAGCAGAATAATTTCTATGACATTATCAGATCAAAGGCTCACATTACCTTTAATTTATTGATCATGGCTTCTTCAGAATCCATAGACATAGATAACCCATGAATTAAACGTTTCGCCAGCATTCTTGCATAGAACTATATTAAGAAATATTTCTAAAGGTTAATTCCTTTCTGATGACTTAAATTTCAAAAATAAATAAAATCTGACTAAACCAAATAAAACTTCTCTATTCACAACTTACCTTTTGAAAAACATCCTTATCATCGATATATTTGAAAACAGTAATGAAGCTGGTAAGTTTGTCTTCCACTTCATTCTCAGTCATCCCCTTTGCTGATTTCTTTAGTAAGTTGTCACAGTACTTAGCAAGCTCAAATAGAAATTGACAGTATATCTTATAAAGGGCCCTTCTATACATACATATGCCTCAAAAAAGGCAAAGGACAATAGTACAAAATATCAATGAATAAGTTCTCTGCCATCCTAAAACTTATGTTTTTAAAATTATGAATATGCACTAAAGAATTTAAAATATGTCATAAGGCAAATTTTAAAAAAAACTATAAATAATTCAAAAATCTAATCAACACAGTGAACAATAAAACACTGACATAAACAACAGAAGTTTCAAAAGAACACCTAGGTGCGTTTTGAGTAGTTCTATAATTTTCGACATTAAACAATTACTTTTTTTATTCTTACCACAACTTTATAATTAAGTTTTCTTTAATTATCATCAAATTTCCTTTCAATTTCAGATAAATAAAATCTCTATGAGAAGTAATGCAAATTATTTCACAGAAGACATACTTTAAAACCCAAACTGTACTGCTTGGGTTTTAGAAGCCTTACAAAAATTGGAACGACAGAGAAAATTAGCATGGACTCTGCATAAAGATGCACACAAATTAGTGAAGCGTTTCATATTATAAAAACAAACAAACAAAAAACACCAAACTTTATTAAATAAAGTATTTTTTTTCTCCAGTTATTTCTCAAGAAAAGGCTATAGTACATAGGTCCAACTGTATTCCTTAAATAAATGCCAAATCATATATAATGTAGATAATGTTTACTTTTAATAATTTAGTTTCATGGATCTTTTTCTGAAACATGCTACAAATACAAATTAATTTAACATTCTTCTCAGTTTTCATTTTCTAATATTGATGTCCATAAGATTTTTTTAAGCAATCATCAAACTTACCAATTCAGGAGCTTTGCAAACAGACTTGGGTTCTCTGTAATTTACAACTGATGTAAGAGCCTAAATAGTAAACAAGTCAGTAATTAACTAGTAATAGGGTATAATCTGCACATCCATAAATTATTACCCCACACAAAACACAGCATTTTGGTCATAAACTGTTAATTTCGTTTTCATTTTGAACACAGGGTAAACTCCTCTAACTGTATGCCTCATGGTAGTTATAGACCAATTATATATCCCATTCCTACTGAAAGCTATTCTTTATAACTCATTACTGATATCTGAACACAGATAAAATATGACTACATTTTTTAAAAAATCTTAAAATAACCATATCAGCAATTTTCCTTTATAGTATACCAAAATTCAAAAATTTGTAAAATATACTTATTTCTTTGAAATATTATTTATTTAAATTAAAAATCAGCACTAAAACACTAAAATTATACATGTTTTTTCAGAACATGTTATAATGTTTACTAACAATTCCCCTTAGAATCATTGTTCTCATAATCATGAGAAATTCAATCTCCATATAATTCAAACATTCAATTTAACCATTTGTTGTTAATTTGAAAGTTATGTTATTATTTTGATTTTCACATTTAAATTAATTAATCTCCATGTCAAGATTAGAAATCTTGTAATTAGAAGCCTCAATCCTGAAACCGCCCTAAAGAATGAATATAGAAATAGAATTCCAATTAACTGTTAAAAAACACGAGTCCACTTACACCCAGATTTTTGATACAAATACTGTAAATGTATTTTCTCTTCCGTAAGATTTTCTCAATAACATTTCTTTATTCTCTAACTTACTTTATTGTGATAATGTAGTTATACTAAATATACAAAATATGCATTAATTGACTGTTTATGCTATCAGTAAGGCTTCTGGTAATATCAGTAGGCCATTAGTAGTGAAGTTTTGGGGAAGTCAAAAGTTATATGTGGATTTTCAACTAAAGGGGAGGGGTATCAGGGCCCCTATCCTCTGAATTATCCCAGGGTCAACTGTATTTATACAGACATTCCCTGACTTAATATGATTTTTACGATTTTTTTTACTTTAATATGTGAGAAAGCGATATGTATTCAATAAACTGTACTTTGAATTTTGATCTTTTCCAAGGCTGGTGATATGTGGTACAATATTCTCTCCTAATGCTGGGGAGTGGCAGTGAGCCACAGTTTCCAGTTAGGTGTGCCATCACAAGGATAAATAATGATACTCTACTATGTATTTAATGTGTTACATGACTTTGCCCAACTATAACTAATGAGAGTGTCCTGAGAATGTTTAAGGTAGGTTCAGCTAAGGTAAGATGTTCAGTAGGTTAGGTGTATAAAATGAATTTTGATTTAAAATATTTCTAACTTATGATGGGCTTACCAGGACATAACCCCGACATAAGTTGAGAAGTATCTGTAGATATAGTTATTATTAAAGTTACCTTATCCAATGCACTCATGAAGTGCTGATCACCATTCAAAACAGTGTTGATAAGTTGAACAAATTTACCATGTACTTCCAAAACTGACTCCACAAATAGTGTTGGCATCTAGAAATATAAAATACAAAGTACAAAATACATTTAAGAAGTTCAAAGATATTAGAGTTATTAAATAGTCATTTAATTAAGAGTAAAGTTTTTCCCAAGAAAATTCATGTTATGCAAGCACACACTTTCTCAAAAAAGTATTTTTAGCTAAAACTGTCTTGCCTGGTCGGCGTGGTTCAGTGGTTGAGTACTGACCTATGGACCAGAAGGTCACGGTTCGATTCCTGGTCACAACACATGCCTGGGCTGCAGGCTCAATCCCCAGTGTGGGGCGTGTAGTAGGCAGCTGATGAGTCTCTCTCATCATTAATGTTTCTCTCTCCCTCCCTTGTCCCTTCCTCTCTAAAAAAATTTAAAAAAAATATTTTTTGGAAACTGTCTTAAAAATCTAAAACTTTAATGTTGAAATTAGCTGTCATTCAACACCAGCAATGCAGGACTATAATTCCTCTGCCAGAAGAACTCACTGAAAACACACTTCTCTCCGATGTTGGAATACTGTTTCTTAAGAGTAACAAGATACAGTCTCTAAACCACTAAGTCTATCACTTTCAAAGAGGATTATATACACAAAAACTGCCTTCAAAGCCACTGAAGGCTGAAAGAGAGAGCAGAGCTCAAAAGCAAGTATCTGTGAAAATTGAGACCCCTGGAGTTGGGCAATCCCCCACATCTCAGCATGAAGAAATACTTAGCTTTCACTCTTTTTATTTTTCCTTTTGCTAATCCTTACCCGAGGATATTTTTCCATTGATTTTTAGAGAGAGTGGAAGGGAGAGGTAGAGACACAGAGAGAGAAACATCGATGTGAGAGAGACACATTGATTGGTTGCCTCCTACATATGCCCTGCCTAGGGTGGTGATCGAGCCTGCAACCAGGATACGTGCCCTTGACTAGAATCGAACCCATAACCCTTCAGTCCCTGGGTCAATGCTCTAACCACTAAGCAACTGGTTAGAGTGTGAGCTTTCACTCTTAATGGGGATAATTATATAGTACTTAAGACTTAACTAAGTCAGCTAAATTATGTGTCTATTACAAATTCATTCTCTTTTATTTTTATCTCCCAGTCCTGGACAGTAAACTCTATGCCTCTATGTCTAATATTATTTAACACCCTGAATCTGTAAAACTAATAAAATTAATAAACCCAATAAAAAAACACAGATTAATAAACATAAAAATATATCAACTAATAGTTTATTTTTATTTTTTAAAATATATTTTTATTGATTTCAGAGAGGAAGGGAGAGGGAGAGAGAGATAGAAACATCAATGATGAGAGAGAATCATTGATCGGCTGCCTCCTGCATGCCCCCTACTGGGGATCGAGCCCGCAACCTGGGCATGTGCCCTTGACCGGAATCGAACCTGGGACCCCTCAGTCCGCAGGCCGATGCTCTATCCACTGAGTCAAACCAGATAGGGCAACTAATAGTTTTTTAAAAAAATAGAAAACTTATGTATTATTGTGGTAGGACATAAAATCTAAGATTTGCCAAAGACAAATAAATCTACAACTAAAGTGATGAGCATCTGAATAATGTTGTCTATTATAGATTACTGCATTATAGATGACAAGTAAATAGCTCTACTTAGGAAAAAGAACATTTCATGTCATATCTATCTATTCATCAAACATCACTAGTAAAAACAAGATGGTCCAACAAGATTTGATAGGAATACAATGATAGGAAAGATGCCTTTTTGTAAATAGTCATTTGATTGTCAGAGAACTCTTAAGAAAAGTGGGTATTAGGGACATGATGGTCACCGTTGGGTAGGAAGCATATATTTAGGGAAGATCATTTTAATCTAAATTTGCTTCCTGGGCTACCAAACTCAGAGTATATATAAAGAAAGCAAATTGTGAGTTCTCCATATTACCATTGATTAATTCCATTACCACTACAACTATTAGTGCCAGTTATATAGAAATACAATTATTTAAGATTGCTAAGTGAACATATCAGTATAACTAAGAAAAAGCTTCTCATTCAATGATTTTCTAATAATTTGATTACTCCAAAATGTGTCCAATAAACTTTATGCTTGAAACATTTTAATACAGATGTTTAATCTATTGGCATGGTAAAACTTTTCTTTCATTGTTTAAGACAGTAAGGTAAAAACAAAAAACCTAAATGCGTGATAATCTGATTAAGAGAAAATTTTCCATTTCCTTATATAACTCACATTTTCCTGAGTAAGATTACTGGTCGCTCTAAGGCCCTCATCATGGACATGATTTTGCAGCTCCTGTATCATATGAGGTAAACCAGTGGACACAGCACGGAGTAAGACATACATATTTGCCATGTCTGAGGGGGAAAAAATTTGTATTAGATTTCCAAATATTTTTTAAATATTAGGTAATATATGGCCCAAAATGCAGAATTATAAAAAGAGTATGCAGAGAAAGTCCCCCACTTCTGTCTCCCAACCACCCAGTCCTCCTTCCCATGGGAAAGCAATATTGTGTTCTTTCAAAGCTCTTGCATGCACATTCAGGCAAATACATATATTCTTCCCTCTGCCCCCTTTTATAAAAGAGTGTAGTGTATTTTGTGTATTATTTGCAAATGCAGAACACATTTTCACTCAGAGATCTTTTTTTATCAGTACACTGAGCATTTCTTCATATTTTACAACTATACAGCACTCCATTATATATCAAATTACTTAACAATTGATGGAAATTTGGTTGTTTCCAATCTCTTCATACTACAATGTTACAAATAATAGTCCTGTATATGGACAGTAACATCTATGGTATAAATCCCTAGAAGTGGTATTGCTGTGTCAAAGCTTAATCTTCTAGAAGGATCCTTCTAAACAGAGCTCCCAACAGCAGGAAGCTCCCTTGCCAACAATGTATTATCAAGCATTTTGATCTTTGCCAATGAGAGGTAAAAAATAATGTCTCAGTGTAAAGGCTTTATTTTAAACTTTTTTATTAAAGTATGTAATATACATACAGAAAAGCGTATAAACCAAAAGTGCATATCTCAATAAATTATCACAAGTGAACACAAACACGCCCCTTCAAGTAATCACTACCCAGGGTAAAAAACAGACATTACCTACACCTAGAAGTCCCCTTCACACCTCTTCCCAATCATTACTCCTCTTGCTCTTCTGCAAAGGTAATCACTATCATAAGTACTAAACCAAAGATTACTTTTGCCTGTTTTGAACTATCTATAAAAATGGAATCAATACAATTCTTTCATGTTTACCTTCTTTTGTTCAACATGTTTATATGTATATTGCTTTATGTAAATGTAATTTGTTCATTTTCACTCTTCTGTTATATCCCATTGTATGAATATACTGTACTTCATCCATTCTATTGTTATTGGACATTTGAGTTGTTCCATTTGGCTATTACAAAAAATGCTGCTATGAACATTTTTGTATATATGTCCATACTCTTTTGCCGGGGAATTATATGTATAGGAAAGGGATGGCTTTCGTATTTTCAACTTCAGCAGTTAATGCCAGTTTCAAAGTGGTTGCATCAATTTATATTATCAGCCCAGTGTATAACAAGTTCCCACTATTCCACATGCTTCCCAACACTTATTACTATTTTTAGAAAGAGAGGAAGGGATAGGGAAAGAGAGAAACATCGATGTTAGAGTGAACACCAACTGCCTGCTCCTGCACAGCCCCTACTGGGGATCAAGCCCAAAACCCCTGCATGTGCCCTGACTGGGAATCCAACTGACAACCTTTCAGTGCATGGGATGATGCCCAACAAACTGAGCCACACGGACCAGGGTCCAACACTTATTATTTTTAATTTTTAAATTTTCTATCAAAATGTAAGTATTGATAGCTTAGTGTGGTTTTAATTTGCATTCTCCTATTTTAATGAAATTAAGTGCCTTTTTATGTTTATTGGCCATTTGGATATCCTCTACTCTCCTGTGCCTGTTCAAATTTGTTGGCCATTTTATATTTGGACATAAACCTTTTGTAGTTTCAAATAAGAAGATGTAGTACATATATACAATGGAATTATATTTATTATATAATTTATATTATATATATTTACCCTATGACTATCTTTTGATGATCCAGAGTTCTTAATTTTAAGGCAGTCCACTCGATCAATCTTTCCTTGTGGTTAGTGCTTTTTGTGTCTTACTTAAAATACCTTTCCCTATTTCAAGGTCATGAAGTTATTCTCCTATATTATCTTCTAAAATTATTACTGTTTTACATTTAGATCAAAAGCCTACAATGACCCTGGCCAGTGTGGATCAATGGTTAAAGTGTCGGCCTGCACTCCGGAGTTTCAAGGGTTCCATTCCAGGTCAAGAGAATGTACCTGGGCCCCGGGTTCAATTCCTGACTCGTGTGGGAGGCAACCAATCAATGTGTCTCTCTTACATATCGATGTTTCTCTCTCTCTTTCTCCACCTCCCTCCTTCCTTCTACTCTTTCTAGTTATCAATGGAAAAAATATCCTCACTCCTTGGGTGAGGATTAAAAAAAAGCTTACAATAACTTGATTTTGTATATGGTGTCTGGAGTAAAGATCAAATTTCACATTTTTCTAAATGAATATCCAGTGGACTCAGCATTATGGGTTGAAAAGACTATCATCTTTCACCCAATAGTCTGCAGTGCCCCTTTTGTCTTAAATCAAGTATTTTCATTTTTAATTATTTATTTAATAGAAACCACAAGAGAAAGTTCATTTAGAAAGTTAGAGAGGTAGAAGTGAGATGTAGAAGAAATGGGCTTACAAAACAAGTTACAGAAGCAAAAAAGGGCCCTTGGAGCTTAACACATTTCGTACCGCTCAGGAGTGTTCTCGTGTTTCGCGCGCCATCTGTTAAGGACCGCTCACGAGTGTTCTCATTTTTCACGCCCATGGAAAAAGGAGCGAATCTAGATACTTATGTAAATTTTGTTTGGTCCCTCTTCATAGAGGAAAATGTTTTACGCAGTACCATACGTTAAAAAAGTACTAGGAACTTTAATTGTTTAATTGTTTTTGTAAATAAAAATGTTATAATTATTGAAAAACAACACCTAAAGTGCATTATGATGATTTAAATAACGTGCAGTTTGCCCAAAAACGTGCGGTCCCTGGCGTATGTCTTAGAGATTCTATGCGGTACGCAATGTGTTAAGGAGAAAGAGAGAGGTGAGGAAAACGCGCCTGGGGAAAACGTGCTGGCATGCTCCATAGAGAGAGCTGCTGTATTTTTATTTTGTCTACCACCTATTTTGAGTGAGATTGTGCATCTCTATATATTTAAAATTCATTTATAATTCCCTTTTATATTCTTTGCCTTTTTCCTACTGTTATTAAAATTCCTAATGTATTAAGGAAATTAGCCCTTATGATACATAAAAATGTGCAAACCTATTTTCTCAGGTTTTTCTTTTAGTTTAGAATGCCCTTTGTGAATATACTTTTCCAAAATAGTCCTTTAAAATAAATTATTAATAAGGCATATCAAATATTTTAGAGATTATGACTATAATATACTTGAAATCTAAGTTAACTTAACTATGTAAAAAGTGGTTTATAATTCTATTTTAACTTACATTTATATTTCGTGTCACTTACCATTTTTTTTCTCTTGTCGAATGATATTATGACATTCGGCATGTAAGAACTGTAAGTGGTCTGCTACCATTCGTTGCTGACATTCATGAATCACTTTAGTATATGAACTTGGGTGCAAGTATTTTCGACATCGAATTTCTTCATCTTTTAATCTACCTAGAACCTTTAGAAATATATTGTTATAGTCATAAACTACCAGGAGAAAAAAACTGTAATATCAGTAAGTAGCTTAGGTAGCCTAATTTAATGGCTCAGCTAAACATGGTCAAGTAACGAATAAGGATTACATAACCAATTTAAACCCACATTCCATAAATCATTTCAAATTTTATTTAAGCTACTAGCTGTCACCTATATTTCACCACAGTCTTATGAAAAAGAACTAAAGTTATTTAGTCTACATTTTGTCTTCATTTACTGATCCCGATCATCCTATTATATTGACAACCTAACATGCAACAGGAAAAGTGAGTAAAGATTATTAAAAACCCAAACAGGTGGCCACTTTATAAATATCTAATTATTAATCTAAAAATAAGTCACATTAACTGGATCAAGTAGATTAATTATTTTATGTTGGTTTCTCATCAATGGTATGAATATCATAGTTAACTATCACAGTAAAGATTTCATTAAAATTTTGGAAGTCAAAATATATTTAGGCATAGTTAGATATGTCAATCAAGACTTTTATTAAAGTTTTTCCTATATATAAAAAGCACTGACCTACAAACAATACACTGGTTAACATTAACAAGAACTAATAAAGATAACAGCCAGAGAACTGGGCTAATTTCGACCTCAAAACAAAAATACGTTTGCAATGAAAATCATGCCAGCATAGCATATGCATACGCAAATGTTTAAATTTGAAAATATTCTGGCCCTGACTGGCACTGTTCAATGGTTAGAGCAGTGATGGCGTACCTATGACACGCGTATCAGAGGTGACACGTGAACTCATTTTTTGGTTGATTTTTCTTTGTTAAATGGCATTTAAATATATAAAATAAATATCAAAAATATAAGTCTTTGTTTTACTATGGTTGCAAATATCAAAAAATTTCTATATGTGACACGGCACCAGAGTTAAGTTAGGGTTTTTCAAAATGCTGACACGCCGAGCTCAAAAGGTTCGCCATCACTGGGTTAGAGTGTCAGCCCATGCACTGAAGGATCTTGGGTTTGATTCTCAGTCATGGACATATTACCTGGGTTGCAGGTTCTATCCCTGTGTGGGAGGCAACCAACTGATGTGTCTTTCTCACATTGATGTTTCCCTCTCTTTCTCTCTCTCTCTCCATCTCTCCCTCTCTTATACTCTCTCTAAAAATCAATGGAAAAAAATATCTTCAGGTGAGGATTAACAAAACAGAAAAAAAGGAAAGTATTCTGTAATGTAAAGCTATGGAACTAGAGTTTCTGAACTGGTCCCAGGGAACTATGTGCATTTAAGCCTTTGGGAAGTACTGCTTGAGTTTACCTGGGCATAAGAAGGTGATGTTGAGAGAAAAAATTATGCTGAGAGGGGAAATAACACATTCCTGGATACCTCTCAGATATCTTTCGATGAAAGTGAGGCTCAAGACTGAGAGACACAGTCCTATCTTTCCTACTGTGCTATACCATGTTGTGTGGAGCCAGGAGTTCAGGGCAAAGTTGTAGAAACCAAAGGTGGGGTCTAGAGTATTTCATCAACTAAGAAAGTCATTTTGGTCATCGTGTTTTTCTTTTAAAATAAAAATAGTTCTGCCCGACCGGCGTGGCTCAGTGGTTGAGCATCAACCTATGATTCCCATTCAGGGTATATGCCCAGGTTGCCAGCTTGATCCCCAGTAGGGGGTATGCAGGAGGCAGCTGATCAATGATTCTCTCATCATTGATGTTTCTCTCTCTCTCTCTTTCTCCCTTCCTCTCTAATAAAAGTATATTTTAAAAAATTAAAAAATAAGTTCTCACACAGAGGGAAGATGGCCATGTGAAGACAGGCAAACACCCCAATAAGTTCAATTAAAATAAAAATTTCTTAAAAGTATTATGTCTAGTAGTCATTTATACTATACTATAAGTGACTTTAATATGTTTATGGTCTAACTAAATGCAACAGTAATTAGAGTGTGGGTCTGAGGGAGGTGAGGAAGGAGGAGAAAAAGAAAAACCATGATAACTGGGTGGGGCTAGGGCTGAGGTACATATCAAGAGAAAACAGACAAGGTTGGAGTGTCTGGATTCAGGGCTTCAATAGCTATAAAACCACTACAGCTGGGGGGAAAGGCCAAAATGAAAAGGAAAGACACAGAAAGGGAAGTAGGAAGGCTAAATTATTTAGTCTGTTAAGTGAATTACTCTTATAAATGTTATTTTCCCAACACAGTTTCCAATGGCCTTCCTTTTAACAGTTTGAGATATAATTTACATATCATATGATTCACCCATGCAAGGGTGAATTCAATAGTTTTCAGTATATTACATTATTAGTGTTTTTATAATTGTGATAAAATGTATATAACATAAAATTTGCCATTTTAACCATTTTTAAATATATAATTCAGTGGCATTAATTATATTCACAATGTACAATTTCCAAAACTCTTTCATCACACCAAACAAACTCTATAAGCATTAAGCAATAACTCCCTAGCCTCACCTTCTAAAAACTTCTAATCTACTTTCTGTCTCTAAGAATTTGCCTAGTCTAGATATTTCATCTAAGTGGAACCATACAATATTTTTGCCAATTGCCTCTTTTTTGAGAGCCAGATATAATGAGGTATATGCACCACTTTATCCTGTGAGCACTTTTCAAGATTGGATCTAGATCCTTAAACAAGAGTCTCAGATGAAAAAAAGGCTAAGAGCTGAGGACCACTGTGTAACCTGCATGTAACAGATGGAGGAAAATGTCCCAGATGACTTACTCAAGGTTCCGGATGACTTAATCAAGGTCCCAGAACTAATGAGTGACAAAAGCAGGAAGAGACTAAACAGCTCAGACTTCTAGCCCTGGGCTTTGTGAAATACATAACAGCTTATCAGTAAGTAATGATATTTCTTGACCTATGTTCTATACTATGACCTATGTACATACTATAGCTATTCTTATATTTATCTTTCTTGCTTAAACTAACAAAAAATCATCCTATAATGAAATGCTTGAAATCCAACACTGCAGATGAAAAAAACCCCTCATTAAAATTTCTAAATATATCTTGTGTGATGACTGAATTTATACTATGACTAATTCTTTTACTGAGAAAATACACATAGAATTTTAAATATGGTCATCAGTGTGTGTTGGTTTAATGATTAAAATTTCTTGTGGAGTGTGGCTCAGTGGTTGAGTGTCAACCTATGAACCAAGAGGTCATGGTTTGATTCCCGGTTAGGGCACATACCAGGGTTGTGGGCTCGATTCCCAATGGGGGACATACAAGAGGCAGCTGATTAGTGATTCTCTCTCATCAATGATAATTCTATCTCTCTCTTCCTCTCCCTTCCTTTCTGAAATCAATTTAAAAGATAAAAATTTCTTGTGGAAAAATTAAATTTTTTTCATTAAAAACTTAACAGAAGAGTGGTCTATCCAAGTATCTACAGAATTATTATATTTTTCCTTCTATTTTAAATGAAGAAGATAAAAACCTAAATACCTAGTATCTATACTATTCCCTAAACATATCCACTAAGCATAAAATATAGATTTTGCCAAGAACATAAATACATGTTAATTTTAAAGACAAGCAAATCAAGCAATCAGGATTTATCAAAAAGTATCAGTCATGACAAAAATCAGAATAGCACTTTTCCTCAGGGAATATGCTACAGCAAGAAAAATGACTTATCATAGGTATTGTACATTGACTATAACTCGGAGTAAAGGCCAAACAGAAACTTTTTAACCCAAAAAATATATTAACAAAAAAACTGTTACATAAAACCATGCCTGATATATAAGAAATGATATATTTAACATACATTTCTTTCTTACCTTTTCCATATATTGTGAGCAGTTTGATTCTTGTAATAAATTTGAAGCTTCTTGTTTGTAATACTCTCCTGTTTCAGTCAGAAAGGGGGACTCAAAGATTTCCTGATAAAACTAAATAAATCAATTAAAATCATATTGAAAAAACGAAAACAAGCAATTTAAGAAATTAAAGGTCTGATTACTCAAGTTTTTAAAGGAGACTTTTTACCTTTAAGGGGAATTTTTTCTTATACTGTTCAACATGAACAAAGGAGTTAATAACCCCATGGATTACTTTCTGGTTTGGGTCTTCTCCACCACGATCACTAAAAGAAGGTGTATAACACAAAATATTCTTGAGAACACAAATTATCTATGGAAATACCAAAGTATGACAAAACATGACTGCTTATTCTATTAGTTGAATCAAATTGTAAAGCATTTTAATGGTCAATGTATGCATAATTCTTAAAATTTTAATTTTTTCATTTAACAGCTGAATTAATATTTGATATTTAGTGAACATATCAGATGTCATTTCAATAAATAAAAGCCTTGTTTGTAAAATTAAGCATATTCTGTTGATACTAAAATTATACTCTAATTTTAGAGCAGACATGAGCCCATCAATTCAAGACTTTAATATTGGTGGTCAAGAATATTTGAACTTCACTCGCCATAAACACAATTATAAGATTTGGTCTGAGAAATTCAGTCTTTGAACCATCAAGTATGCCTATAGAATTTGATGGTGCATCCCTCAGAGGTACACTCTATAGAATATATTTCTCACTAACTGAAATGGCTAATAACTATTTTCTCTCTAAGAGATTTGCAAGAGTTGCTGAGTTGATTCCCATTCAAGCACAAAGGAATTTATCTATTTAGAAGTTCAGTGAAATATTTAGTTCTATATTCCTTTACATTTGCATAGAGATCTAAAATCATCTCAATTACTCATCTGACATTTGATGGGTTCCTACTTAATCAAGGCAGTATTGCGATGAAAGTCTTAATCATGATTTTAAAAATGTAGGTGAATATTAGCCTTTCTAATACTGAAATAGGGAAATGAAATAGGAAAAATGTTTGCCTAAAGCCACAGTAAAATAGTCTGGCCCTAAGAGAGGAGTTTCTAATTCTAGTACTAATGCTCAGTTTAAGTCAAAGGTTTACCTTTCTCCTGGCAATCTTCCACCTTGCTTTAAAATTTTTTTTATTAATAATTAGTTTACAAAGAGAGCTGCAGAAAATATATTACTATAATTCCCTAGTAAACGCTTTTTGTTCTTTGTAGTAGTATATAAAGATTTTCTAACATTTAAGAAAAGTATTAAGGCAATTACCTTTATATATTAGTGTCCCTCCCTGCCTCTGCATCCCTCTAATCCTCTTTTACCCTTCCTTTAATTATCTGGATATTCTGGGGAAAGTTTTTGTACATGAATTAATGGCTACAGTAATTCTGTCAGTCATAGATTCTTAGATACAAAGTCTACATTTTTATATTACTAATAAGAACAATAAGGTGACACAATGAGCTTATTTCCTCTGCTCACCTTCGTTAGTTCCCTCTTAAGGCCAAATGAAAAACCTGGCGAAATATGATCTAACCTATCTTATCTATTTAGAACACATCACTTTTATTTTCCTTTTAACTTTGCCTAGGACCAAAATGAAAATCAGCCAAGAATGAGAAATATCTGAATATTTGGAAAATCAGGTTACCTAAAATTCTTTTCATGACCAAATCCTATTGTCCCTGTTCAGCACCAGGAAAACTTCCACTGCTGCTATTCTCAGGACTCTTGACATTTGATTCTGATCCCAAAAGGCCCAGATAAGCTGGATTCAGATAAGGTAATGCCTAGAAAAAACATTGATATTCCTAGTGCTTAATAACTAAGTTGTCCTCCCTATAAGAATAATATCTGAACTCAATCATTATAAATAGTGTATACTTCATTTCTATTAGGCTGACAGATAATGAAAACAAACAGTGAAATCATGGTGACTAAATTGGTCATCTGAATAAAATCTGGTCTCATCTAAGAACAGTGGTCCCAAGAGATGAGCCTTAAAAAAATAATATGAAGAATTTTTTTCCCCTTTATTGATTAAGATATTACAAATGTGCCCTTATCCCCCCAATGTCCTCTCATCCCCAAACCTTAACCCTGGCTAGATAGCTCAGTTAAGAGCATCATCCGGATACACCAAGATTGTGGGTTCAATCCCCGGTGAGAGGACATACAAGAACCAACCAATGAATGCAAAGATAAGTGAATAACAAATTGCTGTTTCTCTCTCTGAAATCAATTTTTTTTAAAAAAGAATTTTTAGAAATAAAACATATTATTTGATCTTAAAAGGACTACTAGGTGTACCGGTTAATAATGCGGACTTTATAATCAAAGAAAATAGGATAATTTCAAGAGAAACATCAAAAGTGCTTTATTCAAAGTAATGTCCATCGCTAGCTACACATTTCCCCCATCTTTCAGGTAATTGTGGCTACCGTCCCAAAAGAACTTTGCCTCAAAGCATTCAGGGACTCAATTTTCCACTTCTTCGTACATTTTGAAGTGCTGCTCAGAAAGTGCGTGTGCCATAGATCGGAACAAGTGGTAATCTGAAGGAGCAAGGTCTGGTGAATACGGCGGGTGGGTTAATACTTCCCAGGCAAGATCTTTTAATGTGTCTTTAACTGGTTTTGAAGTGTGTGATAGTGCACTATCATGAAGCAACTTTGCCGTTCTGGTCCATTTTGGTCGTTTTATGATCAAAGTGTAGTTCAAATTGACCTGGACAGTCTTTATCTTTCAATTTCACATTGAAATCATCACTTTTAAAGCGTTTAAACTAGTGTTCACAAGTATCTTGAGATGGAGCTTGTTCACCATAAGCTTCCTGAAGTATACGATAACTTTCAGCAGCACTTTTCTTCAAAATAAAGTAAAAAATTAAAACTTCCCACAAATGCTCTTTTTTTGCACGAAATTCATAATTTTTAAGCGTAAAAATATCTATGATGTTAACATCTTCAGAAAATTTGACATATGAAATTTTGAAGCTTGTTGTCAATACAACAAAATAGCATACATATCAAATCGCATATATATCAACATATGTGTAACTCCATCTATTGAAAAAAAATCCACATTATCAACCAGTACACCTAGTATGTGGAAAATGCCCACAATAATCATAATGAAATTCCCAAGAGAATAAAACAACCCATCTGGGATAATGGGGACTAGTAGCAAAGTTTAGACCTTAAGATCAGAATTTTGGAATCAGACTTCCTGGGTTTGAGTTCTGGCTGTGATAATATATACACTTTGGGCAGATACTTAAACTCTTAGTACTCAGATTTCCTGTTCTGTAAAGTGTGCATAATATAATTCCCTACTTCATGAGGATGTGGTAAAGACTAAGTATAAGCCAAGAAAGCACATAGCAAAGTATCTGGTACATGAGTAAACAATCAATAAACATTAGTGAGTGCTGTAAATACTGACAGGAGCAAAATAAAAGCATTTTCAATATATTAGAGAAGATAATAAAGCTAAGAGTTCAATAAAGCACTGATTGTGATTTTTAAAATGTTTTTATTGATTTTAGAAAGAGAGGGGAAGAGGAAAGAAGAGGAAGAGAGAGAAACAGCAGCTGCCTCCTGCACGCCCCCTACTGGAGAATCGAGCTCACAACCTGGGCATGTGCCATGACCAGGAATCAAACTGGTGGCCTCTCAGAGCATGGAATGACACCTAACCAACTGAGCCACACTGGCCAGGGATGATTGTTATTTTTAAGTCTTTTTTTCTTTCTTTCTTTGTTTATTCTTTTTTTCTAAATCAAGGCTTTTAAAACCAACTAATTGAGCATTTAACTCAAGATAGCTGGCCAGATTTGTGAGTGCCATTAAAAGTTACTAGTAAACTGGAATTCTCAAACGTCCCAATATCAATATGTAACAAGGGGCAAATTAATCTTTTAGTGAAACCTTCATTTACCCCATGTTTAAAATGAGAATAGAGTTCCAGCAAACTAAGTGCAGCCTCCTGCTCCCACCTATATCAGAGAAATGACAGGAGGAGCACTTTTAAATATTCCATTGTTGGCCAGTAGTCCTTGGACCTGTAGAAAGTGAAAAAAGATAGAAAGAAGACTGGGTAGCATAGAAAAATAAAACTACAGAACCAAATGCAAAAGACAAAGAATTTCTATAAGGAGAGAGAAAGTGAAGGAAGACAGGCAAAAAGTGGCATACGCTGAATGCTGGATGCAGCACAGAGGCAGACAAAACCAACAAGGTCATCAAGAGAACAAACCAGTCTCTGGAGCCAGGCAACAAGAGCAACTCTGTGTCTGTCCCACTGGAGCAGTAAATGTCCTGCCTGAGGAGGTGAGCAAGGGAAACCTCTATACCCAGATGACTGCTGTAGCACTCACCTGAGAACACCACCTAGGTTCTCCCCATTGCCACCTCAAAAGGGCACTAGAAAATCAAGGATACATTTTACCCTCAGATTAACAAGATCTATACTAATAAAAGGGTAATATGCTAATTAGACCAGACATATCCCGGTCATCCTTCTGGACGTCCTTCCAGACAAAGCCACAGTGGCAGGGGCCGAGGCAGAGGCGGTTAGGGGTGGCCAGGCCAGCAGGGGGGCAGTTAGGGGGCGACCAGGCTGGCAGAGCTGCAGTTAGGGGGCAACCAGGCCAGCAGAGCGGCAGTTAGGATGTGACCAGGCCAGCAGGGGGGCAGTTAGGAGGCAACCAGGCCGACAGGGGACCAGTTAGGGGGTGATCAGACTGGCAAGCAGAGGCAGTTAGGGGATGATTAGGCCGGCAGAGCAGCAGTTAGGGGGTGACAAGGCTGGCAGAGCAGCAGTTAGGAGGCAACCAGGCCGGCAGGGGACCAGTTAGAAGGTGATTAGACTGGCAAGCAGAGGCAGTTAGGGGCGATCAGGCAGGCAGGCAGGTGAGCAGTTAAGAGCCAACGGTCCCGGATTTAAGAGGGATGTCCTGGATTGGAGAGAGTACAGACCTGGCTGAGGGACAACCCTCACTTGCACGAATTTCGTGCACCAGGCCTCTAGTTTAAAAATATCAAGCATTGGTGAGTGGTAGAGGAAACAGATCTTCTCAGACTCTACTTTCGGAAAAACAGGTACTTTACAGGGCAAACTGGGAAAAGTCTAAATACACAAACTCTATGATTTTAGACAAACAATTGTATATGTGCACAATAGAAGCAAGAGCTGCATTAGTGAAAAAACTGGAAACAACCTAATTTATATAACTAGGAGAAGCATTTAATAACATGAGGTAGAACCATACCAAGTAGTATATACTAGTTTAAAAAGAATTATGTACAATAGACACGCTCCCAGGACCAAACTGGACTTACAACTAAAATACAAAAAAAGCCATCCTGAATAATCAACTGAAGACTACCTAGAGATAACCCTGATAACCAAGGATGGAAAGTGGAGACCACATACAGACTGGTTGGAAGGGCAGAGGTGCAAAAGGGCTGGCCGAGCTCCCACAGACAGCAGCTGAAGTTCCAGAGAGATATCTCAGTTGTGGGGGATGACCACTAAGAACTCTGGGATCTAAACCCCAAGCTGGGCCCCCAGCAGAGAGCATCAGAAATGAGAAAGGTGTCCACATAACATATGGCTGTGAAAAGCAGCAGGGTTACTGTCTGCCAGGGAAAGATGGCTGAAAATGCATGCACCCTCATAAAGGGCCAATGCACAAAATTTCATGTGTAGCCACTCACCTTGTGAGAAAGGGCAGAGTGGACTGGAGCTGTGTGAGCAGACGCCAGGGTTAGGGGCTCTGAGGTTAGTCCTTGCAGAACTGTCACAACATTTTCCATTGCTTAGTCAGTCGTTCCCTCACACTGCAGAAGACATCTTTCTCAGGCAGACCTTTGCTATTTAGGCCTGGAAGGCGGGGGGGGGGGGGGGGGGGGCAATTGACCCACACTATTGGAAAACTCCTGGCCTACCATCTGGGGTTTCTGTGGGCCATTAAGAGACTGAGAATAACAATTAACTTTCAGGCAGAAGCAATTGCCCCACCCAGTTGAGAAATCACTCCCCCCACCTGTGGACAATTGTCCGAGGCTACTCAAGACTGAATCCAATCAATCTACAGACAGAGGTGAGTCTCTGGAGGCTTTGTATCTTTATCTAATATAATTAGTCAGAAACAACATTTGACACTGTCCTGCACTAGACTGGGAGACATAGCAATTCTACCTAACACATAGATACAAACCCAAACAGGTAGCCAAAATGGGGAGGAAAAAAAAATCCCCAAACAAAAGAACAAGAGGATTTTCCAGAAACAGAGATAAATGAAATGGAGATAAGAAATTTATCAGATATAGAGTTCAGAATAAGAATGGCAAAGAGGCTCAACAACATGAGAAAAGATATAGTAACTATGAACAATGACATAGCACTAATAAAGAACACATTGGAAGGAATACAAAGCTGATGCAGGAAAGCCAAGGACTGGATCAGTGAATTAGAACAGTGGTCGGCAAACTGCAGCTCGAGAGCCACATGTGGCTCTTTGGCCCCTTGAGTGTGGCCACGAAGTTTCAATCGCACTGTACGTGCGCGCCCACACGTGGTATTTTGTGGAAGAGCCACACTCAAGGGGCCGCAGTTTGCCGACCACTGAATTAGAAGATAGGGCAAAAAACAATCACTCAAAAAGAAAAAGAAATTAAAAAACAGGAGGACAGCTTAAGGGAACTGTGGGACATCATGAAACATAACAATATTCGAATAGGTGTGCCAAAAGGAGCAGAACATGAGCAAGGGATAGAAAACATGTTTAAAGAAACAATGGCAGAAAATTTCCCTAACCTGGTGAAGGAAAAAGTCACACAAGTCCAGGAAGCACAGAGAGTCCCAAGCATGAAGAACCCAAGTAGGTCCACACCCAGACACATCAAAATTAAAATACCCCAAATTAAAGACAGAGAGAATCTTAGAGGCAGCAAGAGAAAAGCAAACTGTTACCTACAAAGGAGCTCCCATAAGGCTGTAGGCTGATTTCTCATCAGAAACTCTACAGGCCAGAAGGCAATGGCATGAAGTACTCAAGGTAATGGAAAGCAAGGATCTAAAACCAAGATTACTATATCCAGCAAGACTATCATTCAAAATAGATGGTCAAATAAAAAGCTTCCCAGACAAAAAAGGCTAAAGGATTTTATTACCACCAAACCAGCACTACAATAAATGCTAAAGGGACTGCTGTAATGAGAAGAAATATAGAAAGAAACATAGGCATACAGAATTAAAATGGCAATAAATAAGTATCTATCAATAATAACCTTTAATGGAAATGCATTAAATGCTCCAATCAAAGACATAAGGTAGCTAAACGGATACAAAAACATACTCAACTGTATACTGTCTACAAGAGACTCACCTGAAAACAAAAGATTCACACAGGATGAGAGTGAAGGGATGGGAAAAAAATTTTCATGCAAATGGAAATGAAAAAAAAAGCTGGGGTAGCGATACCCATATCTGACAAAATCGATTTCAACATAAAGGCCAAAACAAGAGACCACAAAGGTCACTACAAAATTCTAAAGAGATCCATCCAATAAGAGGATATAACACTGGTAAACATATATGCACCCAATACAGGAACACCTAAATATATTTTAAAAAAACTTCTAGAGAACAACAATACAGTCATACTAGGGGACTTTAACACCCCTGTAACGTCAATGAATAGATCTCTCAGGGGTTCGAGCCACATTTAGGGCACATAAAAGAATCAACCAATGCATGCATAAATCAATCTCTCTCCTCTCTCTCTCTCTCTCTCTCTCTCTCTCTCTCTCTCTCTCTCTCCTTCCTCCCTCCTTCCCTCCCTTCCTCTCTCTCCACCTTCTTCTCTCTAAAATCAATTAAAAAATGTTTTCAATCTTAATAAGCTAAAAAATATTAGTATTTACCATTAGTGGCTACTATAATTAGAAAAAAACAGTCATTATTTTTAAAAAATCTATACTTTTGCCAGAGGAAACCAACCTGAGTCTGAGTAAGCTCTGGACTGCCAATTTGCAATAAATATAGAGGACAACAAAACATATTTAAAATTGTACCTCATGTGTGCAATCAGTAAAACCCAGACCATGGGAAAGTCTAAAGATCCAATGGCCAGGTTTCATCAACAAATAAATTACGAGGAAAAAAAATGGAGAGGGAAACTTTGATTAAAAGATTTAAAAGACGTACATGTAAAGTTTTGTGTGTTTTTTTTATTCTCACCCAAGGTTATGGTGTTATTGACTAATTTTTATAGAGAGGAAGAGAGAGAGAGAAACAGGAAAGGAAAAACATTGATGTGAGAGAGAAATATTGATCGGTTGCCTCCCAACAGGGGATTAAACCCACAACCTAGGTATGTACCCTGACTGGGAATTGAACCCACAACATTTTGATGTATGGGATGAAGTTCCAACCAACTGAGCCACCTGGCCAGGGATAAGTTATTTTAGAATGGACAAGACTAAACTATAGAGTCTATAAATGCACACAACAGTGATGAAACCATACAGAAATAGAGGAAAGTGATTACCCTAAAAGTCAGAATATTGGCAATTTTTGGAGAGAGGGTATGGGACACATGTGTTTTAGGAGTGGCTGGCATAATTCTATTTCCTGATTTGGGTGCTAGTAACAACAGTATTCACTTTATAATAAATTCATTAAGCTATACAACTTGTTGTAAGGTTTTCTATATCTGTATTTTATTTTACACTAGTAAAGTTAAATAACATACACCAAAAAAATCCCCAAACGTCCAACAGAAAATTTGTACAACAATATTAATACGTGACAGAATAAGGAAAGAGAGAACAAGATGGATAATTATATATAAAATGAGAAAAATAATTAACCATGACCAAAATAATCATATTTATTCAACTAGCAACAGAGGCTCAAATGTATAAAACAAAAACTAAGAATTACTTAAAGAAAATCAAAAAATCTAAAAATAAGCTAGAAAAGCTAGGAGATTTCAAAACATAACTATCAGAAGCTGAGAAATACAAAAAAATAAAGACTATTAAGTTAGATTTTATTATTACCTAAGATTATATTTTCCCCAATGAAATCTAATGTCTTAATAATAAATAGTAATAAATATATAAACATGTCAGAGAAAACAGAATACATCTATGAATACTGTGTCAAGAGTCTGCAATCAGTCCTGGGAAAGTAAAATTGCATAACTCTTAAGGGTATAAAAAACTTGCTCCTACCAAAAAACCTGTCAAATATATTGCAGATTTGAAGAATAGTTATGTTAACTGCATCCATTAGCAACTGTCAAAAGGTTGAGTTGACAAGCTTTTTAACATTCTCATTTAGTAACCTGATTTACAATGGGGACAAAATCCTTTTGGCATCATATGAAAAATAGCTAGCAGCCATATCACAGAAGTGTGTAATGATATTCCCTGAGGAACAAATTATCCCACTATAGTATTTTGCTTCTTACTCCTAATTGCTCTCTTTTTTAAAAAAATGTCGTGCCCTGGCAGGTTTGGAAGTGGTTCGACCACGGGCCCGTGGACCTTAGGGTGGTGGGTCAAGGGGACATTACCTTGGTTGCAGGCTGGATCTCCAGCCCCAGTCGGGGCACCTGCAGGAGGCAACCAATCAATATACCTCTCACATCGATGTTTCTCTCTCTCTCTCCCCATCTCCTCGCTGCCCCCCGACCCCCACGCTCTCTAAAAAAAGAAAAAAAATCAATGGAAAAAATATCCTTGGGTAAGGATTAAAAAAAACTTCATTACTTGGAGTGGGAAATACTGGCAGAGTTATTCAACTATTGTTTCTTATTGCTATTCTTTTTCTTTATTTAATTTTTGTTTGACTTTTACAGAGAGCAAGGAAGGGAGAGAGAGAAACACTGATTTGTTGTTCTACTTTATTTATGCATTCATTGGTTGATTCTTGTATGTGCCCTGACTGGGGATCAAATCTGCAACCTTAATTATTGGGACGATGCTCTAACTAACTGAGCTATCCAGCTAAGGCCCTTAGTGTTATTCTTAAATGTTTTTTGTTTCTTTTCTTTTGTTTTATAAATATATTTTATTGATTTTTTTACAGAGAGGAAGGGAGAGGGATAGAGAGTTAGAAACATTGGATGAGAGAGAAATATTGATAAGCTACCTCCTGCACACCCCCTACTGGGGATGTGCCTGCAACCAAGGTACATGCCCTTGACTGGAATCGAACCTGGGACCCTTCAGTCCGCAGACCAATACTCTATCCACTGAGCCAAACCGGCCAGGGCTCTTAAATGTTTTTAAAAATTATTAATGGAGCTCTAACAGCCCTACAATGTACTAATTGTTAATTTCTTTATTTCCTTTAACTGAAATTATCACATAGGAAATATTTTTTAAATATCAGGATTTCTAGTCATTGTAAGAGAAAGACACAGAATCACCTTCAAAATGCTGTCTCAACCTCCACACTATATAATCATACCTTAAGTCTGAGAATAAATATGTCAGCAAAAAAGAGTAACTTGGTTAAAATTTTTAAAGATTTTCCTTCCCCAAAGATTCTGCACCCATTCCAGCCCAATCAAAAAACATTCTTGTCTCCCAGAACAAGGAATGAAAAGAAAAACAAGAGCCAAATAATGAAAGATATAATGGGGAAAGTCAACTAAGACAAAGTTGGTTCTTTGCAAAAATCCACCAAAATACATAAACCTCTAAAAAAAAAAAAAAGTGATCTAGAAAAGAAAGATGAAAATAAGCCATATTAAGAATAAAGACATTATTCCAGATGGGGGTTAAAAAAACACACAATACATTAAGTAATCAATCTTAACATTATGAGTAAAAAGACATGTTGATAAGCTTTAGTCCTTGATATATGAGAAGGGCACATAATCTGTGGCATTCTTCCCAAAAATCCATTATCTATCTATGTCTAATCATAAGAAAATATCAGACAAACCAAAATTGAGAGACATTATAAAAAATACCTGGCCACTACTCTTTTTAAAAAGTGTCAAGGTCAGTGCTCTCCCTCAGGGAGCATGCCTATGTCATTCCCTTCCCCCTTTCCTTCTCCCACTGGTACATGTCCCCTAACCTCTAAGGGACCCCATGAGACATACAACCAGGGGAACAATGGGCAGCAGCCGTTTGTTCCAGGATAACCCCCTAAACCTGTCTCCAATGCCCTTTTTCTTGTGAGCCAAAGCATCCCAGCCTAGGCTCTCCTGTTGATTCTTCTATGCCCTTCCTTATTTCAATGCCCTAAGTGTGTTTTTGCTGCAATCAATAAATTATTACTTTCTTTTCTACAAAAAAAAAAGTGTCAAGGTCATAAAACCAAGGAAAGACTAATAAAGAAAAAGACTATCTTCAGACTGGTCATAAGCACAGATATGCAAAAGGGGCTGGTCCCACATCTACATATGGTAGTTGAGAATATGGTGGTTGAGAATCCAGAGGGTATCTCAGCTGCAGAGGTCCCTCCTGGAGAGCCAGCCCCACACCAAGCTCTCCAGCCCAGAGCGACAGTGTCAGGAGCCCCCACAATATCAGGCTAAGAAAATCAGCAGGGATTCCGTTTATCCAGGTGAGATGGAAGGCTACTGGAAAACCAGGCATCCTCTTAAAGAGCTCACACGAAGACTCACTCCCTCACAGGCACTTACCCTGGGCTGTGGCAAAAGGAGGATGGGGCTCAGGAGGTGCCAGATAAAGAGGAAGACTAAATTGTTCGGCTTCAGGGTGATAGCTATAGGGACAAACATGTCATTTCTGTATTGAGCCCTCCTTCCACATGGCCAAATCAGAATCCATATTAGTCTGATGAACACCATTCGGCCCATCCTGGTGATTCTGAGACCAGCCTCATCTATCTCACAACCTGAGGCTACTAGGTGTACCAGTTAATAATGCGGATTTCTTTCAATAGATGGAGTTACACATATGTTGATAATATGCAATTTGATATGTATGCTATTTTGTTGTATTGACAGCAAGCTTCAAAACTTCATATGTCAAATTTGCTGAAGGTATTAAGATCATAGATATTTTTATGCTTAAAAATGTTGAATTTCGTGCCAAAAAAAAAAAAGAGCATTTGCGGGAAGTTTTAATTCATTACTTTATTTTGAAGAAAAAGTTATCGTATACTTCAGGAAGCTTATGGTGAACATGCTCCATCTCAAGATACTTGTGAACGCTGGTTTAAATGCTTTAAAAGTGATGATTTTGATGTGAAAGACAAAGAATGTCCAGGTCAACCAAAAAAATGTGAAGACCAACAATTACAAGCATGATTGGATAAAGATGCGTATCAAACTCAAAAACAACTTGCAGAAAGATTAAACGTTGCTCAGCAAACAACTTCCAATTGTTTACAAGCAATGGGAAAGATTTTAAAGGAAGGAAAATGGGTGCCACATCCACTGAAGGAAAGACAAATGGAAAACCGAAAAGTCATCAGTAAAATGTTGCTTCAACAGCAAAAAAGAAAGTCTTTTTTGCATCGAATTGTGACTGGCTATGAAAAGTGGATTTATTTTGAGAATCCAAAATGCACAAAATCATGGGTTGATCCAGGTCAACCATTAACATCGATTGCAAGGCCAAATCACTTTGGAAAGAAGACAATGCTCTGTGTTTGGTGGGACCAGGAAGGTGTGGTGTATTATGAGCTTCTAAAACCAGGTGAAACCGTTAATACTGATCTCTACCGACAACAAATAATCAATTTGAACCACGCTTTGATCGTGAAACAACCAGAATGGGCCAGAAGACACGGCAAAGTAATTTTGCTTCATGATAATGCACCATCACACACTTCAAAACCAGTTAAAGACACATTAAAAGATCTTGCCTGGGAAGTATTAACCCGCCTGCCGTATTCACCAGACCTTGCTCCTTCAGATTACCACTTGTTCCAATCTATGGCACACGCACTTTCTGAGCAGCACTTCAAAACGTACGAAGAAGTGGAAAATTGAGTCCCTGAATGGTTTGCCTCAAAACAAGAAAAGTTCTATTGGGACGGTATCCACAAGTTACCTGAAATATGGGGGAAATGTGTAGCTAATGATGGACATTACTTTGAATAAAGCACTTTTGATCTTTCTCTTGAAATTATCATGTTTTCTTTGATAACAAAATCCACCATTATTAACCGGTACACCTAGTAGACAACCTGCAGGCAGTGGCAGGCCTCGGGTGTCCTTTACTGAATAGTTCCAAGCCCAGTACAAGTGGCACCCGGCCTTGGTTTTGTAGCACAGGCAGCTATCAACCACAGATAACTTTATAGCTTCTACCAGGTAGTGCAGGGGCAATCACAGGCAGTGGCTGACCTTGGCCTGCACCAGAGGACCCAGAACCAACACATCCAGTGGTTGACTTCATACCACAACAGAGCACCATCTGAATAACTCCACAAGTAACACACCCAAAGAAGGGTCTTGAAAGGCATCAGAGCCTGCTGGAACAAATCCCACTCTATCGAGTAATCCCCTTAATAACAGCTCCTAGGTCAGTGATGGCGAACCTTTTGAGCTCGGCGTGTCAGCATTTTGAAAAACCCTAACTTAACTCTGGTGCCATGTCACATATAGAAATTTTTTGATATTTGCAACCATAGTAAAACAAAGATTTATATTTTTGATATTTATTTTATATATTTAAATGCCATTTAACAAAGAAAAATCAACCAAAAAAATGAGTTCGCGTGTCACCTCTGACACGGGTGTCATAGGTTCGCCATCACTGTCCTAGGTTGTGGTCATGCATCGCCAGTACTCACAGCCAGTCAGTCAGCCTGAGGGTAAATCCCACTCACTGACATGCTGACAAGGCTCCACTACAATAGGAAGGCACACGCAACCCACATAAGGGACACTCGTGAAGCACCAGGTAGACTGTGCCACTGGGCCCCTCAGGACACCTAGTACATAAGGCCACTACCAAGACCAGGAAATATAGCAGATCTACTTAATTACAAAACAAACACAGAGAGGCAGCCAAAATGAAAAGACAAAGAAACATGTCCTAAATGAAAGAATAGGAGAAAACTCCAGAAACAAAAAAATGAAATGGAGACAAGCAATCTAACAGATAAGAGTTCAAAACTGTGGTTATAAAGGATGCTCAGGGAACTTGTTAAATTTAACAAATAGGTAATAAGCATAAAAAGACATGGAAACTTAAAGAACACAATTACTGAAATGAATATATTAGAAGGTATCAACAGCAGATTAGATGAAGCAAAGGACTGAATCTATATTTGGAAGACGAGGTAGCAGAAAACATCCAATCAGAAGAGCAAAAAGTGCCGAAACCAGTTTGGCTCAGTGGATAGAGCGTCGGCCTGTGGACTGAGGGGTCCCGGGTTCGATTCCGGTCAAGGGCATGTACCTGGGTTGCGGGCACATCCCCAGTGGGAGATGTGCAGGAGGCAGCTGATCGATGTTTCTCTCTCATCGATGTTTCTAACTCTCTATCTCTCTCCCTTCCTCTCTGTAAAAAATCAATAAAATATATTTAAACAAAAAAAAACAGAAGAGCAAAAAGAAAAAGTATCCAAATAAATGAGAATAGTTTAAGGGACTTCTGGGACAACATCCAGCATAAGAATATCCACATCAGAGGGGTACCAGAAGGTGAAGGGGCTGAAAAATATGTGAGCCCTGGCTGGTGTGGTTCAGTGGTTAAAGTGTTAGCCCATACACCAAAGAGTCATGGGTTTGATTTCCAGTCAAGGGTATCTACCTAGGTTGCAGGTTCCATTCCCCAGAGGCAACCAATTGATTGATGTGTTTCTCTCATGTCAATGTTTCTGTTTCTCTCTCTCTCTCTCTCTCTCTCTCTCTCTTTCTCTCTCTTGCCTCACTCCCTCCATACCTCCTTTCTACTCTCTCTAAAAATTAATTTGGGGGCAGGGGGCAGGGAGAAAAATATTTGAATAAATAATGACCAAAAACTTTCCTAACCTGATGAAGGAAATAGACATGCAAGTCCAGAAAGCACAGAGAGTCCAAACAAGATGAACCCAGAGGCCCACACCAAGACACATCACAATTAAAATGCCAAAACTTAAAGACAAAGAGAGAATTTTCAAAGCAGCAAGAGAAAAGCAGTTATTTGTCTACAAGGGAGCTACCATAAGATTGTCTGTCAGTTGATTTCTAAACAGAAACTTTTCAAGCCAGAAGGAACTGGCAGGAAATATTCAAAGTAATGAAAGGAAAGGAACTACAACCAAGACTATTCTACCCAGCAAGACTATAATTTAAAATGAAAGGGGAGACAAAGAACTTCCCAGAAAAAAAAAAAAAGCTAAAGATGTATATCACCACCAACCAGTATTACAGGAAATGTTAGGGACGTCTTTAAGAAGTAGGGGGGTGGGGGAGAGGAGAATAAACACATAAATATCGATAATAAACTGGCAATAACTATGTACCTCCAACCAAAGACACAAGTGGCTGAATGGTTAAGAAAACAAGATGCTTACATATGCTGTCTATTAAGAGATTCAACTTCAGATCTAAAGACATACACAGACAAAGTAAATGGATGGAAAAGATATTTCATGCAAATGGAAGCAAAAAGGATGGGGTAGCAATACTTATATCAGACAAAACAGACTTTAAAACATGGCTATAACAAGAGTTAAAAAAAGGACAGTTCATAATGGATATAACCTTATAAACATTTATGTACCCAACACAGGAGCACCTAAATATATAAAGCAAATATTGAAGTACATAAAGGGAGGGATTGACAGTACTACAGTCATAATAGGGGACTTTAACACCCTATTGTCATGACTGGATAGAATTTTCAGACATGAAATCAACAAGGAAAGAGTGCCCTTAAATGACACATTAGACAAGATTAATTTAATTGATATTTTTAAAGTACTTCATGCCAAAGCAGCACAAGATATAGCCATTGTTTTAAAGTCTATTTTTAAAAATTTTTAACGATTTTTTCTGTTATAGCCATTGTTTTAAAGTCTATTTTTTAAAATTAAAAAAAAAATTTTAATTGTATTTATTTATTTTTAGAGAGAGAGAGAGGAAGGCAGAGAAAAAGTGATTTGTTATTCCACTTATTTATGCATTTATTGGTTGATTCTTTAAGTGCCCTGACAGGGATCAAACCCAGAACCTTGGTGTGTTGGGACAATGCTCTAACCAACTGAGCTACCTGGCCAGAGTAGAATATACATTCTTTTCAAGTGCACATGGAATCAGATTATTTACAATACCCAAGATATGGAAGCAACCTAACTGCCCATCAATGGATGACTGAATAAGAAGTTGTGGTAGGCCCTGACCAGTTTGGCTCAGTGGATAGAGCGTCAGCCTGCGAACTGAAGGGTCCCAGGTTCTATTCCGGTCAAGGGCATGTACCTTGGTTTCGGGCACATCCTGAGTAGGGGGTGTGCGGGAGGCAGCTGATCGATGTTTCTCTCTCATCGATGTTTCTAACTCTCTATCCCTCTCCCTTCCTCTCTGTAAAAAATCAAAATATATTTTTTTTTAAAAAGAAGTTGTGGTAGGAAATATTACTTGGCCATAAAAAAAAGGAAATCTTAACATTTGAAACAATATGGATGGACCTAGAGGGTATTTATACTAAGTGAGATAAGTCAGACCAAAAAAGAAAAATACCATGTGATTCCCCATATATGTGGAATTTAAAGAACAAAATAAACTAACAAAACAGAAACAGAATCATAGACACAGAGAACAAACTGATCATTGCCAGATGGAAGGGGGTTAGGGGGTAAGTGAAAAAGGGCAGGAATTCAGAGACTTGACTTGAAGTGGTGAACACACAAAATACAGTGTACAGATGGTACGTGGTAGAATTGTGCACCTGAAACCTATATAATTTTATTAACCTGTGTCACCCCAATAAATTCAATAAAAAGGAAAAACAGGGGAGGAAGGTATTAAGTAACTACAAATTGACAATTACAAAGCAGTCATAGGTATGTAAAGTACAGTTAAAGGAAAACAGTCAATCATATTGTAATAACTATGTATGATGCCAGGTAGGTATTAGACTTATCAGAGGATCACTTTGTAAATTATATGAAATGTCTAACTACTATGCCATATACCTAAACTAATCCTATATAATAAAAGCCTAATATGCAAATCGGACAGCAGAATGACCGGTCATTATGACACACACTGACCACCAGGGACAGATGCTCAACCCAGGAGCTGTCCCCTGGTGGTCAGCGCACTCCCACAGGGGGAGCGTCACTCAACCAGAAGCCCTGAGCCAGGCTCACAGCTGGCGAGCGCAGTGGCGGTGGCAAGAGCCTCTCCCACCTCCACAGCAGTACTAAGGATGTCCGACTGATGGCCTACCATCAGTCAGACATCCCCCGAGGGCTCCTGAACTACTAGAGGGTGCAGGATGGGCTGAGATACACCCCCCCCCCCCCCGCGAGTGCATGATTTTCATGCACCAGGCCTCTAGTATAAAATAATATTGAATATCAACTATAACTTAAAAAAAGAAGAAAAGAATAAATTCTCACAGAGTAGAAGAGACAAGACACACATGATAGTTAAATGCAATGTAGTGACTTGGATTGATTCCTGGGACAAAATAATTACATCAGAGAAAAATCTGGGAAAATGCAAGTAAAGTCTGTCATTTAGTTCATTGTATTACACTAATGTTCACAAACATACCTTGGGTTATAAGATGGTGATAGTAGAGAAGCAGAGTGAAGGAGTGCAGAGACTCTCTGTACTAGCTTTGCAATTCTTCTATAAATCTAAAGTTACTTCAAATAGAAAATGACTTTCCAACAATTTTGAAAAAATAATTCACAACAGATTTAAGAAGAAATATAAATTTGACTAGTCTTAACACTATAGAAAAACCTGCAGCAGAGTTAAAGATACTAATTTTTTTTTAACCTTCTTACAAAGAAACCCTAGGTCCAGATGGTTTGGAAAGGAATTTTACTAAACATAAAAAAATTTATCATTCAAATTTCATACAAACTCTTTTATTTAAAAGAAAAAGAGAAAACATGCCCTAATACAGCCTATAACAGTGGTCGGCAAACTGGCCCCTTGAGTGTGGCTCTTCCACAAAATACCACATGCGGGCACGCACATACAGTTCGATTGAAACTTCATGGCCCATGCCACGGGGCCAAAGAGCCACATGTGGCTCGCGAGCCGCGGTTTGCCGACCACTGGCCTATAATTATAAGCCTGATACCAAACCCAAAGACATTATGAAAAAGAATATTACAGGCTCTCCCATTCATAAATAGATGTGCATAACTGTAAATAAAACCAGAGGCCTGGTGCACGAATTCGTGCACGGGTGGGGTCTCTCTGGGTGGCCTGCAGGGAACGGGCCTAAACCCACAGTCCAACACCGCCTGCAGCTACTACCTGCCACTCCCGCTCATCCCTGCCAAACTGTGCCTGCTGCAGGCTTGTGCCCAATCAATCCCAATCAGGAGAGGCTCGGACTGCCGCAGCAGTGCTCTCCAGCCATGAGCCCTGCGTCTGGCACCTTCCCAAGGGGAGTGGCCTGCGGGATCGGGCTGAAACCGGTTCTCCAACATCCCTCAGGGCTTCCCGGATTGCGAGAGGGCGCAGGCCAGGCTGAGGGACATCACCGGTGCACAATCAGGCCGGGGAGGGACTGCGGGAGGGCTCCAGGGCATGTCCAGCCCATCTTGCTCAATCCCGATTGGCCGGACCCCAGCAGCAAGCTAACCTACTGGTCGGAGCATCTGCCCCCTGATGGTCAGTGCACGTCATAACGAGCGGTTGAGCAGCCTTAGCATATCATTAGCATATTACGCTTTGATTGGTTGTTCGGTTGTTCTACCGTTGGTCTATTTGCATATTACCCTTTTATTATATAGGATATTTGCAAATCAAATGCAACAGTGGGTAAAAATTATAATAGACAAACACCAACCTGGCTAAGAGAAGAAACCTGATACTAAGCTGAAGAAACCTGAAGCCAAGAAGACTGATGCTGGCAGCAAGGTTAAGGCGCCTCAGAAGGGGAAGCCCCACTGCAGCTGAAACCCCATCCTCATCAGAGGAATTGGCAGATATTCCCGGTTGGCTATGTATCCCCGAAAGGCCATGTATAAGAGGAAGTATTTGGCAGCTAAATCCAGGATTGAAAAAAAAAAGAAGAAAGTTCTTGCTACTGTCACAAAACCAGTTGGTGGCGACAAGAATAGTGATACACGAGTGGTTACACTACGCAAAATGCCTAAATATAATCCTACTGAAGATGTGCCTCGAAAGCTGTTGAGCCATGGCAAGAAACCCTTCAGTCAGCATGTGAGGAAATTGCGGGCCAGCATCACTCCTGGGACCATTCTGATCATCCTCACCGGGTACCACAGAGGCAAGAGGGTGGTTTTCCTGAAGCAGCTTATCAGTGGCTTGCTACTTGTGACTGGACCTCTGTCCCTTAATTGAGTTCCTCTGCATAAAACACACCAGAAATTTGTCATCACCACCTCCACCAAAATTGATATCAGTGATGTGAAAATCCCCAAACATCTCACTGATGCTTAATTCAAGAAGAAGCTGTGCAAGCCCAGACACCAGGAGGGTGAGATCTTTGACAAAGAGAAAGAGAAATATGAGATGACAGAACAGCACAAGGTTAACCAGAAGGCTGTGGACTCATAAATTCTGCCAAAAATAAAAGCTGTTCCTCAGCTCCAGGGCTACCACCACTCTCTGTTTTCTCTCACCAATGGGCTTTATCCTCACAAACTGGTGTTCTGAATTTCTTATAAGAACCCGCTTAAATAAATTAAAAAATAAAAACCAAACTGGGTTTTATCTCAGGTATGTAAAGATAATCTAATATTACAATATCTGCAAACGTAATTGACCATATTGACTAAGAGGGGGGAAAAAACAATCACTCAATAGATATATATGTCATTTTCTAAATATTCAACACCAGAACCAAGATGGCAGCATAGGTAAGCACCTGTACTTGTTGCCTCTCACAACCACATCAAAACTCCAACTAAAATACAAAACAAATATCATAAAGAACCACAGGAAAGCTGGTTGAGTGGAAGTTATACAACTAGAAGTAAAGAAAAAAGTGCACTGAAACTGGTAGGAGGTGTGGAGGTACAGAAGTACGGATGTACGGAGTCGCATGCATAACAGGCTGGCAACTGGGTGCGCTGTGGAGGGAGATACAAGCTCCCGATTGCTCTGAACTCCAGTTCTAGGCAAGACTCTGGGGACCCAGATTCATATGGGGAGAAAGTGGACTGTCTGCCATCTGGCCGGAATGCAAGGGAAGCTTTCTCTCAGAGGTGTTCACAGTGATCATCGTTCCTGCACATTCCTGCACAGGGCCACGGGACACAGAGACCCGGGGACCTCTCCAGGGAAGGGCTGACTAGCAACCATTGCTGTTTGCTCTGCCCTGGTGATTCACTGAGAGCCCGCACCAACCAATTTACAACCCCACCCAAGCTGTGCACAGAGGCTTTTGCATATGAATGGCCTGGCCTTTTGCAACCTAAAACCTAACAAACTGCACCTAGGTCAGAGAACTCCAAAGCTTCCAAAAGGCCTAAGACCCTGCAATAGCAGCCTACACTGCTTCACAGCCGGGCCTCATCTGGGCACTTCCAAACTCCAAACAAAGAGGAGAAATCTGCAGATCTCTCTGTAGCTCCTGCTGGGTAGTCTCAGGCAGTGGCTGGCTTTGCACATCCTTGGGGATCTAAGAGACAGTGCACCCAGTGGTCAGTGTGAGACCATATAAATTACAACTCCTCACATCCATAAGAGACACACTCAAGGGGAATACTCAGTGAGCACCAAAGCCCCATTAAAGCAAGTCCCGCCCCATAAGGGTATCTCTAGCACAGCAGTTCTCCCATTGTAGACACAGCTGGTCGTCACAGCCAATTGGCCTGGAGGAAAACTCCTCCCAGTGATACCAACAGCAATCAAAGCTTAACTACAACAAGACTGTGCACACAGCACACAAAGGGGTGCACCAAGAGTGTCCACCTCAGGTAATTGGGGAGGCTGAGCCACTGGGCCCTATAGGACACCTAGCACACAAGGCCACTCTATCAACAAAGAAAAGCAGCCAAAATGCAGAGACAAAGAAACAGGTCACAAATGAAGGAAATGGAGGAAAGCAAACTACTGGATATAGAGTTCAAAACCACGGTTATAAGATTAATCAAGAATCTTCTAGAAACCTCTGAGAAATATGATGAGACCCTCAAGGATATGAAAAAGGACCAACTAGAAATTAAGCATACACTGACTGAAATGAAGAATAATATACAGAGATACAACAGCAGACTAGAGAATCCCAAGAATCAAGTCAAAGATTTGAAATAGAAAGAAGCAAAAAACACCCAACGGGAAAAGCAAAAAGAAAAAAGAATCCAAAAATTTGAAGATAGTGTAAGGAGCCTCTGGGACAACTTCAACATCTGAATTATGAGGGTGCCAGAAGAAGAGAGAGAGCAAGATATTGAAAACCTATTTGAAGAAATCATGACAGAAAACTTCCCCTACCTGGTGAAAGAAATAGACTTACAAGTCCAGGAAGCGCAGAGAACCCCAAACAAGAGGAATCCAAAGAGGACCACACCAAGACACATCATAATTAAAATGCCAAGGGCAAAAGACAAAGAGAGAATCTTAAAAGCAGCAAGAGAAAAACAGTTACCTACAAGGGAGTACCCATACGACTGTCAGCTGATTTCTCAACAGAAACTATGCAGGCCAGAAGGGAGTGGCAAGAAATATTCAAAGTGATGAATACCAAGAACCTACAACCAAGATTACTCTACCCAGAAAAGCTATCATTTAGAATTGAAGGTCAGATAAAGAGCTTCACAGATAAGAAAAAGCTAAAGGAGTTCATCACAACCAATCCAGTATTATATGAAATGCTGAAGGGCATTCTCTAAGAAGAGGAGGAAGAAGAAAAAGGTAAAGATAAAAATTATGAACAACAAAGTGACAACAAATACATATCTATCAACAAGTGAATCTAAAAATCAAGTGAATAAAAAATCTGATGAACAGAATAAACTGGTGAATACAGCAGAATCAGGGGCATAGAAAGGGAGTGGACTGACAATTCTCAGGGGGATAGGGGTGTGGGGGGTGCGAGAAGAGACTGGACAAAAATCTTATACCTATAGACGAGGTCAGTGGGGGGTGGGGGGGTTAAGGGCGTGGGGTGGGAACCAGGGGGAGGGGAGCTATGGGGAGAAAAAACAGGAACTGTAATAATCTGAACAATAAAGATTTATTAAAAGATATAAAATAAAAATTCAACACCAATTCCAATTAATTTCATCATTCTGATAAAGAATATCTATTTAAAAACTAGCAAAATCATCGTCTTAAATGGAAAAATGTTATACATGTAAACTTTAAAATCAAAAATGACCATGCTCTTTGTCTCAGGAGTACTCCTGTGCCTTTTCCTTTCTCCTCTTCTCCCTCTAAGAAATGTTGCCTTTGGCTTTCTCTCTCCTAAGAACCAAGGGCTTTCTTTTGCCTCTGTACCTTGTTTCCTGAGCCTATGCAACCCAGCTGGCTCACTTCAACTATCTCTGTAACGTACTAAATAAACTTTCTCTTATAATTTGAACAAAAGAAAAATAAAATAAAATCAGAATGAGACAAAGATTCTCATTATCCAACACTTCTCTTCAATATTGCTTTGGGGTCTTAGAAAATGAGATGTGTGTACAGATGTGCACATGCACACACACAGATTATTCAAGCTTACACAGAAAGCACAAAAATGTGCATAAATTATTAGAAATAATAGAATATCACAAGGTGGCTGAATACCAGATTTATACACGAGTCAGTTGTAGTTCTAAAACTAGCAGAAAGCAAATAAAAGAGATAAAACTTTTGGAATAACATCAAAGAATACCAAGTATCTCTAAACAAATCTAACAAAAGCCTTCAGGGCCTTTATAGATAAAGTTATAAAAACTTTCTGAGAAATTAAAGAAGGCACAATAAACAGATAGATATACTAGGTTCCTGGATAGAAAGATTTAATAGTGTGAAGATATAAATTCTCTCCAAACTAACTTAAAGATTCAATTCCATTTCAAACCCACAGGAAAAAAAATTTTTTTAAGGTAATTTACAATCACCTCTAAAAAGGTGACTATATATGTAAAAAGTGCAAAAGAACACTCAGAACACTTTTGGCTTATGGAGGGCAATCTTGTCTTACCAGATAGCAAGGCTTATTACTAGTAAGGTACTAGAGCAGTGATGGCGAACCTTTTGAGCTCGGCGTGTCAGCATTTTGAAAAACCCTAACTTAACTCTGGTGCCGTGTCACATATAGAAATTTTTTGATATTTACAACCATAGTAAAACGAAGACTTATATTTTTGATATTTATTTTATATATTTAAATGCCATTTAACAAAGAAAAATCAACCAAAAAAATGAGTTCGCGTGTCACCTCTGATATGCATGTCATAGGTTCGCCATCACTGTACTAGAGGCTCAACACACGAAATTTGTGGGTGGGTACAGTCCCTAGGCCTGGCCTGCGATCAGGGCCATCTTCCCTGGATGCCTGCAGCTGGCCCTGCCCCCCACCGCCACCCACCCCCGTTTCCCCATTGGCATTCGGGTGACTGGAGCCTGCCGGCGGGGGGGAAGGAACTGAGAGGTTGGCCATTCCACCCATTCGCTGGCCCCAACCCCTGGTTCCCTGTTCGCCATCGGGCGATTGGAGCCTGACGGCCGGGGGAAGGGACCAAGAGGTCAGCCATTCCCACCCGCTTGCCAGCCCCACCCCCACCATGGGTTACCTTCTGTGCGTGAGGCGACTGGTGGAGCAGGGGCCTTGGCCTGGCGCCACCTACGTTCCCCGCCACCCACGCCCGGTTCCCCATTAGCCATTGGACAATTGGAGCCTGCCGGCTGGGGAAAAGACCAAGAGGTAGTCAGTGCACTTCATAGTGACTGGTCGAGCAGTCGTTCTGGTCATTCCGCCATTAGGGTAAATTTTCATATTACCCTTTTATTATATAGGACTAGAGGCCCGGTGCACAAAAATTTGTGCACTCGGGTGGGTCCCTCAGCCCGGCCTGTACCCTCTCACAGTCTGGGACCCCTCGGGGGATGACCACCTGCTGGCTTAGGCCCGCTCCCTGGGGGATTGGGCTTAAGGTGGCAGTCAGACATCCCTCTGGCAGCCCGGGAGCCCTCAGGGGATGTCCACTTGCCAGCGGGGAGCAGGCCTACGCTGCAGTCAGACATCCTTAGCACGGCTGAGGAGGCGGGAGCGGCTTCCACCACCACCGCTATACTGGCAGCTGTCAGCCTGGCTTGTGGCTGAGCAGAGCTCCCCCTGTAGGAGTGCACTGACCACCAGGGGGCAGCTCCTGCATTGAGCGTCTGCCCCCTGGTGGTCAGTGTGTGTCATAGTGACCAGTGATTCCCAGTCGCTCTGCTGTTAGGGTCAATTTGCATATTACTTTTTTATTATATAGGATAGAGGCCTGTTGCATGGGTGGGGGCCGGCTGGTTTGTCCTGAAGGGTGTCCCGGATCAGGATAGGGGACCCGTTGGGGTGCCTGGCCAGCCTGGGTGAGGGGCTGAGGGCCGTTTTCAGGCTGGCCACACCCCCTTCAGGGAGGAGGGTCCTGCTGAGGTGCCTGGCCAGCCTGGGTGAGGGGCTAATGGCTGTTTGCAGTCTAGCCAAGCCCCCCAGCAGGGACTCTCACCCCATGAAGGTGTGGCCAGCCTGGGTGAGGGGCTGATGGCTGTTTGCAGGCTGGCCACAGCCCCTTCAGGGTGGGGGGACCCCACTGGGTGCCTGGCCAGCCTGAGTGAGGGGCTGAGGGCCGTTTTCAGGCTGGCCACACCCCTTTCACGGTGGGGGGGGAGAGGGTCCTGCTGGCGTGCCTGGCCAGTCTGGGTGAGGGCTGATGGCTGTCTGCAGGCTGGCCAAGCCCCCAGCAGGGACCCTCACCCCATGAGGTGTGGCCATCCTTGGGTGAGGGCTGATGCTGTTTGCAGGCTGGCTAC
>NW_005871077.1:7846733-7849587 GCF_000147115.1 Myotis lucifugus
GGCCAGGCAGGCAGGAAGCTTGGCTTCCTCCATCACCGGACAACAAGCCTCTGCTTGCTCCAGCTCTGTGGCTGCGCGCCATCTTGGTTGGGGTAATTTGCATACAGTCACTCTAATTGGCTGGTGGGCATGGCTTGGGGCGTGGCAGAGGTGTGGTCAATTTGCATGCTTCTCTTTTATTAGATTAGATAGAGGCCCGGTGCACGGGTGGGGGCCGGTCGGCCTGTCCTGATGGGGGCCCTGGATCAGGGTGGGGGACCCCACTGGGGGCCAGGGACAGCTAGAGTGAAAGGCCACGGGCAGTTTGCCAGCTGGCCATATCCCCTCATTGGGATGGGGGTCCCGCTGGGGGCGGGGCTAGCTGGGAGGAGGTGCAGTTTGCTGGCCAACCCCACCCCCGATCGTGGTGGGGGTCCCCCGCTGGGGGGCAGGACAGGCTGGGGTGAGGAGCCGCGATCGTTCTGGTCGCTGGTCGTTCTGGTCGTTCCACCGTTTTGGTCACAGGGCTTTTATTATATAGGATAATAATAAACATAGTGATGATTGATAAACTAACAAACTGAACAGAAAAGAGCCTGAAATGGAGCCATACTTCTAGGGAACTTTGGTATCTGTATGATATTAGATAAGTGGGGAAAGTAAAGAATTTAAAATATGGCTCTGTGAAGTTACAAATATTTTTTTCATTTGTCATTTAACTCTTGCCATTGTTTATGATGTTCCCATGCAAACAAAAAGAGTATGCTTAAGTCATGAGTGTCTTGCTACTGAGTTATAATTTAAGAATGAATAAAAACTTTAACAAGTATTTTTATGCTCTATCATCTTCCTAAAGGAACATAGAGATCCCCCCCCAAAGGATGAAAGTCACTATACTTAAATAAACAAATATTAAAGTACAACCAAACTATTATCAGTAGTTATAAGGAGAGAAAAGGAAGTCTAGGTAAAAGAATATTGAAATAGCCACATTTTATGAGTTGTTTAAACTTTTAAAAATCATTTTTATACTTTGAAATAATTACAGACTCACAGTAAAATTGCAAAAATATAGAGCAACCCTGTGCATGCTTCACCCAGTTTCTCCAATAGTAACATTTTAAAAATATATTTAATTATTTCAGAGAGAAAGGAAGAGGGAGAGAGAGAAAGAAACATCAATGATGAGAGAATCATTGATCAGCTGCCTCCTACACGCCCCACACTAGGGATGAAGCCTGCAATCGGGCATGTGCCCTGACCAGGAATCGCTCCATGACCTTCTGGTTCATAGGCTGATGCTCAACCACTAAGACATGTCGGCCGGGCTCCAATGCAATGGTAACATTTTACATAAGTGTGGTACAATATAAAACCAAGACCAAAAAGAAAGAAAGAAAAAAACCCCAAGAAATCAACATTGGTACAATATATAGCCTTATTCAGATTTTTCCAGTTTTTTGGTTTGTTTGGGTTTTTTTGTTAATTCTCAACCCAGAATATTTTTTCCACTTATTTTTAGAGAGTGGAAGGGAGGAATGGATAGAGGAAAGGAAGGAAGGGGAGAGGGAGGTAGAGAAAGAAACATCAATGGGAGACACACACATTGATTGGTTGCCTCCCCGAAGCACCCTGACCGGGGCAGGTATGAACCTGCAACCCAGGTGCATGCCCTTAACCGGGAGTCGAACTCTCAACCCGTTGGTGGATGGGCCAACGCTTTAAACATTTCGCAACATCAGTCAGGGCTCACCAATTTTTATATAAAATCATTTGTGTTCATTTGAGTGTGCGTAGTTCTATGCAATTTTATCACAGGTCTAAATTCACGTCAACACCACCAAGATATAACACTGTTTTACCACCATAAAGGAACCACCACTTTGTTGTCTCACATCAACCACTGAACTGTTGTAACTTTTAAGAATAAGTATGTTTTAGTCCTCACTTGAGGATATGTTTTTATTGATTTTTAGAGAGAGAGGGAAAGAGGGGGAGAGGTAAAGAGAGAAAGAGAAACCCACATGCATACCAACTGGGATCAAAACCATAACCTAGGGATGTACCCTGACTGGGAATTGAATCCACAACCTTTTGGTGTATGGGATGAGACTCCAACCAACCGAGCCACCTTGCAAGGACAAGAATATATTTTTAAGTCTTCTTAATATTTATGTAATCAAAAAAATCTAAATGTAAAACAGGAAACACTCCAATAAAAGCTTGATAGAATAAGTGCAGGGAAAATTGCTTAGCAAGTGTAGAACAGTACTTCATAAGTGGTGATCTGGACTACAGGCATAAATATAATCTAGGAGCTATGTGAAAATAGAGGTTCCCCTAGTCTCCCCTAGTAACCTAGACATCTAGGCTTTCAAAAAGATCCCCAAATGTATGTATGTATGTATGCATGTATGTATGTATGGATGGATGTATGTGTAAGAGTGTACATAATATCTCTATAGACATAAAATCTACATATATATGTATCTGTAAGAGTGTACGTAATAGCTATATACATAAAAACCTAAGCAACCGTTACAACGGAATGACCGGAAAGACCGGTCACTATGTTGCGCACTGACCACCAGGGGGCAGATGCTCGATGCAGGAGCTGCCTCCATCCCGCAGGCCCCGATCACCAATGGGGCCTGCCGGCCAACCTACCTCCCAGTGTCTCCCAATGGCCGGCAGATCACCAGATCGGGGTCAGGCCCCGGGGCTGGCACGGGGACCTGGGGTGGGTGATGGCGGACACGGCCCCTTTCCCAGGGGCCGGCAGCCAATCTCTTGGGGTCCTCCCCGTGTCCCACCCCCCGGCCAGCAGGCCCCAATCGCTGATCAGGCCTGCCAGCCAAACTCCCAGTCCCTCCCT
>NW_005871077.1:7850158-7886851 GCF_000147115.1 Myotis lucifugus
TCTAAGTCTGGTGGAGCTCTTCCACAAAGAAGTATACTCAGAGGAAGGCGCAGTGCGGAAGTGAAATACTAAGGTGCGAGTGCATGTGGAGCAGGCCGGCGGCGGAGGGCGTGGTTGTTGTTTTCTATCTGGATTGAGTTTCAGACTCTGAGCTCCAGATCCGGGCGAGTCTCTAGGGACCCAGACTCAAATGGGAGAAGCGGGACTGTCTGGCTTTGGTCGGAACTCGAATGCAGTTTTCTCTCCCGGGACTCTGAGAGGCAGAGCCCCCTGGGGACGGATCTGAGAGCAGCCATAACTGCTCGCTCAGCCCTCCCTGTAGATCCCCGGGGTCCCGTCCTGCCCAAGCCCTGCACAGAGGCATTTGCCGGACAGCCTTAGGCAAACGCTAGACTAGCACCGCCCTAGAGATCCAGCACAGAAGCTCTCCCACTGCAGACACAGCTGACTCTCATAGCCTGTTAGCCTGGAGGTCAATTCACCCCCAGTATTGCCGACAACAATCAAGGCTTAACTACAACAAGACTGCGCACAAAGACCACAAGGGGGTGCACCAAGAAAGCATAAAAAATGCGGAGACAAAGAAACATGACAGAAATGGAGGATATAGAGCTAAAAAACTCACTTATAAGGTCTTTCAATAATTTTCTAGAAACTGCCGATAAACTTGATGAGATCCTCAAGAAATCTAATGAGACCCTCGATGTTGTGACAAAGAACCAACTAGAAATTAAGCATACACTGACTGAAATAAAGAATATTATACAGACTCCCAACAGCAGACCAGAGGAGCGCAAGAATCAAGTCAAAGATTTGAAATGCGAAGAAGCAAAAAACACCCAACCGGTAAAGCAAAATGAAAAAAGAATCCGAAAATACGAAGATAGTGTAAGGAGCCTCTGGGACAGTTTCAAGCGTACCAACATCAGAATTATAGGGGTGCCAGAAGATGAGAGACAGCAAGATATTGAAAACCTATTTGAAGAAATAATGACAGAAAACTTCCCCCACCTGGTGAAAGAAATGGACTTACAGGTCCAAGAAGCGCAGAGAACCCCAAACAAAAGGAATCCAAAGAGGACCACACCAAGACACATCATAATTAAAATGCCAAGGGCACTGCAGACTGAAAGGTCCCAGGTTCGATTCCGGTCAAGGGCATGTACCTGGGTTGCGAGCACATCCCCAGTGGGAGATGTGCAGGAGGCAGCTGATCGATGTTTCTCTCTCATCGATGTTTCTGACTCTCTATCTCTCTCCCTTCCTCTCTGTAAAAAATCAATAAAATATATTTAAAAAAATAAATTAAAAAAAAATAAAATGCCAAGGGCAAAAGACAAAGAGAGAATCTTAAAAGCAGCAAGAGAAAGAGACTCAATTACCTATAAGGGAATACCCATACGACTGTCAGCTGATTTCTCAACAGAAACTTTGCAGGCCAGAAGGGAATGGCAGGAAATATTCCAAGTGATGACTACCAAGAACCTACAACCAAGATTACTTTATCCAGCAAAGCTATCATTCAGAAGTGAAGGTCAGATAAAAGCTTCACAGATAAGGAAAAGCTAAAGGAGTTCATCACCACTAAACCAGTATTATATGAAATGCTGAAAGGTACCCTTTAAGAAGAGGAAGAAGAAGAAAAAGGTAAAGATACAAATTATGAACAACAAACATGCATCTATCAACAAGTGAATCTAAGAATCAAGTGAATAAATAATCTGATGTACAGAATGAACTGGTGATTATAATAGAATCAGGGACATAGAAAGGGAATGGACTGACTATTCTTGGGGTGGGAAAGGGAAGTGGGAGATGCGGGAAGAGACTGGACAAAAATCGTGCACCTATGGATGAGGACAGTGGGTGGGGAGTGAGGGCGGAGGGTGGGGCGGGAACTAGGAGGAGGGGAGTTATGGGGGGAAAAAAGAGGAACAAATGTAATAATCTGAACAATAAAGATTTAATTTAAAAAAAAATCCTTGTTAGAAGCAATGGCATGAGATAAACTTAAGCAAACTATTTTTAATAATCCTATATAATAAAGAGCTAATATGCAAATGGTAGTCACACCCTTGCGCCGTCGTGCCGGGGCCGGGGGGACCTGAGGCTGGGCCGGGGGACCTGAGGCCACACCCTCCGCCCCGGCACTAGGGGACCTGTGGCCAGGCCAGGGTACCCGAGGCTGCGGCCCCCGCCCCGACACCAGGCCAGGGGACCCGAGGCTGCGCACCCTGCCCAGCAGGGCTTGACGGGAGACCTGAGGCTGCACCACCTGCCTGGCGGGGCTTGACAGGGGTGGGGCTGGCCAGTTCTGGGTATCGTGTGATTTCAAGGTGCACTGGGTCCCGCGGCGCATCCCAGACTCTGACAGGAGGGAGATTTTCATATATATTTTACTAATTTCCTTTCATCTCTGACACTTCTATTATAGAGAAAGGGCAAATAGCAATAATAAAATACTAGTGGACCGGTGCACGAAATTTGTGCATGGGGGGGGGGGTGTCCCTCAGGCTGAAATAATAGCACTATCAACAGCTAGATCTGATTTATCTTAAACTAGTGGCCCAGTGCATAAAATTCATGCACATTAAAAGGGGATTAATTAGAGGAAATATTTTAATATTGCTATTTGTGAGGATTATATGGGATAATGCATGTAAAGCTCTTAGAAAAATGCTCGGAACATAGTTCCCTGGTGTAATTTTTATTATTATTAAGCCTTAAGTTTCCTTAGCTGTAAAATGTGTGATAATGCCAATCTACTAGACTACACTAACAGAATGAGAAATAAATAGAATATTAGTAAAGCATGTCAAACAATACTTTAATGGAAGCCGATTATAACAACACAACTAAGTCAGCTTGGTCTGACATCTCTTACTATATTATCTCTGTCTTTTCCAGAATTAATGTAGTATATAGTTCTATTATTTTTCTTCCACATTTTTTTTCTTAATTCAGACAGGTCAGGAGAGAGATAGAAACATCTATATATATAAAAAACCAGTGTCTGTGACGATCGTGATGACCAAACAACCAGTCACCATGAGGTGCATTGAGCACCTTTCGGTCCCACCCCCCAGCCTGGAAGCGGGGTAGGGTGGGACTGGGGACTGGCAAGCGGGCAGAAGAGCTGACCTATTGGTCCCTGCCTCTAGCCCGCAGGCTCCAATGGATCAGTGATGCTGAACGGGGGAATCGGGGAGGGTGGCGGGAGGACGGCGCTGGCTGTCAGGTCGTTGGGATCACCAGCTCATCCCCGGCTGCTCAGGGATTCAGGTCTGTGGGAAAGCAGGCACTGGTGAATTCACCTCTATGCGCGTGCGCCGGGACGGCCACTGATGGAACACGCTGCCCGCTTGGAGCCGCTCGGAGCTGCTCACGCCAGGGCGAGTAGGTCACGGGCACACCCCGCAGCTTCTGTCAGCACCTCAAGCCCCAGCAGCAGTGGTGACGGCGGCAGCAGCGGCCCCGAGTGAGCAGCGCGTTCCATCAGCGGCCAGCCTGGTGCACACGCATTGGAGGTGAAGTCGCCGGTGCCTGCTTTCCCTTAGGCCTGAGCTCCTGAGCAGCCGGAGATGAGCTGGTGATCCCAACGGCCTGACGGCCTGGCAGCGGATGCGGCGTTTGGCCTGGGGACTGGCGAACGGGCAGAAGAAGGCCCTGATTGCAGGAGGCTAGGCCCTAGGGACCCTACTCGCACGATTTTTGTGTGCTGTGCCTCTAGTCAATGATAAGAGAGAATCATCCGATGGGGCTGCCAGCTGCATGTTCCCCTACTTGGGGATTTGAGCCAGCCAACCCAGACATGTACCCTGACCAGCAATCAACCTATGACCTCCTGGTTAATAGGTCAATACTCAACCATTGACCCACACCGGCCGAGCTAGATTTTCTTTAATTTTTCATCAAATTAATTTCTAAATGAAAAAAATGGCAGCAGAATAAGTGGATGATGCACAGACAAGCTCCCAGAAACAACTGAAATTACTACTAAAATACAGAAAAACTTCCTGAATAATCAACGGCAGACTTGCTGGAGAGAACACTGATACCCGAGGACCGAAAGTGGAGACCACACAGAGACTGGTAGGAGGGGTGGAGTTACAAAAGGGCTGGCTGGGCAACCACAGATGACAACTGAAGTTCCAAAGAGATATCTTAGCTGTGGGGGGTTGCCATTGAGAACTCTGCGATCTAATCCCCACGTGGGCTCCCCAGCAAAGCACACCAGAACTGAGGGTACCCACATAACAGCTGGCTGTGAAAAGCAACAGGGTTGTTGTCTGCCAGGGAGAGACAGCTGGAAATTAAGGCAACCTCATAAAGGTCCAAAGCACAAAATTCCTTGTGGATCCACCTACCTTGTGCTCCAGCAGAGGGACAGAGTGGACTAGAGTTATGTGAGCAGAAGACAGGATTGGGGACTTTGGGGTTAGAGCTCAAAAGGCAGACACCCCCAGTTTCCTGTGCTGAGTCATTCCCTCATGCCAGCAGTAGAGATTGAGAGGCATAGAAGATCTACCTAATATATAGTCACAAACCCAGTCAGCCAAAATAAGGAGACAAAGAAACAACCCCCAACTGAAAGAGCATTCTCCAGAAGAAGAGATAAATGAAACAAACATAAGAAATTTATCTGAAACAGAGTTTAGAGTAATGATGGTAAAGATGCTCAACAGCATGAGAAAAGATATAGTAATTAAGAAAACAGAAATAAAGAATGAAATAGCACAAATAAAGATCACATTGGAAGGAATACACAGCAGATTAGGGGAAGTTGAGGAACGAATCACTGGATTAGAAGACAGGGTTGAAAAAAAAACATTCATTCAGAGAAACAACAAAAAAAAAAGATTCAAAAACAGGACCGCTTAAGGGAGCTGTGGGGCAATGTGAAACGTAACAATATTAGAATAGCAGGTGTGCCAGAAGAGGCAGAAAGGGAGAAAGGGATAGAGAAGGTGTTTGAATAAATAATGGCAGAAAACGTCCCTAACCTAGTAAAAGAAAAAGTCACACAAGTCCATGAGGCACAGAGAACCCCAAGCAAGAAGAACCCAAATAGGCCCACGCCCAGAGACATCTTAATTAAAATGCCAAAAATTAAAGACAAAGAGAGAATCTTAAAAGCAGCAAGAGAAAAGCAAACTGTTACCTACAAAGGAGCTCCCATAAGGCTGTAAGGCTGATTTCTCATCACAGATTCTATAGGCCAGAAGGGAATGGCATGAAATACTCAAGGTAATGGAAGGCAAGGATCTAAAACCAAGATTACTATATCCAGCAAGGCTATCATTCAAAACAGACATCCAAATAAAGAGCTTCTGGGACCAAAATAGGCTGGAGGATTTTATCACCACCAAACCAGCACTACAAGAAATGCTAAAGGGACTGCTGTAATGTGAAGAAGAAACAGAGAGAAACCTAGGCATATAGAAGTAAAATGGCAAAAAATAAGTACCTATAATAATAACCGTAACTATAAATGGATTAAACACTACAATGAAAAGCCATAAGGTAGCTGAATAAATACAAACCATGACCCAACTATATGCTGTATACAAAAGACCCTCCTCAGAACAAAAGACACATACAGGATGAGAGTAAAAGGATGGGGAAAAATTTGCCAGGCAAATGGAAAAGAAAAAAAAAAGCTAGAGTAGCAATTCTAATATCTGACAAAATAGACTTCAAAATGAAGGCCATCAGAAGAGGTAACAAAGGTCACTAATACTAAAGGGATCGATCCAAAAAGAGGATATAACCCTTGTAAATATATATGCACCCAATATACAAGCAACTAAATATATTTAAAAAAAACTTCTAGAGGAATTTAATGGAGAGATCAACAACAATACAGTCATAATAGGTGACTTTAACATACTGTAACTTCACTGGATGGATCTTCCACACAAAAATTTAATAAGGAAAGTACATCCAAAATTCTGCTTTGAGATATAGTTCCAGAGACTTTAACAAAAGAATAGTTCACTCCATTTGTGTTGTAATTCCAGTACTAAACTGAACAGTTCTGTTAAGACGCACACATTTCATGAATACCTGTAGTATTCCTTACTGTCAGCTATGATATAAACACAAATGTTGTCCACTTATCTTGACACCAGCTGCAAATTTTCATTTGTACCACTGACTAAATGGGTGAAGTAAAATATGTAAACATACAAAAAAAATTAACAAGGAAACAGTGACTCTAAAGGACACACTGAATCAGATGGATTTAATTGACATTTATAGAACATTTCACCCCAAAGCTGCAGAATATAAATTCTTCTCTAGTACACATGGATCATACACAAAGATAGAACACATGTTAGGACACAAAACAAGTCTCTACAAGTTCAAGAAAACTGAAATCATATCAAGCATCTTCTCAGATCACAGTGAAATGAAATTAGAAATCAACTACAATGAAAATACCCCAAAACATTCAAACACATGGAGGCTAAATAGCATGTTATTAAACAATGAATGGGTTAGCAATGAGAACAAGAAAGAAATAAAAAACTTCCTGGAAACAAATGAAAATAAACACACAACAACCAAAATCTCTGGAAAACAGCAAAAGCAGTCCTGAGAGGGAAGTTCATAGTGCTACAGGCATACCTCAAAAAACAAGAAAAACCAACAATAAACTATTAGACCCTACAACTTAAAAAGAACTAGAAAGAGAACAAAAAGAAAAGCCCAGAGTAAGTAGAAGGAAGAAAGTAATAAAGATTAGAGCAGAAATAAATAACACAGACACTAAAAAAAACAACAATACAAAAACTCAATGAAACCAAGATCTGGTTCTTTGAAAGGATAAACAAAATTGATGAACTATTGGCCAGAGTCATGAAGAAACAAAGACAGAGGACCCAAAAAAATGGCACCACAGAAATACAAAAGATTGTACAAAAATATTATGAACAACTATACGCCAACAAGTTGGACAATGTGGATGAAATGGACAAATGTCTAAGAAAATAAAATCTCCTCAAACTGAATCAGGAAGAATCAGAAAACCTGAATAGGCCAATAACAACTGATGAAATAGAAGCAGTAGTCAAAAAACTCCCAGCAAACAAAAGCCCTGGTCGGAAGGGCTTCACAGAGGAGTTTTACCAAACATTTAAAGAAGAACTAACACCTATACTCCTCAAACTATTCCAAAAAAATCCAAGAGGAAGGAATACTTCCAAACTCTTTTTATGAGGCCAGCATTATCCTAATTCCACTATAAAGACAGAGAATTATAGGCCAATATCCCTGATGAATATAGATAAAACGTTCAACAAAATATCGCAAATCAGATCCAGCAATACATCAAAAAGATCATAAACCATGACCAAGTGGGATTTATTCAGGGATGCAAAGCTGTTACAATATTCGCAAATCAATACACGTGATACATCACATAAACAAATTGAAAGAAAAAAATCACAGGATCATATCAATAGATGCAGAAAAAGCATTCAACAAAATCCAACAGCCATTTTTAAAAATATATATTTTATTGATTTTTCACAGAGAGAAAGAGAGAGGGATAGTTAGAAACATCGATGAGAGAGAAACATCAATCAGCTGCCTCCTGTACACCCCACACTGGGAATGTGCCCGCAACCGAGGTACATGCCTTTGACTGGAATCAAACCTGGGACCCTTCAGTCCTCAGGCTGATGCTCTATCCATTGAGCCAAATCAGTTAGGGCCCAACAGACATTTTTGATAAAAACTTTCAGCAAAGTGGGAATAGAGGGAGCATTATCTCGACATGATAAAGATTACATATGACAAATCTATAGCAAACATCATATTCAACGGGCAAAAACTACAACCATTTCCCCTAAGAAAAGGAACAAGACAGGGATGTCTGCTTTCACCACTCTTATTCAACATAGTAATGGAAGTCCTAGCCACAGCGATCAGACAAGAAGAAATAAAAAACTCTCATTATTCGCAGATGGCATGATATTGTACACAGAAAACGCTAGAGAATCCACCAAAACACTACTAGATTTAATAAATGAATTTGGCAATGTAGCATGATACAAAATGAACACACAAAAACCGATGGCTATGGCTTTTTTATGCACCAATAATGAATTCTCAGAAAGAGAAACTAAACAAACAATCCCATTTACCATTGCAACAAAAAAATTAAGATACTTAGGAATAAACTAAACCAAAGAGGGAAAAGACTTGTACTCAGAAAACTGCAGGACGTTGAAAAAAGAGATGGAGGAAGATATAAACAAGTGAAAGAATATACCGTGTTCATGGATTGGTAGAATCAACATCAGTAAAATGTCCATAGTACCCAAGGCAATCTACAGATTCAATGCAATCCCTATTAAAATACCAAGAGCATATTTCACAGATCTAGAACAAATACTCCAAAGTTTATATGGAATCAAAGAAAGACCCTGAATAGCTGTAGCAATATTGAGAAAGAAAAACAAAGTTGGAGGAATCATAATACCACATTTCAAGTTATACTATAAAGCCACCATAATCGAAACATCCTGGTACTGGCACAAGAACAGGCATATAGATCAATGGAAAAAAACAGAGAACCCAGAAATCAACCCAAGCCATTACACTCAATAAATGGTGCTGGGAAAATTGGACAGATACATGCAAAAAAATGAAACTAGACCACCAACTTACACCATACACAAAAATAAACTCAAAATGGATAAAGGACTTAAACGGAAGATGGGAAACCATAAAAATTTTAGAGGAATCCACAGGCAGCAAAATCTCAGACATATGCCAAAGCAATATCTTCACCAATAAGGCTCCGAGGGCAATGGAAACTAAAGAGAAAATAAACAAATGGGACTACATCAAAATAAAAAGCTTCTACACAACAAAAGAATCCATCAACAAAACAACAAGAAAGCCAACTGCATGGGAGAACATATTTGCCAATGTTATCACCAATAAGGGTTTAATCTCCAATATTTACAGGTAACTCATACAACTTAACAAAAGGAAGATAAACAACCCAATCAAAAAATGATCTAAATAGATACTTCTCGAAAGACGACATACAGAAGGCCAAGAGACATATGAAAACATGCTCAAAGTCACTAATCATCCGAAAGATGCAAATCAAAACGACAATGAGGTACCATCTCACACCTGTCAGAATGGCTATCATCAACAAAGCAACAAATGACAAGTGCTGGAGAGGATGTGGAGAAAAAGGAACCCTCCTGCACTGTTGGTGGGAATGTAGACTGGTGCAGCCACTGTGGAGAACAGTATGGAGTTTCCTCAAAAAATTAAAAATAAACTCGCATTTGACCCAGTAATCCCACTTCTAGGACTATATCCCAAGAAATCAGAAACACCAATCAGAAAGGATATATGCACCGCTATGTTCATAGCAGCACAATTTACAATAGCTAAGATTTGGAAACAGCCTAAGTGCCCATCAGCAGATGAGTGGATTTAAAAAATGTGGTACATCTATACAGTGGAATACTATGCTGCTGTAAAAAACAAGGAACTCACCATTTGCAACAGCATGGATGAACCTGGAGAGCATTATGCTAAGCGAAATAAGCCAGTCAGAGAAAGTTAAATATCACATGATCTCACTCATTTGTGGACTATAATGAACAACATAAACTGATGAGCAAAAACAGAGACAGAGAAGCACTGATCAGACCATCAAACCTCAGAGGGATGGTAGGGAGGGTGGGGATAAGGGGGAGAGATCAACAAAAGGACTTGTATGCATGCATATAAGCATAACCAATGGACACAAACACCAGGGGGGTGAGGGTATGAGCAGGGGAGTGGGGGCGCAAGGAGATGGTAAGGACACATTTTTAATGCCTTAATAAATAAAGGGCGGGGGGAGGAAGGAAACTAAGGAGAAAATAAACAAATGGAACTACATCAAAATAAAAAGCTTCTGCACAGCAAAAGAAACCATCCACAAAACAAAAAGGGAGCCCTCTGCATGGGAGGACATATTTGGCAATGATACATCTGATAAAGGTTAATATCCAAAATATATAAGGAACTCATGCAACTTAACAAAAGGAAGACAAACAATCTAATTAAAAAATGGAAACCCGAAATACTAATCAGAAAGAATGTATGCACCCTATGTTCATAGCAGCACAATTTACAATAGCTAAGATCTGCTAACAGCCCAAGTGCCCATCAGTAGATTGGATAAATAAGCTGTGGTACATTTATACCATGGAATACTATGCAGCAGTAAAAAAGAAGAATCTACATTACCCTTTGAGACAACATGGAGGGACCTGGAGATATCATGCTAGGTGAATAAAGTCAGTCCAGAGGAAGACAAATATCCGATAATCTCATCGGGTCTTATAGCCTAATCCAGTTAATAAACTGATGAATGGAGTGGATCCAGAGACATGGAAGCATGAAACAGAGTGTGGAATCGGGGGAGGGTGGGTGGGTGGGAAGTAATCAACCAAGAATCTTGCATGCATATAGGCATGGACCATGGCCACAGACAATGGGGTGGTGAGGGCCTGGTGCGGGGGCGGAGGCAGGCTGGAGGGGTGAATGGGGAGAATAAGGCAACATATGTAATACTTTCAACAAGAATTATTTTTAAAAAAGCTTTGGACATACCTGGGGGTTAATGAAAAAAAATTAATTTCTAACAGGCTAACAATCACAACTATGAAAAATTTACTAGAGTGAAATACTATTATATTAAGAGAGACATTTCATAAAAGTACATTTAGAAAATAACAATCTTTTCATTATACTTTTTATGTAAAATAGCTGAATTCCAAGTCCAGAAAAGCATTAGTTATTTCTTAGCAAAAGGAATATTAGAACCTACAAATCTTGTTGGGAGTGTTCTTTTAATCATAGTTTAGCAGTGAAAAGAGAAGTAAAGATGTTGTTCCACTCCATTGCTTCACTACTGCCTTTTTTCTGATTCTCGTGGTGTTCGGAAACAATGGAATCACTAAAAGGTTAAGTAACAATTTCTGAAAACCAATTTACTAATTGCTGCCATTTACTCAGTATTTGTTATTAACATTAAATTTTAAAATATTGTCTTATTCTTTTTGTGGCTTGCTTTTTATTAATCCCTTATTTCTTACTAGGAGCCTCTCACATGAAAAACTCTACATTTGGTTCCTCTTAAAGAAAGCAGATTCACTAGAAAACAATATAAACAACAAAAAAATAGAAACAGACTCACAGACACAGAGAGCAGACTGATGGTTGCCAGAGGGGGAGGGGTTTGGGGGATGGATAAAAAAGATGAAGGGATTAAGAAGTACAGATTGGCTGTTAAAAAATAGTCACAGGCATGTAAAGTACAGCATAGGGAATCCTATATAATATAAGTCTAATATGCTAATGTCCAATCATCCGTTCAACCAATCAAAGTGTAATACGCTGATATGCTAAGGCTGCTCAGCCGCTCACTATGACGTGCCCTGACTACCAGGGGGCAGTCGACCAGTAGCTATAACAATGCACTGACCACCAGGGAGCAGTCAACCAATCGACCAGTGGCTCTGACATGCACTGACCACCAACCAGGTGGCAGACACACTGACCGGTAGGTTAGCTTGCTGCTGGGGTCTGGCTGATTGGGACCAAGCAAGACAGGCCGGACATGCCCTGGAGCCCTCCCACAGTCCCTCCCTGGCTGGCCAAACTCCCGTGTCCCTCTCTGGCCCTGATCGTGTACTGTTGGGGTGCCTTGGCCTGGCCTGCGCCCTCTCGCAATCCGGGACCCCTAGGGGGATGTCGGAGAGCCAGTTTTGGCCTGATCACGCAGGCAAGGCCAAGGGATCCCACTGGTGCATGAATTCGTGTACCAGGCCTCTAGTCCTATATAATAAAAGCCTAATAGGCAAATCGACCGAACGGCAGAATGACTGGTTGCTATGACACACACTGACCACCAGGGGGCAGACGCTCTACACAGGAGCTGCCCCCAGCCCGCAGGCCCCAGGCCAGCCAAGGGGGGACTGGCGGCAGCCGGTGAGCAGGCAGGCAGGCGGGACCAGCTGGCAAGCGGGCGGGGCTGGCTGGTGAGAGGGCCGGCGCTGCCCCCCAGTCGCTCCCACAGAGGGAAGCGACTGGTGGGGGGGGGGGGGGGAAGTGCCAGCGGGGTACTCCGATCGCTGGTGGCCTCACAGATCGGCCCTGATTGCCAGCCAGGCCTAGGGACCCTACTCATGCACGACTTTTGTGCAACGGGCCTCTAGTATAGTCAATAATATTGTAATAACTATGTATGGTGCCAGGTGAATACTGGAAATATCAGGGGAACTCTGTAAAAAATATATGATTGCCTAACCATTATGCATAGACCTAAAACTAATACAAAATAATAGACTATAAACTGTAATTTAATAATAAAAATTTAAAAATTAAATTTTAAAAAAAAGAGAGAAACAAAAAAGAAAGAAGATTCCAATAGAGTGGTCATTATCACACTGCAATTCACTGGTCTAAGTAATTCCTATAAACATTAGTTCCAGTAACCTGAAATGTATTATATACACATCTGCATAACTGACTTTTAGTGCTTTTGCTTCTTCAAAGTGGATTTAGTTCTTCTGATTTTCCAAAGATTAGTAAGAATATTTTAAGCCAGAGCTGACCCAAGGATATGCTATTCTGAACTCCATAGAAAAACTTTGTCCCAAACTCGATTCACGTAGCAGTTAGGTAAAGAGTCAATCACTCTGGGCCATGAGAAGAATGGGAAGCTATTTTTCCCATAAATCTGCCAGACAGTAACAGGCAAGTTACAGGTTTAACACTGAGGCTAAGAGATAAGCAACTAACTAGAATAATCTGCTTTCTTGAATAGGTTATCCTCATCAGGCTTTAAACTGAAATACTCAGCACTCCCTGTAAAGTCCAAGAGGTTTCAGAACTGAAAAGCAGTAAGGGATTTACTTCCCTCAGGGACTTATTTATTTCACTAAGCATGTTTACGCTATAAGTAAAGACCAAAGACTTGCCCCAAAAATTAACAACAATTTTAAGCATTGGCATTAAGATGGTAAATGAGGCTCATTACAATAAAATGAGACCTATGTCTTGTCAATAGCCAAGCAACTATTAAAAAATATCAAACAGCAAATTAGAACTGACTCAAGAAGGTAAATGTCAGAACTCACTTTTTGATTTCTCGGAGCAGCATTCGGATAAGGATGGTCTGAAGCGGTTCAACCATTAATTTCCTCCACATATCCAATGCTAGCTGCCAGAAAAAATAAAAACCATCAAAGGCTGAATTACTTAGTATTTCTTTGTAACATTTGTGTAAGACTTCTAAAAAATATCTAGCAAAAGAAGTATTTATAATTAATATTTCAAAATTCAAATGAAAATTTAATAAACATAAGGAAAATTAATGTCTAATTTTAAATGACATATCAGACTTGTACAAAAAACAGAATAAAGGTTTTTTTGATTAGCTGAAAATTTTACAGAAATAATTGATGTTTATAAAAGCTTATTTGATTATTAAATGCTCAGTATTATAGAGGGGCTATAGATGCCAAGATTGTAACAACCAAAGGAGTTACATTGAATAAAATAATGTAATTTGCCATACAAACATAAAAGGATAAGTCAACTTAAAGGATAATAAAATAAAATAAACCTGTATTTACCACCCAGGTTATGAAATACGACTTCACCATTACCATTGCCCCAAATGTACTCCTACTTCCCCCTCAGACATTTTTGCTATCCTGAATCTTGTGTTAAATCATTCCCTTGATTACAATTGGACCAAACGTGTAAGTAGCCCCATATAATATTTTTGAAGTTGACCATTTCTGACCTTGCTAACGAAATCACACTGTATACTTTCTATGTATGGTTTTTAAAATTTTTAACTATTACTGAAATCCATCTAAATTGAAAGATACAGCTATATAGTTCAATCATTGACATTGCTACATAGTATCCTATTGCATAAATACACCATGATTTATTTTTCCTTTTTATTGCTCATGACATATGTTTGTGATTCCAGTTTTGCTATTTGAGAAAAATGCTGCTATTCTTGTATACTAGTGGCACGGTGTACGAAACTCATGCACATTAAAAGGGGATTAATAAGAGGAAATATTTTAATATTGTTATTTGCCCTTTCTCTATAATAGAAGTGTCAGAGATGAAAGAAAATTAGTAAAATGTATATGAAAATCTTCCTCCTGTCAGAGTCTGGGACACACCATGGGACCCAGAGTCAAGTCCCTGCCCACCCACGTGCACCTCAAAATCGCGTGAGACCCAGCCCCGGCCGCCCCCCCCCCTAAATTGAGCTAGACCCAGACCCAGCCAGTTCCACCCTTATCAAGCCCCGCTGGGCGGGGAGCGCAGCCTCAGGTCCCCTGGCCCGGTGCCAGGGTGGGGAACATGGCCTGAGGTCTCCCGGCCTGGCGCCAGGGCAGGGGGCACGGCCTGAGGTCCCCGTCAAGTCCTGCCAGGTGGGGGACGCAGCCTGAAGTCCCCTGTCAAGCTCCATGGGGTTGGGGGTGCAGCCTCAGGTCCCCGCAGATTGCTCATTAAGGCTCGTTACAGGAACTCGGCCTCCACTGTGGGTGCAGCCATCTTCTGTTACGAAAACCCCGCCTCCTCTGTGGGTGAAGCCATCTTGTGTTACGGAAACCCCCACCTCCACTGTGGGCACCACCATCTTTGTGGCGGAGTGGCGGTAAATTTGCATATTCCCTCTTTATTATATAGGATATTTTCTGGTGAACATAAACAAAAAGTTCTCGGATATACACCTATGATTGGAGATGCTGCACTATAGGGTTAGGGACATATACAGCTTTACTCAGTCAAGCCAAACGGTTTTCCAATATTCACACTAGAGGCCTGATGCACAAAATTCATGCAAAAGTAGGCCTTCCTTCCCCTGGCTGCTGGCACCTGCTTCCCTCTGGCACCTGGAACTCGGGCTTCCCTCTGGCACCCAGGACCTGGGCTTCCCTCATAGCACCGGCTTCATCCAAAAGGTCGTCCAGAAGGACATCCAATATAATTAGCATATTTTGCTTTTATTATTATAGACTAGAGGCCTGGTGTATGAAATTCGTGCACAGGCGGGGGGTCCCCTGAGCCCAGCCTACACCCTCTCCAATCTGGGACCCCTCGGGGGATGTCCGACTGCCGGTTTAGAGCCAATCCCAGGGATCGGGCGTAAACCGGCAGTCGGACATCCCTCTCACAATCTGGGATTGTGATGGCTCCTAAATGCTCACCTACCTGCCTGCCTGATCGCCCTTAACTGTGCCCCCTGCCAGCCTGATCACCCCTAACCACCTCTGCCTGCCGCCTGATCACCCCTAACTGCCCCCCTGCCAGCCTGATCACCCCTAACTGCCTCTGCCTGCCGGCCTGATCGCCCCTAACTTCCCCCTCTGCAGGCCTGGTCGCCCCCAACTGCCTCCCCCGACAGCCTGGTTGCCCCTTACTGCCCCCCTCTGCCAGCCTGGTCACCCCTAACTGCCTCTGCCTTCCTGCTTGATCGCCCCTTACTGGCCCCCTTGCCGGCCTGGTCACCCCCAACTTCCCCCCTCTGCCGGCCTGGTCGCCCCTTACTGACCCCCTGCCGACCTGGTCGCCCCCAACTGCCCCCCCCCGCTGGCCTGGTCTCCCCCAACTGCCCCCCTGCCGGCGTGGTCACCCCATGCAGCCTGCTATTCAGTTGTTTGGTTGTCCCTCACTAACCCCTGGGCCGGCCCAGTCGCCCCATGCAGCCTACTGTTCATTCGTTTAGTTGTCCCTCACTAACCCCCATGCCAACCTGGTGGCCCCATGCAGCCTGCTGTTCAGTCATTTGGTCGTTCCTCACTAACACCCCTGCCAGCCTTGTTGCCCATTATCTCATTAATGTTTATCTCATTCTTAATGAAACCTAGGAGTTCTTTATATATTATAGAAGTTAATCCCTTGACAGTTTTACATATTGTAGTTTGTCATAGTTTGTGACTTGACTTTTTAGTTTCTTTAGTTTTTTAGTAAAAACCCTATATAATAAGGAGCTAATATGCAAATGGCCATCACACCCTCACACCATCACACCATAATGGCTCAGACACTCAACACTAGGGAGAGAGGAATAGGGACCAGTCAGGCACAAATGAGCTCATGGAAGAGGAATGGGGACCAGCCAGGCACAAATGAGCTCATGGGAGAGGAATGGGGACCAGCCAGGCACAAATGAGCTCACGAGAGAGGAATGGGGACCAGCCAGGCTGCAGCCTGGGGAGAGGGACAAGCCACCCGCCCAGTGGTCCCGGGTGTCAGCGGCTGCACCTGAGCCTGCAGCCCGGGAAAGGGACAATCCGCACGCCCCATGGTCCCAGGTGCCAGCACCTGCGCCTGTGGCTCAGGAAAAGGACAAGCTGCCTGCCCCATGGCCCCGGGGACCAGAAGCTGTGTCTGCACCTGCGGCCCGGGAGAGGGACAAGCTGCCCGCCCCGCGGTCCTGGGCGCCAGCACCTGCACCTGCGGGACAGGAGAAGGACAAGCCGCCCGCCCCACAGTCCCGGGCGTCTGCTGCTGCGGCCCAGGCGAAACCGCCCACCCATGGTCCCCTGCGGCTGCAGCTGGCCCGGGCAAAGCCAGTCCGGATCCTGGGGGCCTGCTGCCCGCCAGAGGGAGGGAAGCCGGGTCCCGGATGCGGGGTGAGGCAGAGGCAGTTAGGGGCAATCAGGCCAGCAGAGGAGCAGTTAGGGGCGATCAGGCAGACAGAGGTGGTTAGGAGCGATCAGGCAGGCAGGCAGGCAGGCGAGCGGTTAGGAGCCAGCGGTCACGGATTGCAAGAGGCAGTCGGACATCCCCCAAGGGGTCCCAGATTGGAGAGGGTGCAGGCCCGGCTGAGGGACCCACCCCCATGCACAAATTTCGTGCACCGGGCCTCTAGTATATTATAATGTACTCAAAGTTATCAATCTTTTCCTTTATCAGTATTTTTTGTGTCTTTTAAGGACTCCTTCCCTACCCTAAGGTCATAAAGGTATGGTCTTAAGATTATAAGGTCTTCTATATTGTCTCCCAAAAGTTTTCAAGTTTTCCCTTTCACATTTAAGCCTTTAAACTCCAGATAATTTTTCCATACATAGTACAAATTATTCCAGAATCAAAAACTAATTGCTCGTTTCTAACTGAACTGCATCCACAGAGAAATAAGTCTGTTTTTTGCCTCTATATTCTGTTTCTCTGGAGTAACTCTACTCAGATCCATTGGTAATTCCATTTCAAATAAATAAAAGCATCTGTCTTCTTACAAGGAACATCCTTTAAGTTTTGCCTTCTTTTTTTTTTTCCTTCTTAAATAGCATGAACAAGTAAAAATAGAAGATAATACATAAGAAAATGAGATTTTATAGCAAATGTTTTAAAGCAAACATTGTACTAGAGTATTTCTTTCACAATCAGCATAAGCATTATACAATTCTCCACACTTAAATCTGAGCTGTGGTGGGAGGGCAAATTGGTAAAGCCCTTTGAAAGGAAAATTGGCAGAGCAAGCTTTAACCCAGAAAATCAAGTTCCAGGTACCCACTCTATGAAATTTTCTGCTTCTATATAAAGAGATACATACATAACTGTAATTCCATGAGTGTAACTTTTTTGTCACTTTGTTCACTACTGTATTCCTAAAATACAGAACAGTGCCTGTCACACAGAGGGATTCAAAAAATATTTAATAAATAAACAACGATGTTCACTATAGTATTGTTTGTAATAACAAAAAACTGAAACGATAAATTACTTAATAATTAATAAATTATTATTTGCCTAATGTAGAATATTAAGCTCTCACACAAAAAGTAACGTATGTGAAAAGAACTCCTAGACATGTTAACAAAAAAGTTGGAGGACTTTAGATATGGTATGACATTGTTTAAAAAATAAAATAAAAACTATTATGCATGTATGCATGAAATTTATATGCAAATACACAGGTAAAATTCAGAAAAGATATAAATCAAATTGTGTATAGTGATTTCCTCTGGGAAAAGGAGCAGGCTTGATGGTGTTAATAAGGAATAATCATTAAGTAAAATATTCACTTATAAAACTACTAATTAAAGCAACCATTGTTAAGATTTTGGTATTTCTCACTGATGTGCTTCACAATATCCTTTTTCCCCTTCAGTTTTATTCCTATTAAATATACCATGTTACCCTTATTAAAGGTCCTATGAACAATTTTCTACTATTATTTTATTCATTTGCCTAACTTTATAACAAAATCATACTGGATATATTTTTCCACATAAGCTTTTTATTGTTGGCCATTGGAAATTTACACTGTCTATCCATTAGTTACCCTTATTAGCATGAGTGCAAGGAATACTTTCAAACTAATTTCCAACAAATTTCTTAAAAGGATGATTCTAATTTAAATCTCTAATAATGCTACATCTTATGTTTACTTCCTTCATTAACACTCATCACAATTTAACATTAATTTCTTTACTTCTTTGGCATCTGCTTCCCATGAGGACAGGGACCTTCTGTCTGTTCACCACTGCATCTACAATGTCTGGCTACTCAACAAATACCTATTACTTGGAAAAGCAAACATTACACTAGAGTGTTTCTTTCACAATCAGTACATGCATTATATAATTCTCCACATTTAAATTTGAGTAAACTACTTGAGCTGCATACATAACTGTTTTACTTGGAATTTAATTACTTTTAAAATTTAAAATAAATTTGTTATATGCATAAATTTGTATTTATTCTCCTTTAGGATCCCTTTTAAATCCACGTCCTTTGTACTTTTTACTACAGGAATCTCAACATTTTCGAAACACTTTTCATGAACTTTGTCACATAATGGAACTATAAACCTATCATCAATGTAATTATTAAAATACTTACCATGTCTTTTCTGTTCTTCTCATCTATTTGAAGTTTCTTAGAAAATCATTACAGTATTTTATTTACTTAAAATTTAGGATGTTTTAAATTTTGACCTAGTTAACTCAGTGTCCTTTAAAAAAGGACAGTGAACCAAATGTTTTTAAATAAATAAAAACATTCTTATGCTTGACAATAATTTAAAGAATTTCCTACCTCTCCTATTTCCATAAGAGGTTCATTCATATCTACACCACCATAGCCATACTGAAGGTCAGCTTCTGTCAATTTATTTTTTTTAATAAACTGGGTGTTGAGATACCTGAAAAACAAATGTAATATCATTGAAAAGTATGTCAAATAGGTAGGAAAACAAATAACTTGCAACTTTGGAACAATAATTTTAGAGTTATAAATCAACTACAGAATAGTTGAGTAACATACACAAAAGAAATTAAATAAAAATTAAAAATTATTACCCAACTTTCTATGTAAGGACTTAAGAGACAAAGGATAAGACCTTTAGAGCAGAATAAAAAAAAGACACCTATAATCACAGTTTCAATTTAAAAATTCAAGGGGCCCTTGCCAGGTGACTCAGTTGGTTGGAGCACCATCCTGTACACCAAAAGGTTGTAGTTTCAATTTCTGGTCAGGGCCTATACCTAGTTATAGGTTCAATCCCTGATCGGGGAACATATGGGAGGCATCGATGTTTCTTCCTCTCTCACATCTCTCTCTTCTTCTCTCTAAAATCAATAAACAAAGGAAAGAAGGAAAGGAGAGGAGGGAGGGAGGGAAGGAGGGAGGGAGGGAGGGAGGGAGGGAGGGAGGGAGGGAGGGAGGGAGGAAGGAAGGAAGGAAGGAAGGAAGGAAGGAAGGAAGGAACAATAATCAAGTGTTTATATAAAAACTCCAAAAGCCTTATAGCCAAATAGGTCTATCCAACGGACAACCCTTCAATAATCTCATTAGATCATTTCCAGATTCTTCTCAGTAAGTCAAGATAAGATTTCAAAAAGAAGGCCATCACAAGAGACAACAAAGGTCTCTAATAATACTAAAGGCATAGATGCAACACGAGAATATAACTCTGGTAAACATATATGCACCCAATATAGGAGTATATATATATATAACTTCTATAGGACTTGAAGGGAGAGATCAACAACAATACAGTCATTGTAGGGGACTTTAACACCCCGCTGACCTCACTAGATAGATCTTCCAGACAAAAATTTAATAAGAAAACAGTGAATCTAAATGACACGCTGTACCAGATGGATTTAACTGACATTTATAGAATATTTTATGCCAAGCTGCATAATATACATTTTTCTCAAGTGTACATGGATCATTCACAAAGATAGAACACATGTTAGAACACAAAACAAGTCTCTACAAGTTCAAGAAGATTGAAATATCAAGCATCTTCTCAGATCACAGTGGAATGAAATTAGAAATCAACTACAGTATAAACACCAAAAAACATTTAAACACATGGAGGCTAAATAACATGTTATTAAACAATGAATGAGTTACCAATGAGATCAAGAATACATCACATAAACAAATTGAAAGACAAAAATCACAGGATCATATCAAAAGACGCAGAAAGAGCATTCTACAAAATTAAATGGCCATTTTTGATAAAAACTCTCAGCAAAGTGGGAACAGAGGGAGCATATCGATATATAATACAGGCCATATATAGTAAAACGTACAGCCAACATCTTACTCAATGACAAAAACTAAAACCATTTCCCCTAAGAACAGGAACAAGACAGGGATGTCTGCTTTCACCACCCTTATTCAACATAGAACTGGAAGTCCTAGCCACAGCGTTCAGACAAGAAGAAGAAATAAAAAACATCCAAATTGGAAAGGAGGAAGTAAAACTCTCATTATTCTCAGACGACATGATATTGTACACAGAAAACCCTAAAGACTCCACCACAAAAACTACTAGAGTTAATAAAAGAATTTGGAAATGTAGCAGGATACAAAAATCAATACCCAAATATCGATGGCTTCCCTCCCGCCCCTCCCCCCATGGCTTTTTTTTACACCAATAATGAATTCTCAGAAAAGGAAACTAAACAAACAATCCCATTTACCATTGCAACAAACAAATGAAGATACTTAGGAATAAACTTAACCAAAGAGGCAAAAGACTTGTATTCGAAAAACTACAGGACGTTGAAAGAAGAGATGGAGGAAGATATAAACAAGTGGAAGAATATGCCATATTCATGGATTGGTAGAATCAACATCAGTAAAATGTCCACAGTACCCAAGGCAATATACAGATCTAATGTAATCCCTATTAAACAGCATATTTCACAGACCTAGAACAAATACTCCAAAAATTTATATGGAACCAAAGAAGATCCCAAATATCCACAGCAATCTTGAAAAATAAGAAAAAAGTTGGAAGAATCACAATACCAGATATCAAATTATAGCACCATAATCAAAACAGCCTGATACTGGCATAAGAACAGGCATATATATCTATGGAACAGAACAGAGAAGACAGAAATCAACCCAAGCCATTACATTCAATTAATATTTGACAAAGGAGGCAAGAACATACAATGGACTCAAGACAGTCTATTAAATGGTGTTGGGAAAATTGGACAGATATATGCAAAAAAATAAAACTAGACAACCAACTTACACCAAACACAAGAATAAACTCAAAATGGATAAAAGACTTAAATTCTAAGTCGGGAAACCATAAAAATCCTAGAAGAAACTATAGGCAGCAAAATCTCAGACATCTCTCGTAGCAATATGTTTATGGATACATCTCCTAGGGCAAAGGAAACTAAGGAGAAAACAAACAAAAGGGACTACATCAAACTAAAAAGCTTCTGCACAGCAAAAGAAACCATCAAGAAAATGAAAAGGGAGGCCCACTGTATGGGAGAACATATTTGGCAATGATACATCTGATGAAGGATTAATATCCAAAATATATAAGAAACTCATGCAACTTTTTTCTAAATATATTTTTATTTATTTCAGAGAGGGAGAGAGAGGTAGAAACATCAATGATGAGAGAGAACCATTGATCGGCTGCCTCCTTCAGTTCCCCTACTGGGGATTGAGCTGGCCACCTGGGCATGTACCGCTGACCAGAATTGAACCCAGAACCCCTTAGTCCACAGACCCATGCTCTATCCACTGACCCAAACCAGCTAGGGCAGGAACTCATACAACTTAACAAAAGGAAGCAATCCAATTAAAAAATGGGCAAAGGACGACCTAAATAGGCACTTCTCCAAAGAAGATGGCCAAGAGACAGATGAAAAAATGCTCCAAGTCACTGATCATCAGAGAGATGCAAATTAAAACAACAATGGGGTATCACCTCATGCATGTCAGAATGGCTACCATCAACAAATCAACAAATGACAATGTTGGAGAGGATGTGGAAAAAAGGGAACCCTATTATATTGCTGGTGGGAATGCAGATTGGTGACGCCACTGTGGAAAACAGCTTGGAGTTTTCTCAAAAAATAAAAAATGCAACTGTGTTTTGACCCAGCAATCCCACTTCTAGGAACGTATCCTACAGATCCCAAAATACCAATTCAAAAGAATATATTCACCTCTATGTTCACAGCAGCGTTATTTACAACTAGAGGCCTGGTGCACGAAATTCGTGCACGAGTAGGGGCCTTAGGCCTGGCCAACAATCAGGGCTGGTCAGGGCCTTCCTTCCCCCGGCTGCCGGCTGGGGCCTTCCTTCATTCCGTACCACCCACTGGTGGTCAGCACACATCACAGCAAGCAGTCGAACTCCCAGTTGGTCAAACTCCCGAGGGGACAATTTGCATATTAGCCTTTTATTATATAGGATAGCCAAAATCTGGAAACAGCCCAAGTGCACATCAGTAGATGAGTATATAAAAAAGCTATGGTGCTTGGCCAGCATGGCTGGGTGGTTGAGCATCGACCTATGAACCAGGAGGCCACGGTTCAATTCTCAGTCAGGGCACATGCCTGGGTTACTCGATCCCAGTAGGGGGCATGCAGGAGGCAGCTGATCAATGATTCTCTCTCATCATTGATGTTTCTATCTTTCCCTCTCCCCTCCTTGCTGAAATCAATATATATATAATTTTTTTTTTAAAGCTGTGGTATGCCCTGGCCAATGAGGCTCAGTTGAATAGAGCATCATCCCGTACACCAAAAAGTGGCGAGTTTGATTCCTAGTCAGGGCACATACCCAGGTTGCAGGTTTGATCCTCAATCAGGGTACATATAGGTGGTGTCTGATCATTATTTTCTTTCTCTCTCTCTCTCTCTCTCTCTCTCTCTCTCTCTCTTTCTCTCTTTTTCCCTCCCTCCCTCCCTCCCTCCAAGATCAATAAAAATACATAAATAAATAAACAAATAAATAAGTAGTTGTGGTACATTTACACAAATGAATACTACTACGTCACCATTTTAAAAAAGGAAATCTTTCTTACCTTTTGTAACAGCATGAATGGACCTGGAGAGTATTATGCTAAGTGAAATAAGCCAGTCAGAGAACGACAAATACCATATGATCTCAATAATATGTGGAATTTAATGAACAAAGTAGAAGCAGAGACATGGATACATGGAATAGTCTGACAGCTGTCAGAGGGGACAGGGGAGGTGGGTACTGGATGAAAGAAGGTGAAGGGAATAGCCAAAAAGCATATGTGCTTAACCTCTAGACACAGACAACAGTGGTAAGAGCCAGAGGGAAGAGGGGTGAGGATTGTGGAGGTAGGCAAAGAGAGGGAAAATGGTGTATCTGTCAACAATAAAAATAAAGTTAAAAAATAAAAATATCTTTAAAAACTCTTTAATTATAAATGCAAGCAATACTGCTGAGATTGTCAGAGTTTAAAAGAATACTTACCTATACAAGCAGTCCATATAGTCTGCACCCTTGCTATATTCCTCCCAATACCTATGATACATAACAAGTACTTGCTCTTCAGACTCCAGAACTCTCTATATAAAGAAGAAAAATTTTTCACTTGGAAAGCACTTATCATTTTCATTTGTAAGCTATAAAATTTTTCAAAAGTAAATATTTTAAAATAATGGACATAGTTTAAGCATTATAAATTACATTTATAAGTTCCATTCTGATTTAACTACCTTTAGTATCAATGAAACAACTAGAAAAATATCTGAGTCTTAGATATGAAAGTGAAGCTTCATACTGGAGAGTAACTGTTTCATTCTCTAAGATCAAAGGACAAGATGTAATGATTTGATATTTTCTTTGAACTAGAATATATTAAGATCAGTTCATATAGAATATAATTCTATTGTCATGTCTCTATGTGTTTCCTCAAATCCATAACATGTGACCAACCTGTTAGTATATAAGTAAATCAGACTGATATAATTATATCACTTCAAATTATTCACTTTTGTGAATAAGACTATTTATGAAAATTGACACTTTTCCACATTCCCCAAGAAAGTTTTTTTTATTTCATTTACTTCAGAGAAACATATTATTTTTTGAAAAAATGAAAATCAAAGTTAAATCTGAGGTCCAATATTTTAAAGTTATTTTTAAAGAAAATCTAGTCTAACAATAAAAATACATTGGACTGCTTGGCCAGTGTTGCTCAATGGTTGTGCACTGTACTATGAAGTCATGATTTAATTCCAGGTCAGGGCACATGCCCAGGGTGCAGGCGGAGGCATTCGGGATGCAGCCGATCAATGATTCCCTCTCATTATTAATGTTTCTCTCTCTCTCCCTCCCTCTACCTTCCTCTCTGAAATCAGTAAAAACATACTTTAAAAAAAAGTATTCAGGGGGTCTTAGGTTCTTCTTTTATAGTTCTTTCATTAACTGTCCATATGACCTTAACAAATCATGACCTCAACTTTCATCTAATTATCTAATGAAATGACTTTATACTTGAAATTTTAACACAAGGCTCAGAACAATAGAAATAACCTATAAATTGTACTCTTTTGCTTATCATATTGGTTAATAAATTAAAAATAGCAACTATTAATCATCCTGGTGACTAGGTATTGCTGGTTTGATAATGCTATTACTGGTTTGATGGAATATAAATCCAAGAACAATCTGTTACTAATATGTCTAAACACTAAAAAATTTTCAAGGTCTAGAATTTATCCTACAAGAAACTTAGTTACACAAAAATTATTTAGCCACAACAACGTTCACAGAAGTATTGTGGATAACAACAAATTATATAATCTACTTATATAAAAACCATGGGTGGTGTTCATCACGACCTGAACCGCCGCAACCAAGTGGAAGGAAGTCAGTCCTGCAGAGGTTGTCTTGGCAACGGCTGCGCCCTCCCCCGAGCTGTTTCCCGGAGCTGTTTCCGGTGAGGGCAGGGTTTGAGGCAGGAACCCACCATCGGAGCGTGGACCCACTGAATCCTGGGTCGCTTTGCTAAGGGCTGCACTCTCCCCAGCTGTTTCCCATGTGGCCTGAGGGAAGAACCCACCCTCAGAGCACCAGGAGCGCCCAGCAGCAGTCAGTCCTGGGTTGCTGAGGTGGAGGCCACGGTGTGGTAGAACTCTGGGTCTGGCCCAACAAGGGGCGTGGCCGACCTTCAAACCAGACCCTGACAGTAGAAAGGAGGGAGCCCCATTCCTCACAGAATCCGCTGTTGGATAGCTTGCTGTCAGTGGCCTGCCAGCCAGGAACCCCATTCTCCTGCACCCCGGACCCTGACAGGAGGGAGGAGGGAGCCCCTTTCCTCACGGAATCAACAGGTGGCCAGTTTGCTAATTAATTCCCTTTTTAAAAAAAATATATTTTATTGATTTTTTACAGAGAAGAAGGGAGAGGGATAGAGAGTTAGAAACATCGATGAGAGAGAAACATCGATCAGCTGCCTCCTGCACACTCCCCACTGGGGATGTGCCCACAACCAAGGTACATGCCCTTGACCGGAATTGAACCCGGGACCCTTGAGTCTGCAGGCCGATGCTCTATCCACTGAGCCAAACCGGTTAGGGCAATTAATTCCCTTTTAATGTGCATGAATTTCGTGCACCGGGCTACTAGTTGGAAATAATCTATATGGCCAGCAATATGGAAATACTGAAACAAATCATAGTATCTCCATACCATGAAAAATTTTATCATCATTGCCAGGATTACAAAGTCTATTTAATGACAAATAAAGAGGAACTTACAATATTAAAAACAAAAAGCAGGTTATAAAATGTATAACATGACTCCACTTTCTAATAAAAAATAGAATTCTACACAAAGCAAAAATATGCATTACAGTAATTATTAAATCAAATTACATGTATATTAGTATGTACCAAAAGAGATATATTTTAATAAAGATATATGGAACTATTAACAATGATTAATTCTGGAGGTATGCTATGGTGGTATTTACTTTCTTCTTGATTGCTTATCTGTATATCCTAAATTATTTGTAATGGTAATGTAAGACTTTATTAATTTAAAAAGTTCCCTCCCCGAATCAAATCAAATTTTTTCTCAGAGGTGAAACTGATTTTGTTGGCTATATTAACAATTTACTTTATCATCTACACATTAGCCAACTTCTTTTTTTGTCTCTGGATCTGAGAACATATAGTGTATAATTAATATAAGTATTATAAACTTTCATAAAACTACTTCAAAATACAATTTTTAATCACACAACTATACCAATGTTCACTTCTTAGTTTTAATATCGTACCATTATTATGCACGACATTATCATTAAGAAGCTGGATAAAAAGTATATGAGAATAAGCTCTACTATTTTTGCAACTTTTCCATAAATCTAAAATTACTTTGTAGTTTGCCCTGGCTGGTTTGGCTCAGTGGATAGAGCATTGGCCTGCGGACTGAGGGGTCCCAGGTTCGATTCCGATCAAGGGCACATGCCAGGGTTGTGGGCTTGATCCCCAGTGGGGGGCATGCAGGAAGCAGCCGATCGATGATTCTCTCTCATCATTGATGTTTCTGTCTCTCCCTCTCCCTTCCTGTCTGAAATCAATAAAAATATATTTTAAAAAATAATAATAAAATTACTTCGTAGTTTAAAAAAATCACTTACAACCTATGCTAAAATATAAAATTACAAAATTCATAACTGCCTTAAACAGTTCTTAATTATGCTCACCCTAGCAGAACTTTAATTTTAAAACTAACTTAACATAGGAAACATTTTAAGACTGATTTGAAGTACTTGTTATCAACATTGCTTTTATGAACTAGTAGATGTACATATTAAGAAAACTGTTATCTGTCATATACAAAAGAAAATAGAGCATTTCCTCTGAATGTTTTAAAGGAAACTATCATATGATCAACTGGACTCTACTTATGAGTTATTTACACTTTAAAAACGATCTGCTCCAAGCCTTGTGCAGGGTTAGACTTTAGACTGTGTTATTTTATCTCCATTTTATAAAGAAACTTAAAGTAGGTTATGTGAGTTGCCCATGGTCACACAGCTACTAAAAGGTAAGAGTCAAGTAGCTAGCTCAGATAATAAATGACCTCACTCAGCTCCTGACAAGATCAGTAGGTAAGTCAGATACTACAAATTCATTTTTGCACAGACCAAGTCTGTGATGTTACCCTTATATACATGACATACTAACCAAATAAATTGGTCAAAAAAATTTCTATGATGCTTTTAAATTGACCATTTCCCTTTTTAATTTTAGGTTTTTGTAAGATTTTAAACAGGATATGAAGCGGCAGCTAACAAGTTGACAGATAATAATAAAGACAGATTTACCAAGAGGTGGGAAGCAACAGTAAGAGAAAATTTGGTTCTATCCAGAGAACATAGGAGCACATTTTAAAGGTGAACAAACCCTGCTCTTTCACTTACTACTTACACGATCTTGAGCAACTACACTAATTTCCCTTGTGGGAAAAGCACAGTTCTTGACAAATAGATCTTAAATATATATAATTAGAAAAATGCTATTTAGGAAACAAAACAAATAAACCTTAATTTGATCTTAGTTCTGCACTGCAAAACAGTGAACTAAGCAAGTAACTATGCAGCTACAAACATATTTATATCATGTATGTATCATTCCTTACCTTGTGCAAATGCCGTACGTGATTTTCCAAAAAAATCTTAGTTTCTGTATAAAGTCTTTCTCCAAGGGGTTCAGGATAGGCCACACATAAAGCATAGATATCTCTAGTTAAACTGTTAAGGTTTTCACATTCATTGGAAATATTCTTTACAACAAATGAGCTTTAACTCAAGCTTCACATTAAAAAATGAAAAATCATTTCATTTTTGTGGTTTAAGGTTATATAGACATAGATACAGAATAATGGTATAATATATAACCATGCTTACTTTAAAAGCATTAGCAGATATGTTCACTTACTCATTCAACAAATAGTTATTGAGGATTATTTGATGGTATTGTAAAGAAAACTGTTCCTCTCAGAGACATTAAAATTCAGAGGGGGCCGAAACCGGTTTGGCTCGGTGGATAGAGCGTCGGCCTGCGGACTGGAGGGTCCCAGGTTCGATTCCGGTCAGGGGCATGTGCCTGGGTTGCGGGCACATCCCCCAGTGGGAGATGTGCAGGAGGCAGCTGGTTGATGTTTCTCTCTCATCGATGTTTCTGACCCTCTATCTCTCTCCCTTCCTCTCTGTGAAAAATCAATAAAATATATTAAAAAAAAAAATTCAGAGGGGGATTCTGTGAAGTCAAGTTACCCAGACACCTACAAAATACGGTTTATGTAAAAAAGGACATAAACATAATACCAACAAAGGGCTACAGAATATCGTAAGAGGCAGATATGGACTCTAAGCAATTCTGAAAAACAAGTTACAAAAATTACTCACTTGACATATTTTCCCACATCACAGTACTCATCAGAATATTCTTCAACCTATCCACTGTCCTTTAACATTTAATCTATTAGAAGAATTATAGTATGAACAGTAATATCAATTAAGTTTTTTGAACACACTAAGTACCTTGCTAGGTATCACAGGTGGTATGCTGTAGAGTTTTTTATCAGGAGTCAGAGAAAATGGTATCTGCTTGAGGCATTTACTAGCCAGTGATCTTGACCAAGTCTCTTAACCTCTCTAGGCTATTTCCTCATCTCTAAGATAAAGATAACATCCTGACATCTCTATAGGATCCTTGTAAGACCCAAGTAAGCTCATGTATGTTAAAGCACCAAATGTGGAAAAAACACACATGAAGCAATCTGAGACCAGCCTAATTAGAGATGCAGATAAAATCTGAAAATAAGGTTATTTGGGATAGAGTCAAGTATTTCTATTAAACATAGAATCAGGAAATATGACAAAATAAAAATATGTACTTTAAAAATATATCAGAGATAGAATGTAGGTTCTTCCCATCTATAATCCCCATAACATTTTATATATTCTTCTTCTAGAAAACATTTTTATACAATAAAATTTATACCTTTGTTATCCACACTAGTCTATTCTTAATCATCTCTATATTCCCAGCCCCCGGGCATAGTTCGTGGCATGTAACAGGCACTTAGTCAACTCTTAGTGATGCAAAGGAAATAGGGATCAAGTCGCACATGGTCAGCCATTAACCTAGTCTCATTACTCTGGAAAGAGCAAGCGCCCTCCTCACATGAGCCCTCTTCACATGGAAGTCTAGTAGATATCAGTCAGACTTTCCCATGGTCCTTCTAAATCCTTTTCTTTACTTTTAATTAATATTAGTAACAAATAAGCTATCTTTATATGTATATGTATACATTTCTTCAATATATTATTCTATTAAATAAAAAATAAAATTTTTCTTTTTTAAATGTTTTATTGATTTCAGAGAGAGAGGGAGAGAGAGACATTGATTTGTTGTTCCATTTATTTATGCATTCATTAGTTGATTCTTATATGTGCCCTGACCAGTGATCGAACCTGCAACCTTGGCATATCAGGACAATGCTCTAAGCCAGTGGTCGTCAACCTTTCGGACCTCGCGGACCACCAGTGGTCCGCGGACCACCTGTTGGCAACTGCTGCTCCAAAGGTTTCCTTAAACCAGCCCTCGCCAACATTCCAGACCTCACGGACCATCAGTGGTCCAAGAAACCACCAGTTGGCGACTGCTGCTCTAAGCAACTGACCTTCCTGGCTAGGGCTAAAATTTTCTTTATATTAAAAAAACATAGTGAAGCAAGAATATCCATATAATGTAGTATCACTGTGCCAGATTTTTTAAATTAATATTTCACTCACCACAGTTTGGGGTCTCAGTTAACCACTTTGTAATTTTATTCAACTGCCTAAAAGATATTCCTAAGTATGTTCTTTTTCTCTAACTTATTCAAATATCCAATCACCATGGAAATGTTTAGGCCTTAGGAAGAACACCCAAGAAGAGCATTTTTCAAGACGCTTTGAGGCAGCCAATCCACATTGATGTTTCTCTCTCATGGATGTTTCTATCTCCCTCTCCCTTCCTCTCTTTCTAAAAAAGAAAAAAAAAATCAATAAAAGCATATTTTAAAAGACAAAAAATGGGAAATATCTGGAGATCAGATTTTAACACTCTCTTCCCCAAAGTCATCTTTTCCTTAAATCTCTTCAGAAATATAAAAATTCCTGTTTATGAAATTTTCACTTAAAAATTCTCATTCAGAAACAAAACTGTTCCAGAGCAAAAGCTCTGAACTGTTACAACCAAGATAGTGTTGGCCAGCAGCAAAATTATTTATTTTAATTCATTTTCTCCATTAAAAGGTGCTTCCTATACTTGTACTTAATTTTGAGTTTTAACTCTATTAATTCTACTGTGTAGTGAGTCACAATGAGTTTTGAAATGGCGATAAAAGTAAAAATTATCTTAAAATTGAAAATGGTAAGACAATGAACAAAAAGGAATTTATTTATAATAAAAAAGAGATGTTTATTGACATTTCTGAAGAATAAAAATGCCACATGTAAAAATGAATATGTAAAATCATTCATTAGAATCAACATCAGATATTGGTCTGATTTAATTTAGGAGCATAGAATAAAAGTGTTGCTGGTGCACCAACCAGAGATGACTACGGAGAAAACCTTTCCTAACTTCGATTGGCAGTCAAGCTTCCTTAATGCCTACTGCAAGAGTACAGAAGACTTTGGCATTTTTACCCCAGCATTCTATCATACAATATCAGCAAATCATCTTACCCATCTTGGGCCACAATATTCTTAACTGCAAAATTGAACTAATAATGCATATTTTATAAGATCATTTGTAAAAAATTAATTACACACAAATGTTGAAAAAAATGACAAATGTATATAGTACGATTCTATTTATATAAAGTTCAAAAACAGAATTAACCAATATTGTTTAAGGTTGTGTATGTAAGTAGTTATACTGTTTTTAGAAAAACAGGAAACATTAGATGCAAAAGTCAGATACTAGTACCTCCAAGAGAAAGGAGGGGCTCATGAACTGAGAGGGACATGTGGTGATGTGGGGTTGGTGGATGCTGGCAGTGTTCTAGTTCTTAACCAACCTGTGTAGTGATTATACAGATGCTATAATTATTTACTGAACTCTACATGTATATCTTACAAACTTTGCCACATATGTATTATATTTCACACTCCCCCAAGTACTAATACATATGGTAGTACACAATATTCAAGGAGCATTTTTCACTTTCAAAATATATTAAGGTTTTATGGCCTTTAAAATTCTACCTAAGATATCTGAAGATCAGAAGTCAACCATATATTTTTGGGCAAAATAACAGGGAAGTGGAGGGAATTCTACTTTGGGACAATTAGTAACACAGCCCGTTATTTTCTTAATTACAAATTAAAGTGAGAGATTACACTTTTAAATTTACTATTTTTGCAGATTTTTTTTATTTTAAGGGGAGGAGGAGGAGATCCATGATCAGGTCAAGAATAACTAGACCATCTTAGATGTATCAAACAATAAACATCTTAGAAATAATAACTGACTAAAAGAGTACTTTCCAGGTAAGTCAGCTATTTCAAAGCCATTTACAAACCAACTAATTAAATTGTATATTCTGTACAATAAAGAACACATCTATTCTTTTCTATCTTTTACTCATTTTCCCTTTTCTTGTAATCACCAATTCCTTCTCTTCTCTCTCTGCTCATTATTTTAGTTAAAATAGCCTTAAAAGCACCCATCCTGCCCTAACCGGTTTGGCTCAGTGGATAGAGCATCGGCCTGCGATCTGAAAGGTCCCAGGTTCGATTCCAGTCAAGGGCATGTACCTTGGTTGCGGGCACATCCCCAGTTGGGGGTGTGCAGAAGGTAGCTGATTGATGGTTCTCTCTCATCAATGTTTCTAACTCTCTATCCTTCTCCCTTCCTCTCTGTAAAAAATCAATAAAATATTTTTTTAAAAAAAAGTACCCATCCTTTAGCCCCAGAAGATGGCAGCACAGAGTCTGAAAAAACTCTGAACCTCCACACACATTCTGAATACATATCACCTTGTTTTTTTTCGGAAAGAATCTCTAATCCTACAGTGTCCATCCAGTCCTCAAGTCTTCCTTCAGGGCCCTAGGATACTGCCAAACTATTTGGACCCAAGATCCAGGCCTCTAACCTGCCCCCTTTTTCACCCTGAGATGTGACACATGTGGTATTTCCTGTGGTAAAAGACTGAGGTGGCTCAGGAGTCTGACAGTATACATGTTTCAATGTCCCCATGCTTACCCCACCATGGACCCTGGCAGACACTAGGCAGTGTTGCTGAGATGGCTGTCCACAACTCTGTCCGTTACCTATGGCAAAGGATTCCCAGAGATCCCTTAACCTCCCAAATACCAAGAAGCTAAAATATTTTAATATTTGGGGGTTTTTCTTGGTGCCAGAGTTTACACCCGAGGTTTGCAGTGTTGTTCTTATATACGTGATATTTTTTAAATTACATTATACAAATAAATTATACTTATTATATAAGTAATCATATACTATACACATATATATATATATATATATATATATTTTTTTTTTTTTTTTTTTAAAGATTGCCATCATGTAGAAATGCAGGACACCAGGTTTTAGACTGGGAAACCTCATATTTGTTTCTTCATATGCAACTCCTAATTCAGATATAGACAATGCAATAAAAAAACATGTTTCTGTCTCAGTCATTGAACTTGCCGTTCACTCCCTCCCCTCAGATATCTATAGGACTTGCTCCCTCACTTTGTTCCAGTCTCTAGTCCATTATCATCCTCCTCAAAGAGGCCTTCCTTGACATCCCTTCCAAAAGAGCCACTCACATAGGTACTTCAACCATTCTCCACACCCCCGTTGTGTTGTTGAGTCGGCTTTGACTCCTACCACCCCATGAATGAGTGATATCCCCCACTGAGCTCCTGTAGACTCATGCCTGTGGCTTCTTTTATGGAGTCAATCCATCTCACATTTGGTCTTCCCCTTTTCCTGCTGGCTTTCACTTTTCCCAACATTATTAGCTTTCCCAAAGAACCCTGACTTCTCATGAAATGCCTGAAGTCGGACAGTTTCATTTTTGTCATTTTTACCTCCAGAGATATTTCAGGCTTAATTTGCTCTAGGACCCACTTGTCTTTCTTCTAATTCAGGGTATCCATATAGCTATCCTCCAACACCATATTTCATGTGAATCCATTTTTTCCCATCAGCCTTCTTCACTGCCCAGCTTTTGCATCAGTACACAGTAATTGGAAATACGAGGGTGGATGATCTTAGCCTTGTCTCTAATGACACATTTTTGCTCTTGGTGATCTTTCCTAATTCTTTCATCGCTGCCCTTCTGAGTCTCAGCCTTCTCTTCATTTCTTGGCTGCAGTCTCCATTGAAATTGATGGCCCTTATCCTGCTTTACTTTCTCCACAGTATTTATCACTCCCTGTTATTAGAAGCACTGACATTAGTTTTTTAATATGTTTATTGTTTCTTTCCCTTAGTAGAATGAACAGAAAGTAGTTTATTTTATTCACAAATGGATTCCCTAAAGTAATACCTGAATGAAAGGTTATCAAAGATTAATGACTGCCACATATAGGTGATGAACTTGGAAATGTATACAATAATACAAAAACACTGGAATGTTCTTCCATTTATATAAGTTTCAACCTGTTCTCACTTTTGAATAAGTGCATCAATTTTAGAACATTTATCATGTTCATTGACATATATCAATACAATATCCTTATCAATAGAAGACCATATATCAATGCCGCTGAAAGGATACGAGAAGCGATCATTCCATGTTGCTCTTTCGACGTATTCCAACATGACAACAGCTTTGATTGTCGTTAAAAGTTTGTTCCATGTTTCATCAAAATCTACTACTCTTGGTTTCAAAGACATTGTGCAAGTTTAGTGTTGAAATCTGTTAATTATAAACAATAGTAATGCTAGCATGAATTCTACAAGATCAGTTATTTACTTTTAAAGCACTGCGTAATTAAATAGCATGATAGATTAAAGGGGTGAGAACAGAAACTGGCACATACGAAGAACACAATAAACACTGGCTACTACCTTCTTATGACTATCCAGACAAGGAATTCCACAGAATATTTGCATTCTTTACAATGAAAAAGCTTTTAGTACAAATTATTTATAATCAGGATTTAGAAGCATCATTTAATGTGTTAAGGCAAAGACGCTGTAACCCAGTTAGCCAAAGGCCATCTGCCACCACGAGAAATATGCAAGAGACACTTAATAAAAAGGTTTTGGCCCCAAATCCTTAAGCTGAAAAAATGAGGTGGTATGCAGGGGGCCAGGAGAACACATAAGAAAACGGAAGGAATTATCTTCCCGGAGCATCAGTTTAGGTAAAATATTAGGAAGGAAATGAAAATGTATAGTAAAACAAAGAAAGATGAATTCTAGAGTAGAATGCACACTTTACATGAGCCATTAAGATAAAGATTTCAAAGGAAGAGCAGGGTTGCTCCTTCTCAGATTCTCAGAATATTCCAGCCCCACTACTCTAATGAACAGCACAACTCTAGCTTGGAACCCTTGGCTCAGGTGAACTTGACCAGCCTAATAGTGAACTAAAAGACTCCTTTTGCCTAGCAGACAAACTGTATTCTATGAGTTAGCTGGTTTCTGAAACAAAAAGGTCCCAAGGTTACAGAAACTTACTTCAAAAGCTAGATTCAAATCCTTCTCACTATCACACCAGAGAACAGAATTAAAAGAGAAACCTTTTAAAGTTAAATTTAAGTGCACAAGAGAATAATTTCTGGTACTAAGGAAAACTTACTTAGTTTTCCCTTAATACTGGGGATTGTGAAACACCAAGCTAGTCTGTAGCCAGGTCAAACAAGGAAGACAACATCTGTTCTCTGGTTTCCAACTGTGGCAAAAAGAGGATAGGAAAACAATAAGGTTTGCAAGGGGGCATAAAGAGAAAAAGGACACAAGGAAGTCAAATAGCTGAAGGTGGTCCTAGGCCCTTCTTATGTTTCTGTCCTGTGAAGAAAAGAACTCAAAAGAAGTCCAAGAAATAGACTTCAAGAAAGAGAAAGAAAAGGAATCAGAGAAAAGCCAAACAAAAACCCAAAAAAGAGTGTGTCACAATTGATCAATGCTTTCCTCAACATACCAGAGACTTCACCTCCTGGCCTTAAATTTCCTGTACTAACTAGAATTAATCCGTCATCATTTAACTCTTTGTGTGTGTGCTGGGGGATTGTAGAGAAGACAGGAACCCTGGAGAGAAGAGAAAACCTAAAGCTCTAGCTTTACATCAGGGAATTAACCATAATTCCTTATCATCCTTATTTACCACATCCTATTCAACTGTGTTCCTGAATATTTCTTAACTCCATCCCTTACTATGTAACTCTACATATGCTCTGGGATCAAGCTCTTAGCAGCTCTAGTTTGTATTAATCTTCTACACTAATAAAACACAAAGATGCTAACTGACCTTACCTTCACTACACCCAAGCCACGCTCACCAGCCAATCAGAGCGACTATATGCAAATTAACCCAACCAAGATGGCGGCTGGCAGCCACGGAGCTGGAGTAAGCAGAAGGCTTGGTTGCCCTGGCAATGGAGGAAGACAAGCTTCCTGCCTGCTCTGGCCAGCTGTGGCCTCCACAAAGGCAAAAAGTTTCAATTATAGAAGCTCCTTCTAGCCAGCCTCCACTGGGAGCTTGGGTGGCTGGGGGCTGTGGCCAGCCTGCAAACAGCCATCAGCCCCTCACCCAGGCTGGTCAGGAACCCCAGTGGGGACCCCTACCCTGAAGGGGCTGTGGCCAGCCTGCAAACAGCCATCAGCCCTTCACCCAGGACAGCCACACCCCCATGGGGTGAGGGTCCCTGCTGGGGGGCTTGGCCAGCCTGCAAACAGCAATCAGTGCCTCACTCAGACTGGCCAGGGACCCCAGCAGAACCCTTCACCCTGAAGGGGGTGTGGCCAGCCTGAAAACGGCCCTCAGCCCCTCACCCAGGCTGGCCAGGCACCCCAGCGGGGACCCCTACCCTGAAGGCGCTGTGGCCAGCCTGCAAACAGACATCAGCCCCTCACCCAGGATGGCCAGGCACCACAGGGGGGACCCCCACACTGAAGGGGCTGTGGCCAGCCTGAAAACAGCCAACAGCCCTTCACCCAGGACAGCCACACCCCCATGGGGTGAGGGTCCCTGCTGGGGGGCTTGGCCAGCCTGCAAACAGCCATCAGCCCCTCACCCAGGCTGGCCAGGCACCCCAGTGGGGACCCCCACCCTGAAGGGGCTGTGGCCAGCCTGAAAACAGCCATCAGCCCCTCCCCTAGCATGGCCCACACACTCTTGGG
>NW_005871077.1:7887169-7889409 GCF_000147115.1 Myotis lucifugus
ACACTAACAGCAGAACAACTGGGAATCACTGGTCACTATGACACACACTGACCACCAGGGGGCAGACGCTCAATGCAGGAGCTGCCCCCTGGTGGTCAGTGCACTCCCACAGGGGGAGCTCTGCTCAGCCACAAGCCAGGCTGATGGCTGCCAGTACAGTGGTGGTGGTGGAGCCTCTCCCGCCTCCTCAGCAGCGCTAAGGATGTCCAACTGCAGCTAGGCCTGCTCCCCACTGGAAAGTGGACATCCCCCGAGGGCTCCCGGGCTTCCAGAGGAATGTCTGACTGCCAGCTTGGGCCCAGTCCCCCAGGGAGCAGGCCTAAGCCAGCAGGTGGTCATTCCCCGAGGAGTCCCAGACTGCGAGAGGGCACAGGCCGGGCTGAGGGACCCTCCCGAGTGCACAAATTTTTGTGCACCAGGCCTCTAGTTCATTCATAAAAGAAATAATAACTGTTAATATTTATATAGTGCTTACTATGAGCCAAGCACTATTCTAAGTGCTTTATATAAACTCATTTAATCTGATTAGGTAGATCCTACTGTTTACATTTCCTAGATAAGAAGACTAAGTCTTGTGGAAACCCGTTTGGCTCAGTGCATAGAGTGTCGGCCTGCGGACTCAAGGGTCCCAGGTTCGATTCCAGTCAAGGGCATGTACCTGGGTTGCGGGCACATCCCCAGTGGGAGATGTGCAGGAGGCAGCTGATGGATGTTTCTGACTCTCTATCTCTCTCCCTTCCTCTCTGTAAAAAATCAATAAAATATATTAAAAAAAAAAAAAAAAAGAAGACTAAGTCAGAGTGGTTAAGAAACATGCTCAAGATCACAGAGCTATTTAATGGTGGCATCAAGATTCAGACCTGTGCTGGAGCCCAAGCTCTCAAACTGCTATATGCAACTATACAGCCTTACTAACATTTTTAGGGAATACTTAAATATTTTCCAGGCACTATTCTAGGCTCTGAGGATACAGTAGTCAATAAACAAAGTTTTTGACCTTCAAAAAGATTAAAATATCAGATCAGGCACTCAAAGACAAAAATAACCTACCTAAACCAAAAAGTTGAGCATGTTACCTTTTCTTTAATACTTTCCACTATGTACAGCATTCAGTTTAATGTCAACATGGCACACCAAACTTCCATGATTTGAACTTAGACTAAAGCACCTCTCCAGCTTCTTCTTATGGGACACTCCTCAACAACATAATCCAATAATTTGTGCTTAGAGGTCAGTGAACTGATTCACACACCCTGCCTTTACCTGTTTTCTACACCTAAAATTCTTTTATTTCCTACCTCCACCTTCCACCCATTCCACTAACTATTACTGACATTAAAGCCTTGGTCCAGTGTATCTGCTTTGAAAGTTAAACTGAGTCCACTCAAGCTAGGTAAGGTACCATATTTTACACATTACATGAGAACTCTATGCTTACCTCTACTGTAATTATCTGAATGTTTCTTAAGGGTAGGGACTATTTTATAACTGTACTAGAGGCCCGGTGCACAAAAATTTGTGCACTGGGGGGGGGGGGGTCCCTCAGCCCAGCCTGTGCCCTCTCGCAGCCTGGGACCCCTCGGGAGATAACGACCTGCTGACTTAGGCCTGATCGCAGGTGGCAGAGGGCACGCCCAATCCCTAGGTTCAGCCCCTGGTCAGGCTCAGAGCAGGGCCGATTGGGGAGTTGGGGCACCGCCCCCTGTCATGCACAGAGCAGGGCGGATCGGGAGGTTGCGATGCCACCCTCAGTCACGCTCAGGGTAGGGCTGATTGGGGGGTTGGGGCACTGCCCCCTGTCACACTCAAGGCAGGGTCGATGGGGAGGTTGCGGCGCCACCCCCTGTCACGCACAGAGCAGGACCAATCAGGGGGTTAGGGTACTGCCCCCTGTCACTCACAGAGCAGGGCCAATCAGGGGGTTGGGGCACTGCCCCCCTGTCACTCACAGAGCAGGGCCGATCAGGAGGTTGGGGGTGCTGCCCCCTGTCAAACACAAAGAAGGGGTCGATCAGGGGGGTTGGGGAGCTCCCCCCCTGTCACTCAAAAGAGTAAGGGCCGATCAAGGGGAGTTGGGGCACCACCCGTCACTCAAAGAGTAGGGCCGATCAGGGGAGTTGGGCACCACCCCCTGTCAACACACAGAGCAGGGCGAATCAGGGGTTGGGCGCCACCCCTCTATCACCCACAGAGCAGGCCGATCAGGGGTTGGGGCGCCGCCACTGTCACACTCAGGCAGG
>NW_005871077.1:7889509-7972285 GCF_000147115.1 Myotis lucifugus
CTTTTTACTATTAGGAATAGAGGCCTGGTGCACGGGTGGGGGCCGGCTGGTTTGCCCTGAAGGGTGTCCTGGATCAGGGTGGGGGTCCCCACTGGGGTGCCTGGCCAGGCTGGCTAAGGGGCTGAGGGCCGTTTTCTGGTTGAGGGGTGAGTGAAGCTCCCAACCGCTCCTTTTTTCTTTTTTTTTTTATTCTGGGCCAGCTTTAGCTCTGAGGCCTCGCTGCTGAAAACATTGATACAATGTTGCGGTCAGGCTGGCTGAAGCCTGGCTGAATAGAGCCTGTTTCTAGGGTTTTGTTTAGCTTCTATATTTGTTACATAGTTGCTTAGAGTTGCAGCTGAGAGGCCGGCAAGTTAGGCGGGGAACATTGGAGTCCGCCAGTCATTGGAGCAAGCAAGCCTCCCTGCTCGCTTCAGTGCATGGCTGCCGGCCACCATCTTGGCTGACAGTTAATTTGCATAAGGATATGCTGATTAGCCAATGGGAAGGGTAGCGGTCGTACGCTAATTACCATGTTTCTCTTTTATTAGTGTAGATACCAAAAAGTTGGCAATGTCCCCTTCACATTACTTTTCTCACCTTATAAATATGAGATATTATACACACTGCTTAAAATTATTTTAATGGTTGCAGAGATTGTCTTTTAGCCTTATGAAGTTTTGACAGAATCATTATCACAGACTTCTCTACAGAGACCAACAGATTTATGGTAGAATGGATACAAGTGTAGTGATAATCCATTCTTAGATGAATGAAACATATGAAAGCCAAGATGAGAGAAGCACAAGCCCAGTGAAGCACATTAAAAACTAACAAACCACCCTAGCCGGTTTGGCTCAGTGGACAGAGCATCAGCCTGCAGATTGAAGGGTCCTGGTTCGATTCCAGTCAAGTTGCAGGCTCATCCCCAGTAGGGGGCATGCAAGAGGCAGCTGATCAACGATTCTCTCTCATCATTGATGTTTCTATCTCTCCCTTCCACTCTGAAATCAATAAAAATATATTTTAAAAAAATTAAAAAAATAATAAGCCAGTGACAAAAAGTATGCTGAAATTGTCTGCTTGCCTAATAAGAAAGCACAAATAATTAAAAAATGTAAGTTCATTTTATTTAAATTGTCTAAGTGATAATTTATTCATGGAAAATTTATGTAAGGATGTGCAAGAGAAAAGCTAAAAAAAGGACCATGACACTGCACTATTCTTCTCTGCCTCTCAAGCTGTCAGACAACTCATCTACACTAATAAAAGAGAAAGATGCAAATTGGCCATACCTTCACGATGCCCACTGGCCAATCAGGAGTGAGTATGCAAATTAATCCAACAAATATGGCGGGTTAATTTGCATATGCAGACACCGAGCTGCCGGGGGCAGGGCGGGACACCCCAGCCACTCCGGGCCTTTGGGCAGTGTGGGAAGACAGAAAGGTGGCTCCATGCCTGAACAAAGGCAGAAAGGCGGCTCTGGGCCAGAGCAAAGGCAGTGCTGGCAGCCAGGGGAAGGAAGGCCCATTCTTGCATGAATCGTCATGCATCGAGCCTCATATATATATATATATATATATATATATATATATATATATATGTATATATGTTTGTTCATTCCTGTACCTAACTAGGGACATCATGGTCCTATTCCTGATGACTTGCCAGGACCACTTCCATCCATTTTTAGTTAAATTATGTCCCACTGACCACTGAGTATCTGGCAAAGTTCAAATCTCGCATTACCACAATCTCCTCTAGCTTTCTTCTGAGTCTTCCACTAGTGCAATGTTGGGATTTTTAACTCTTTGACACATAGGTACTGTGCCTAGGGCTCATGAGTGTTATGGGTCCTAAAAATAAATCACAGGTTCTAAATATTTTTATTTTTTTTTCTTTTTAAAACATTTTTATTGATTTCAGAGAGGAAGGGAGAGATAAGGAGAAACATCAATAATGAGAGAGAATCACTGATCGGCTGCCTCCAGCACGCCCCCTACTGGGGATCAAGCCCACAACTGGGTATGTGCCCTTGACTGGAATCGAACCCAGGACCCTTCAGTCTGCAGGCCGACGCTCTATCCACTGGGCCAAACTGGCTAGGGCTCCGTCGTGAAAGAGCCAAGCGAACACGTTTGGCCTCAGGACCCCCTCCTACGGCACGGACGTCATGCAAACCAAGGAGCTCACTCCGACCTTTCCAAGTGCCCCTCACCCGCTCCTGTGCCTCGGAGCAAACAGGAGCTGGGACCGCCCCTGCCCCCGTGCCTCCCCCCCCCAGCAGGGGAGCGGGCTTTATTGTGACATCGTGCATTTGCTTGGAGAACCAGGCGCTCTCCTAGGGAAGACCCGCCATCGTCGGTTCTAAATATTTTTAAAAGGCAAAACAAGCCGAAGCCGGTTTGGCTCAGTGGATGGAGCGTCGGCCTGCAGACTGAGAGGTCCCGGGTTCGATTCCAGTCAAGGGCATGTACCTGGGTTGCGAGCACATCCCCAGTGGGAGATGTGCAGGAGGCAGCTGATCGATGTTTCTCTCTCATCGATGTTTCTAACTCTCTATCTCTCTTCCTTCCTCTCTGTAAAAAATCAATAAAATATATTTAAAAAATAAAAAATAAATAAATAAATAAATAAATAAATAAAAGGCAAAACAAAAATTCATGTTTAATTACATTTTCAGATAACATGCCAATATTAACTATAATATTTTAAACTTTTTCCTTTATTGGAAAACAATTTGTAGATTAGATTTTCTCACTAGAGCGCCATTTCTAAACTGTCAATAATAGTAAATTAAATAATTACAAAAGTGATTTATATAAAGAGTTACCATGTGACCCAATAATTCAGCTCCTAGGTATATACTCAAGAGAAAACATGTCCACACAAAAACTTATACACAAATGTTCAAAGCAGCATTACTCATAAAGGCCAGAAAGTAGAAATAACTCAAATGTCTATCGATAAATGGATAAATGAAATGTAGTATAGCCCTAACTGGTTTGGCTCAGTGGATAGAGCATCGGCCTGCAGACTGAAGGGTCCCAGGTTCGATTCTGGTCATGGGCATGTACCTTAGTTGCGGCCACATCCCCAGTAGGGGGTGTGCAGGAGGCAGCTGATCGATGTTTCTCATTGTTGTTTCTAACTCTCTATCCCACTCCCTTCCTCTCTGTAAAAAATCGATAAAATATATATATTTAAAAGAATAATAAAAAAATAAAATAAAATGTAGTATACCCATACAAATGATTACTATTCCACAATACAAGGTGACATCTACGACATGGATGAACCTCAAAAACATTATACTTGGAGAATGAAGTTGGTCACAAAAGAACACATACTGTTTGATTAAATTTATATGAAATATGCAGAATAGATCAATCTGTAGAGACAGAAAGGGTTTTAGTGGTTGCCAAGAGCTAGGAGACTTGGGAAGACATAGAAAGTAACTGCTAAATTAGGTGATAAAAATGTTCTAAAATTGATTGTCATGATGGTTGCACAATTCTGTAAATGTACTAAAAACTACTGAATTGTACACTTCAAATGGGTACACCTGATGGTATGTGAAGTAGAGCTCAATAAAGATGGGTACACTTAAAAAGTGAAATCAAAATTCTATCAAAAAGTTTAGTGCAATTTAATGAGGGAGGGAAGAATACGTACATTTACATAATTGCAAATTCTGAAATTTCAGTGTCCCTTTGACTCCTATGCTCTAGTCACCAGCTCCCCCCAGAGGTAATATAGATATCTCTGGGTATAATTTACACATATATGATTTGTTATTCCCCCCTTTTATACAAATCACATACACATGATATTTTTCATCTGTTTTACATAAATGATATTATACTACTCAATAGTATATTCACTTAACAGTACCCTGGGGAAGTATTCCATATTAATACATAGGATTTCTTTAATCTTAGTAGTATTTCATTTGCCTGTATCTGGATCCATTCTACTATGTTTAACATGACAAATGATGACTTCCCCACAATTAAAATGTCTCATTTAATATCAGTAATTTTGAGTTAAGTGGTTTTTAAAAATGGATTAGTAAGCTCTTTTTACAAGGTTTTCTTGTAAAGATTTTGCCAATTAAAGTTACATTTGCTATACATATTTACTGATGAGAGGAAAATGCATTGTTAACTACCATTTATTAAATGCCTTCTGTATACTTTTCATTACATATATATGTATATATACACAACATATGTCCATATGTGTGTGTGTGTGTGTGTGTGTGTGTGTATATATATCATATATACAAGCATTAATAATGCTCAACTTGCAAGTCAGCAAAATCCAGTCTGTAGGAAACTCCTGGATTATCAAATTCTTTCAATAAACTATGCATACACATAAGAGACAGAGAGAGAAGAAAAGTAGAGAGGAGAGGCATATGAAAGGGGAACTGTCCTAAAATAGACTAAAAGGGACATTAATGAACCACACTGTGATTGACCTTATTTGGATCTAGATTTAACACTTTTATTTTTAAAAATATGTTTTTATTGATTTCAGAGAGGAAGGGAGAGCAAGAGAGAGATAGAAACATCAATGATGAGAGACAATCATCGATCGGCTACCTCCTACACAACCCCACCTGGGATAGAGCCCACAACCCAGGTATGTGCCCTGATTGGGAATTGAACTGTGTGTGACCTCCTGGTTCATAGACCAACGCTCAACCACTGAGCCATGCTGGCTGGGCAGATTTAACACTTTTAAAATGCTGGTAGGATTAAAACAAATAAAAAAATACTGGTGGGATATTTGACTTTAAAGAATTTGTATAATAATAATTCCAAAATGAGTCCTTCTTCTTGTTGTTAATTTTAGAGAGTGAGATGAAGGGAGAGAGAGAAAAATCAATTTGTTGTTCCACTTATTTATGCATTCATTGGTTGATTCTTCTATGTGCCCTACAGGGAATTGAACCCAAACTCTTGGTGTATCCGGGTGACACTCTAACCAACTGAGCTACCCGATCAGGGCACAATGAGTCTTTTTTAAAATGACAGCCCTGCCCAGCCCAGTGTGAATCAGTGGATAAGTGTCAACACATGAACCAGGGCGTCACTGATTCAATTCCTGGTTGGAGCACATGCCCAGGATGCAGGCTCAGACCCCAGTGGGGTCACACAGGGGGCAACCAATCGATGATTCATTCTCATGGATATTTCTGTCTCTCTATCCCTTCCTTTCTAAAAATCAATAAAAACATAATTTTTAAAAATGAAATGCTATCTGAGCTTTGCTTTAAAATTAAATAGTTTGCTTATGAATAGATAATTATTGAGGATAAGTGACAAGTACATAAGGATTTATTATACTACTCATTCTTTGTATATGTTTGCAATTTTCCAAAGTAAAAAGGTAAAAAAAATCATCATCAAGTTTCATAAATATGGAGGGAAGTACATAAAAGAAATTAAGAAAACTATAAAAAAGACAGTATTAATCTAAGAGGTCTAAGATCCAATCAGTATGCATCTTAAAAAATTAGAGACAATATTATTTAATATATATATTAAATATGTACTTCCAGGCCTATGAGAATTTCTATAGAAATTTATTTGAGTCAAACAGAGGATATGCCTGGAAACAAGACCTCAACAGACTGAGAAAAATGCTTCAGAGAATAACATTTTGCAGTTCCTTTTATGCATCTGAGATTAAGGAGGGAACATAAGCAAGATTACAAGAAGGTGGGAGAAAGCAAGGCAGGTATCAGATTACACTTTAAGATTGTGTGTTCTTTAAGATGTGCAAAGTGCCAAGTATAAAAAGTCATGGAAATGTAAAGTACAGCATAGGGAATATAGTTAATAATACTGTAATAAAAATAATACTGTAATAACTATGTATTGTGTCAGATGGGTGCTAGACTTATTGGGGTGATCCTACATAAGTTGTATAAATGTCTAATCACAATGTTGTACACCTGAAACTAATATAACATTGTATGTCAACTGTAGTTGACATTTTTTTAATTATAAAAAAAATTAAGTGTTGCCCTGACCGGTTTGGCTCAGTGGATAGAGCGTCGGCCTGCGGACTCAAGGGTCCCGGGTTCGATTCCAGTCAAGGGCATGTACCTTGGTTGCGGGCACATCCCCAGTGGGGAGTGTGCAGGAGGCAGCTGATCGATGTTTCTTTCTCATCGATGTTTCTAACTCCCTATCCCTCTCCCTTCCTCTCTGTAAAAAATCAATAAAATATATGTATAAAAAAAATTAAGTGTTCTTTTGAGGGTGGACATGCTTTAGAACAGGGGTGAGGAATCTTTTTTCTACCAAGGGCCATTTGGATATTTGTATCATTCAAAGGCCATACAGATGGAGAAACCAAGATGGCGGCATAGGTAAACACCGGAGATTGCTGCCTCACACAACCACTTCAAAAATACAACTAAAAGACAAAACGGACATCACCCAGAACCACAGGAAGGCTGGCTGAGTGGAAATTCTACAACTAGAAGGAAAGAGAAAAGCATACCGAGACTCAGAGGAGGTACAGTGCGGAAGTAAAATACTAAGGTGCGGAGGTGCATGCGGAGCGAGCTGGCGGCTGAGAGCGCAGTTGTCTTTTTCAATCGGGAGGGAGTCTCAGGCTCTGAGCTCCAGTTCCGGGCAAGTCTCTGGGGACCCAGACTCAAACGGGAGAAGCGGGACTGTCTGGCATTGGTCGGAACTCAAGGGCAGCTTTCTCTCCAAGGTACTTGCAGCAATTGCTGGGACACTGAGAAGCAGAGACTCTGAAGGCAGGACTGAGAGCAGCCATAACTGCCTCTCCGCCCGCCCTGTTGATCCCCTGGGACTCCCCCCACCCAAGCCTTGCATGGAGGTGTTTGCTGGATAGCCTCAGGCAGAGGCTAGATTAGCACCTCCCTAGAAATCAGGACAGAAGTTCTCCCACTGCAGACACAGCTGATTCTCACAGCCAATTGGCCTGGAGGTCAAATCACCCGCAGTGTTACCTACAACAATCAAGGCTTAACTACAACAAGACTGTGCACAAAGACCACAGGGGGTGCACCAAGAAAGCATAAAAAAATGCGGAGACAAAGAAACAGGACACAAATGACAGAAATGGAGGAAAGCAAACTGCTAGATATAGAGTTCAAAACCACACTTTTAAGGTGTTTCAAGAACTGTCTAGAAGCCGCCGATAAATTTAATAAGGCCCTCGAAAAGACTGGTGAGACCACAGATAAATGTAGTGAGATCCGAGAAACCAAGATGGCGGCATAGGTAAACACCGGAGTTTGCTGCCTCGAACAACCACTTCAAAAATACAACTAAAAGAAGGAACGGACATCATCCAGAACCACAGGAAGGCTGGCTGAGTGGAAGTTCTACAACTAGGAGGAAAGAGAAAAGCATACCGTGACTCAGAGGAGGCACAGTGCTGAAGTGAAATACTAAGGTGCGGAGTGCATGCGGAGCGGGCTGGCGGCTGAGGGCGCGGTTGTCGTTTTCAATCGGAGGGAGTCTCAGGCTCTGAGCTCCAGTTCCCGGCGAGTCTCTAGGGACCCAGACTCATACGGGAGAAGCGGGACTGTCTGGCATCGGTCAGAACCCTAGGGCAGCTTTCTCTACGAGGGGCTTGCAATGATTACCAGGACACTGAGAAGCAGAGCCTCTGAGGGCAAGACTGAGAGCAGCCATAATTGCTAACCCCGCCCTGTTGATCCCGTGGGACCCGCCCAGCCCAAGCCCTGAAGGGAGGCTTTTGCTGGATAGCCTCAGGCAAAGGCTAGATTAGCACCTCCCTAGAGATCCAGGAGCCAGGAAGCCCAGAGGTCAGAGTGGGACCATCCAGTTTGCAGCTCCGTGGAACCATAAAAGACACACTCAGGGGGCAGACTCAGTGAGCACCAAAGCCCCATCGAAGCAAGTCTAGCCCCAGAGGGGTGTCTCCAGCACAGAAGTTCTCCCACTGCAGACACAGCTGATTCTCACAGCCAACTGGCCTGGAGGTCAATTCCTCACAGTGATAACTACAACAATCAAGGCTTAACTACAACAAGACTGAGCACAAAGCCCACAAGGGGGTGGACCAAGAGTGTCTACCTCAGGTAATTGGGACACTTAGCACAGAAAGGCACTCTATCGACACAGCAAAGCACAAAAAATGCCGAGACATAGAAACAGGACACAAATGACAGAATTGGAGGAAAGCAAACTGTTGGATATAGAGTTCAAAACCATACTTTCAAGGTCTTTAAAGAACTGTCTAGAAGCCGCCGATAAATTTAATAAGGCCCTCGAAAAGACTGGTGAGACCGCTGATAAATGTAGTGAGATCTTCAAGAAGACTGGTGAGACCGCCGATAAATGTAGTGAGATCCTCAAGAAATCTAATGAGACCCTCGATGTTGTGATAAAGAACCAACTAGAAATTAAGCATACACTGACTGAAATAAAGAATATTATACAGACTCCCAACAGCAGACCAGAGGGTCGAAAGAATCAAGTCAAAGATTTGAAATATGAAGAAGCAAAAAACACCCAACCAGAAAAGCAAAATGAAAAAAGAATCCAAAAATACGAAGATAGTGTAAGGAGCCTCTGGGACAGCTTCAAGCGTACCAACATCCGAATTATAGGGGTGCCAGAAGATGAGAGAGAGCAAGATATTGAAAACCTATTTGAAGAAATAATGACAGAAAACTTCCCCTACCTGGTGAAAGAAATAGACTTACAAGTCCAGGAAGCACAGAGAACCCCAAACAAAAGGAATCCAAAGAGGACCACACCAAGACGCATCATAATTAAAATGCCAAGAGCAAAAGACCAAGAGAGAATCCTAAAAGCAGCAAGAGAGAGAAAATCAGTTACCTACAAGGGAATACCCATACGACTGTCAGCTGATTTCTCAACAGAAACTTTGCAGGCCAGAAGGGAGTGGCAAGAAATATTCAAAGTGATGAGTACCAAGAACCTACAACCAAGACTACTTTATCCAGCAAAGCTATCATTCAGAAGTGAAGGCCAGATAAAGAGCTTCACAGATAAGAAAAAGCTAAAGGAGTTCATCACCACCAAACCAGTATTATATGAAATGCTGAAAAGTATCCTTTAAGAACAGGAAGAAGAAGAAAAAGATAGAAATTATGAACAACAAATACACATCTATCAACAAGTGAATCTAAAAATCAAGTGAATAAATAATCTGATGAACAGTATGAACTGGTGACTGTAATAAAATCAGGGACATAGAAAGGGAATGGACTGACTATTCTTGGGGGGGGGAAGAGGTGTGGGGGTGAGGGAAGAGATTGGACAATAATCGTGCACCTATGGATGAGGACAGTGGGTGGGGAGTGAGGGCGGAGGGTGGGATGGGAACTGGGTGGAGGGGAGTTATGGTGGGGAAAAAAGAGTAACTAATGTAATAATCGGAACAGTAAAGATTTAATAATAAAAACAAAAATGTAGTGAGATCCTCAAGAAATCTAGTGAGACCCTCGATGTTGTGATAAAGGACCAACTAGAAATTAAGCATACACTGACTGAAATAAAGAATACTATACAGACTCCCAACAGCAGACCAGAGGATCGCAAGAATCAAGTCAAAGATTTGAAATACAAAGAAGCAAAAAACACCCAACCGGAAAAGCAAAATGAAAAAAGAATCCAAAAATACGAAGATAGTGTAGGGAGCCTCTGGGACAGCTTCAAGCGTACCAACATCCGAATTATAGAGGTGCCAGAAGAAGAGAGAGAGCAAGATATTGAAAACCTATTTGAAGAAATAATGACAGAAAACTTCCCCTACCTGGTGAAAGAAATAGACTTACAAGTCCAGGAAGCGCAGAGAACCCCAAACAAAAGGAATCCAAAGAGGACCACACCAAGACACATCATAATTAAAATGCCAAGAGCAAAAGACCAAGAGAGAATCCTAAAAGCAGCAAGAGAAAAACAGTCAGTTACCTACAAGGAAGTACCCATACGACTGTCAGCTGATTTCTCAACAGAAACTTTGCAGGCCAGAAGGGAGTGGCAGGAAATATTCCAAGTGATGAATGCCAAGAACCTACAACCATGATTACTTTATCCAGCAAAGCTATCATTCAGAAGTGAAGGTCAGATAAAGAGCTTCACAGATAAGGAAAAGCTAAAGGAGTTCATCACCACCAAACCAGTATTATATGAAATGCTGAAAGGTATCCTTTAAGAAGAGGAAGAAGAAAAAGGTAAAGATACAAATTATGAACAACAAATACACATCTATCAACAAGTGAATCTAAAAATCAAGGGAATACATAATCTGATGAACAGAATGAACTGGTGATTATAATACAATCAGGGGCATAGAAAGGGAATGGACTGACTATTCTTGGGTGGGGAAAGGGGTGTGGGGGATGCGGGAAGAGACTGGACAAAAATCGAGCACCTATGAATGAGGACAGTGGGTGGGGAGTAAGGGCGGAAGGTGGGGTGGGAACTGGGTGGAGGGGAGTTGTGGGGGGAAGAAAGAGGAACAACTGTAATAATCTGAACAATAAAGATTTAATTTAAAAAAAAAGGCCATACAAAATTACCAACTTAAAAATTAGCCTGCTATATTTGGTCAACCATTTAATTAACTCACCCCAATGCCTTGGCAGGGCTAAACCAAATTATTTTGATGACCTTACACTGCCTGCTGACGGACATTCCCCACCTTCACCCCTGCCTGCGTTATAAGGGTCTGTTAAACATGTGTGAATCTAAATGCACAAAAACAATGGCTAGGGCTTGCTTAAGGTAAAGATAAATCTTTTTACTAAAGAAATAATAGGCCTGGGGCATGTATACCCATCATGACCTCCAGTTAGGAATTTGTGATCAGATTACCCTGTGAGATTACTTCCCACAGAACTCCTTTTTCATCCACATATCCCAGAACTGAAGAACTTGACTTTGCCAATTAAAAAGGACCTACTCAGCCCTGGTTAGGGTGCCTCAGTTGGTTGAGCATCTCCTGTACACCAGAAGGTCACGGGTTCGATTCTGAATCAGGCTCCACTTGCAGGCTCAATCCCTAGTAGGGGGCATGCAGGAGGTAGTCAACTGATGTTTCTCTCTCTCCCTCTCCCTTCCTCTCTCTCTTAAAAAAAAAAAAAATCAATAAAGACATATTTTTTAAAAAGGCCTATTTGAGGTGGGGAGAGAAAATGGCAGCTGAATAGACAGGTCTTTCTTGCACCTCCTCCCAGGGCCAGACTGGAAATAAAACTAAATTGGGGAACATTCACCTGAAATTACCTACTGAGGTCCAATTGAGGAGATTTATATCAAGGAAGGACAGAAAACACCTGGAGACTGGTAGGAAGGGAGAGGTCATGAGAGGGGCTGACAAGCTTTCACAGGGCAGCAGGTCGAGAGTGAGGAGGGATTGCTCTGCTATTGAGAGGGTTATTTCTGAGAAGATGGAGGCCCAGAAACCAGGCTGGGCTTAGGAGACCAGAGCTCATTTGAGAGAAAGCCTTCGTGGTTTTTTTTGTTTGTTTGTTTGTTTGTTTGTTTTCTTTTTCTTAAACCCTGAGCACAGCAGGAGTTTCATTAACAGCTACTCATCCTAGCCTTTGCTTGAGGGATAGTGGTGCAGACTCAAGGTGCTGGGGTGGGAAGCATTAGGGGGAGATATGGAAAAGAGGCAGCTGGGAGCCCTGCATTCAGTCACATACCCCCAAAACCAAAATGGCCATTTTTCTTGAGAGGTGCTAGCCGCTTGCAGAAGTCACAGCTCAGGGGGAAAAAAACCACCCTAGGTGATACAGCCCACCACAACCTCAGAAGCCCTGACTGCCACACCCTGCATCACCACTTTTGCAGAGGAGATGGCAACAGAGGCCAAGTCTACAGATTTGAAGAGTCTAAGGAAGCATCAGTAACTGGACTTGGGGTGGGGCCATCCACCCCTTTTTGGGAACCTGATTGGTGCTTCCCCCTCACAGGAGAACTGATAAGAACTCCAGGTTTCCAGCTGATTCCATTGGACTGCTGACAGGGATCTCCACTAGCCGAGGGCAGAGAAATAATACTCTGGGACACTCTGAAAGGAGTAGCTCTAGGACAGGGAAATACATACACCACTTTCCCTGAAATCTGAACAGCACCTCCCTCCCACAGGAGACCCAGAAGTCTGTACTCCCAATTCCCCCTAAAGCCCTTTCAAAACAGACTTGTGAGTGATTAATATTGACAGCTGGCTAGCAGACAAAGGCAGGAGAAGGCAGAGCCTGGAGAACCTAGGGAAGTTTGCTGACCCAGCCCTGTGTCCCATGCTGCTAACAAACCTGCTTTAAGGGCAGCTTGGCCCCTCCCGTGTGCAGTCAAGTTGTGGACACAGACAAAAACTGTGGATTGCTTGGAGCTTTAAAAAGGTTGCTGAAAGCCAAAGAAAGACAGTTTCTGACAGCGGTTAAAACCTAAGTACCTCGCAAGAAGCCCAGAACTGGCAAACAGAACAGTCACCCACAGTCATCAGAAGAGGAGTAGGCACTAAACTCTACTGAGACAAACGTCACTTCACTTTTTTTCTGCCCCTTTTCTTTCCTTTTTGTCTTTTATTTATCTTCTGCGTCTAATTATTTATTATTTTAGTCTCTATTGTTTCTTTCATATATCTAATTTTTCTCTTCCCTTTTCCTACTCAATTTTTTTACTTTTCCTCCTGCTTTCTCATGTTTTTTTCATTTTCTTATTTTGTGTCAATCTGATTTCTCCTCTGTATTCCTTTTTAAAACTTTTTCTTCCTTATTTCTTTTATACTCTTCCTTCCTCTATTCTTTAGTCTTATTTATTTTTTTTATATTTTTTTTAACGATTTTTTACAGAGAGGAAGGGAGAGGGATAAAGAGTTAGAAACATCGATCAGCTGCCTCCTGCACACCTCCCACTAGGGATGTGCCCGCAACCAATGTACATGCCCTTGACCAGAATCGAACCTGGGACCCTTCAGTCCACAGGCCGACGCTCTATCCACTGAGCCAAACCGGCTAGGGCTAGTCTTATTTACTTTATTACACCTCTGCCCTTTCATAATCCTTTTTCTTCCGTTTCTTTTTTCTCATTTTCTTTTTTTTTCTATCATTCTTGCTCTCTCTTCTCTTTCCTAATTCTCTGTTATTTTGTGGTTGCTTTTGATGCTGTTGTAGGGGTTATGTGAACATTTCTATTTTGTTTTGTGTTTTGTTTTGTTGTATTTAGTTTTGTTCTGCAAGCATCTCCACAAGAGCTTGCACTAAGTGGTAAGAGGTGAGCCTCACAGTCAGCCAAGCTGAGAACAGATTTCATCAAAAAATGAGACAACAACATCATGACCCAGTTACAACCTGAGAACCCAAATAACTCAAACAAGGGTCATTCCTAGAGCACCAAGTTCATTAGATCTAAGAGACTGCACCACTGGGTACAACAGAACATAAGACCACTGTACAAAGACTGAGGGGTATTAACAGCTGATCTAATACATAGAAACAAATACCAAGGGACAGCGAAAATGGGGAGACACAGAAACAACCCCCAAATGAAAGAAAAGGAGAAATCACCAGAAAAGGAACTAAATAAAATGGAAGCAAGCATTTTGTTAGATAAAGAATTCAAAGTAATGGTTATAAGGGTACTCAAACAACTTAATGAAAAATAGAAGCAATTTAATGAGAATATTAGGCAACTTAATGAGAACTATATCAGCATTAAAAAATGGGGGGAGGGGTAGAAACCATGAATAAGAATCAAGCAGAAATGAAGAATGATATAGCTAAAATAAAAATACCCTGGAAGGAATCAATAGTAGGCTAGAAGAAGCAGAAGACTGAATCAGCAAATAGAAAACAGGTAAAAAAATAAACCCATTCAGAACAGCACCTGGAAAAACAATTAAAAAGCAGGAGGGGAGTTTAAGAGATCTTTGAGAAACCATGGAAGGTAACAACATCTGAATAACAGGGGTTCCAGAAGAAGAAGAATCTGAGCAAAGAATAGAGAACCTGTTTGAAAAAATAATAACAAAAAACTTTCCTAACCATGTGAAGGAAAAAGTCACTCAAATTTAGGAAACACAGAGTCCCAATCAAAATGAATTCAAAAAGACCCACACCAAAACACACTATAATTTAAATGGTAAACATTAGAGACAAAGAAAGAATCTTAAAGGCTGGAAGAGAGAAACAGAAACTTACCTACAAGGGAACTCGCATTTGACTGTCAGCTTATTTATCAATAGAAACACTTCAGGCCAGAAAGGACTGGCATGAAGTATACAAAGTAATGAAAATGAAGGGACTGAATCCAAGACCACTCTATCCAGCAGTGAAATAAGAAGCTATGGAGAAAAAAAAAAGGCTAAAAGAGATTATCACCACCAAACCAGCACTGTAAGAAATGCTAAAGGGACTGTTGTAAGAAGAAGAAACGGAGAGAGAAGGAGGGGAACACAGGCACAAAGAATAAAAATGGCAACATATAAGTATCTATTAAAAACTAGAGGCCTGGTGCATGTATTCGTGCACATTGAAAGGAAATTAGAAGGTGGCCGGCAGGGCAGGACTGGGCAAGACGGGCTGGACACACCCTCGAGCCAACCTCCTGTGGTCCCTCCCTGGCCGGCCCCACCTAGGGCGGCACCGTAGCTTGAAGGGCATCTTCGGAGTGAGCGGGTTCTCTCCAGCAGGTGGGGTCCCTTAGCCTGGCCTGCAGGGATCAGGCCAAAACCGCAGTCCGACATCCCCCGAGGGGTTCCGAAGTGCAAGAGGCAATCTGCAAAGTTGCTGTCGCTTGGCAGCTCCTGCGCTGAGCATCTGCCCCTGGTGATCAGTGCATATCAAACCTACCAACCGGTCGGCTAGTCAGCCAGGCTTAACCTTTTATATATATATATATAGACTAGAGGCCCGGTGCACAAAAATTTGTGCACTGGAGGGGGGCGTCCCTCAGCCCAGCCTGCCCCTATCACATACTGGAAGCCCTCAGGGATGTCCTACTGACGGCTTAAGCCCGCTCCCTGCTCCCCTTGGGGAGCGGGCCTAAGCCACAGTCTGGCCTCCCTTTGTGGGAGGTGACCGGGCTGATCAGGGGAAGGCACCAGCCCCATCACCCCACTGTTGCAGCCACTGCTAGTCACCGCAGCCACGCAGGTGTTTTCATCAACAGAGACTCCAGTCCCTTCACCATGAAAAAATGACAACTTTCTTTAGGCATTTTCAAGATGTGTTTTTCATAGGATATGACATTTCTTTCTTTCTTTTTTTATCCTCACCTGAGGATATGTTTCCATTGATTTTTAGAGAATGTGGAAGAGAAAGGGAAAGACAGAGAGAAACATCAAAGTGAGAGGAACACTTTGATTGGTTGCCTCCTGCATGAGCCCTGACCTGGGCCCCAGCCAGTGAGGAGCCTGCAACCTAGGTACATGCCCTTGGTCAGAATTGAACCCAGACCCTGCGGTGGGCAGGCTGAGGCATTATCCACTGAGCCAAACCGGCTAGGGCAGGATATGACATTTCTTAGCTTTCCAGCAGTGGACCTTCATTTTTTTCTCCAGGAGTGAGGTGGAAAAACCCAAGATCACCTTATTGGATTCTTATTACCCAAGTTACTAAGAATATTACCAGTGGCATACAGGGAGCTTAGCCAATGAGCAGTCAGAAAAGGTGTTTCCTCAGTAGTTCACACCAATTGCTGGCTGAGTCATTAGACCTGGGCAGGGGACCCCCAGCTCCCGCAATTGCCCACTCCGCCCCTGCCCAGGCCTAACTCCTCAAGGCATTAGGCCTGGGCAGGGGACCCCTCAGCTCTGATTGCAGGCTCCAATTGCCACTGGGTGCCCATGTATGCAAATTAACCACCATCTTTGTTTGGTTAATTTGCATACTCATCCGATTGGCTGGTGGACGTAGCAAAGGTGCGGTCAATTTGCATGTTTGTCTATTATTAGGTAAGACTAGAGGCCTGGCCTGTGCCCTCTCACAATCCAGGGCCCTTCAGGGGATGTCAGACTGCTGGTTTCGGCCTGATCTCCACAAGCCTGGCCAAGGGACCCCACCAGTACACAAATCCGTGCATCGGCCTCTAGTATGCATATAAGATCTTTGGTTATTCTCTTCCTGCCCTCCCCTCTCCCCCTTTCACTCTTAGATTCATCAGTCTGTTCCATGTTTCCATGTCTGGTTTCCGCTCCTGTGTTGAGCATCTGCCCCCTGGTGGTCTGTGCGCATCATAGCTACCAGCGGGTCAGCCGGCCAGTCGGCACGTTGCTTAGGCTTTTATATATGTAGATAGTCTTAATTGTAAATGGCTTAAAAGCTACCACCAAAAGATATAGGATAGCTAAATGGATAAGAAAACATAACCCACATACTAGTATATATGCTGTCTACAAGAGATCCAGCTCAAAACAGAACATTCACAGACTGAAAGTAAAGGGATAGAAAAAAATATTTCATGCAAATGGAAATGGAAAAAAAAAAAACCTGGGGTAGGAATACTCATACCTGAAAAATAGACAGCCATAACAAGAGACAATGAAGGCTACTTCATAATACTAAAGGGACCGATACAACAAGAGGATATAAGCCTGGTAAACATATATGTACCCAATACAGGAGCAACCAAATATATAAAAAGGCTTCAGGAGGATTTTAAGGGAGAGATCAACCGCAATACAGTCATAGTAGGGGATTTTAACACCCCACTGACATCAATGGATAGATTTTCTAGACAAAAAAAATCAACAAGGAAACAAGACCCTAAATGACACACTAGATAAAATGGATTTAATTGACATTTACAGATACATTTCACAACAAAGCTGGAGAATATCAATTTTTCTCAAGAACACATGGGACATTATCAAAGACAGACCACACATAAGTCTAAGTCTCTACAAATTCAAGAAGACTGAAATCATATCAAGCATCTTCTCAGATCGCAATGATGTGAAATTAGAAATAACTACAATAAAAATACTTCAAAATATTCAAACACGTGGAAGTCAAATAGCATGCTATTAAACAATTAATGGGTTACAATGAGATTAAAGAAGAAATAAAAAACTTCCTGGAAACAAATAGAAACGAATACACAACAACCCAAAATCTTTGGAACACAGTGAAAGCAGTCCCGACAGAGGTTCATACCACAACAAGCCTACCTCAAGAAAAAGCTCAATTTTACAATCTAATCCTATGACTAAAACAATTAGAAACAGGACAAGAAAAGCCCAGAGTAAGAAAAAGAAGAGAAATAATAAAGATCAGAGTGGAAATAAATGACACAGAAACTAAAAAATATATATACAATCAATGAAACCAAGAGCTGGTTCTTTGAAAAGATAAACAAAACTAATGAATCTTTAGCCAGACTCATCAAGAAAAAAGAGAGAGGACCCAATTAAATAAAAACGAGCATGACTGGTTTGGCTCAGTGGATAAAGCATTGACCAATGGACTGAAGGGTCCCAGGTTCAATTCCAGCCAAGGGCACATGCCTGGGATGCGGGCTCGATTCTCAGTAGGGAGTGTGCAGAATATGGCTGATTGGTGATTCTCTCTCATCACTGGTGTTTCTGTCTCTCTATCTCTCTCCCTTGCTCTCTGAAATCAATAAAAATATTTTTTTTTAAAAAAGAAAAGTTATTTAGAACAGCGGTCGCCAACCTTTTGGACCTCACGGACCACCAGTTGGTGACCGCTGATTTAGAATAGGTAAGATCTAGAAACAGCCCAAGTGCCCATCAGTAGATGAATGGATTAAAAAACTATAGTACAGAGAGAAATCAAGATGGCGGCATAGGTAATCACCTATACTTGCTGCCTCTCACAACCACATCAAAATTACAACTAAACGGCAGAACAACTACCACCCAGAACCACGGGAAAGCTGGCTGAGTGGAAATTCCACAACTAGAGAGGTGAAGAAAGCTCATTGAGACCAGTAAGAGGTGTGGAGGTGCGGAAAGTGCTGGCACCTGGATGTGCTGTTCTTTAAACCTGGAGGGAGATACAAGCTCCCGCTTGCTCTGAACTCCAGTTCCGGGCGAGACTCTGGGGGACCCAGACACACACGGGGAAAAACTGGACTGTCTGGCATCGGAACAGGAACACGAGGGTGGCTTAATCTTAGAGGTGCTCACAGCGACCATTGTTCCTGCACAGGTGCGCGGGACACAGAGAACCAGGGCAGCCACTGCGGTTTGCTCCACCCTGGTGATTCCCAGAGACCACGCCCACCCAATTTACAACCCCACCCAAGCTGTGCACATCGGCTTTTGCATATGAATGGCCTATCCTTTCGCCTAAAACAAACTGCAGCTGTGTCAGAGAGCCCCAGAGATTCCAAAAGAAGGCCCACTACCTGGCAGCAGCAGAGGCCTTGCTTCACAGCTAGGCCTCGTCTGGGCACTTCCAAACCCCATACAAAGAGGAGGAATCTGCAGATGTCTCTGTAGCTCTTGCTGGGCGGCCCCAGGCAGTGGCTAACCTTGCACTTCCTTGGAGATCCAAGAGCCAGTGTACCCAGTGGTCAAGGTGAGATCATAACGGATTACAACTCTGCATATCCATAAAAGACACACTCAAGGGGCAGACTCAGTAAGCACCAAAGCCCTACTGAAGCAAGTCCTGCCCCATAAGGCTGTCTCCTGCGCAACGGATCTTCCAGTGTAGACACAGCTGCTCATCACAGCCAATTGGACTGGAGGTCAATTCCTCCCAGTGATACCAACAGCAATCAAGGCTTAACTACAACAAGACTGTGCAAACAGCACACAAAGGGGTGCACCAAGAGCGTCCACCTTAGGTGACTGGGGAGGCTGAGCCACTGGGCCCTACAGGACATCAACCACACAAGGCTACTCTATCAATTCAAGGAGACTTAACAGCTACCCAGTACATAGAAACAAAAACAGGGAAGCAGCCAAAATGCGGAGACAAAGAAACAAGTCACAAATGAAAGAAATGGAGGAAAGCAAACTACTGGATATAGAGTTCAAAGCCACGGTTATAAGGTTACTCAAGAATCTTCTAGAAATCTCCGAGAAATGTAGTGAGACCCTCAAAAACATGAAAAAGGACCAATCAGAAATTAAGCATACACTGACTGAAATAAAGAATAATATACAGAGATCCAACAGCAGATGAGAGGATCCCAAGAATCAAGTCAAAGATTTGAAATACAAAGAAGCAAAAAACACCCAACCAGAAAAGCAAAAAGAAAAAAGAATCCAAAAATATCAAGATAGTGTAAGGAGCGTCTGGGACAATTTCAAGTGTACCAACATCCGAATTATGGGGGTGACAGAAGAAGAGAGACAGCAAGAAATTGAAAACCTATTTGAAGAAATAATGACAGAAAACTTCCCCTACCTGGTGAAAGAAATAGACTTGCAAGTCCAGGAAGTGCAGAGAACCACAAACAAGAGGAATCCAAAGAGGACCACACCAAGACACATCATAATTAAAATGCCAAGGGCAAAAGACAAAGAGAGAATATTAAAAGCAGCAAGAGAAAAACAGTTACCTACAAGGGAGTACCCATACAACTGTCAGCTGATTTCTCAACAGAAACTTTACAGGCCAGAAGGGAGTGGCAAGAAATATTCCAAGTGATGAATAGCAAGAACCTACATCCAAGATTACTCTACCCAGCAAAGCTATCATTCAGAATTGAAGGTCAGATAAAGAGCTTCACAGACAAGTAAAAACTAAAGGAGTTCATCACCACCAAACCAGTATTATATGAAATGCTGAAGGGTATTCTCTAAGAAGAGGAAGAAAAAAGGTAAAGATAAAAATTATGAACAACAAAGTGGCAACAAATACATATCTATCAACAAGTGAATCTAAAAATCAAGTGAATAAAAAATCTAAAGAACAGAATAAACTGGTGAATATAATAGAATCAGGGGCATAGAAAGGGAGTGGACTGACAATTCTCGGGGGGAAGGGAGCATGGGGGGTACGGGAAGAGATTAGACAAAAATCTTACACCTATGGATGAGGACAATGGGGATGGGGGTAAAGGCATGTGGTGGGGTGGGAACCGGGTGGAGGGGAGCTATGGGGGGAAAAAAGAGGAACAACTGTAATAATCTGAACAATAAAGATTTTTTAAAAAAACAACTATAGTACACTTACACATGGAATACTTACGCAGCTGTGAAAAAGAAGGAACACCCAGCCAGTGTTGCTCAGTGGTTGAGCATTAACTCTTTACCAGGAGGTCATGGTTTGATGCCCAGTCAAAGCTCACTCGCTACAGGGATGCAGTAGATCAATGATTGTCTCTCATCATTGATGTTTCTATTTTCGATCTCTCCCTCCCTCTCCCTTCCTCTTTGAAATCAAATAAAAACATATTTTTTGTTAAAAAAAAAAAAAAAAAAGAAGGATCTCTTACCATTTGATACAGCATGGAGGGACCTGGAGAGTATTACGCCGAGTGAAATAAGCCAGTCAGAGAAAGACAACTACCACATGATCTTACTTATATGTGGAATCTAACGAACAAAATAAACTGATAAACAAAAATGATCCAAAGATATTGAAGCATGCAACAGATTGACATATTTCAGAGGGAAGGCAGGGAGGTGGGAAGAGGTTAACCAATTAACTTATGCACATATATGCATAGCCCATGGGCAGACAATAGTGCAGGTAAGGCCTGGGGATGGGATGAGCACAGGGTGGAGGGGGTCTCACCCAAGGATATTTTTCCATTGATTTTTAAGGAGAGTAGAAGAGACGGAAAGACAGAGAGAACCATCAATGTGAGAGAAGCATATCGATTGGTTGCCTCCTGCACAAGCCCCGACCAGGGCCCAGGCTGGGGAGGATCCCGCAACCAAGGTACGTGCCCTTAACTGGAATCGAACCCAGGACCCTTTGATCCGCAGTCTGATGCTCTATCCACTGAGCCAAACCGGCTAGGGCTATGTAATACTTTTAATAATAAAAATTTTTTAAATAAGGCGGGAAAAGCCTATTCAATACCCAAAAGTTATTATTTTAAAAATAAATAACAAGGCACTTCTCTTTGACATATTGAAACACTTGGGATACAAATTTCCAAAAGTTTCCAGAAAAGAAAAACAGGTTACAACAGACTAGAAATTATAAAGTATTTTGATTTCGCAATAGCAACACTGGAAGCTGGAAGGTAATATAAAGCAATTCCTTTAAAATTCTCAGGGATGCCCTGACCGGTTTGGCTCAGTGGATCGAGCATCAGCCTGGGGACTGAAGGGTCCCGGGTTCGATTCCGGTCGGGGGCATGTGCCTTGGTTGCGGGCACATCCCCAGGGGCGGGTGTGCGGGAGGCAGCTGATCGATGTTTCAAACTCTCTATCCCTCTCCCTTCCTCTCTGAAAAAATCAATAAAATATATTTTAAAAAAATAAAAAATAAAAAAATTCTCAGGAAAAATAACTAATCACCTAGAATTCTCTACCAAGAGTGATAGCAAATAATTTTCCAATGCAGCCTTTTTTACCCTCCAGAAAATAGAACAGAATATATTCTTCTATCATATGGGACTGGAACAAACCAAGAAAGATTTGGAACCCCAGAAACAGAGAGAGACACAGGAATTTTTCTAGAACAGCAGCTATGCAGATTTTTAAGACAACCTGTCCAGATAAACACAGAACAAAAGACTCATACAAGGGTTATCTCCAAGTAAAGGAAGGGGGAGGAGGGAACTAATAGACTGTTTCAGAGGTCAAAAAACTTTTCCTATAAATTTAATAAGTTCTTTATAAAAATATATTTGTATTGATTTCAGAGAGAAAGGGAGAGGGAGAGTGAGGTCAGCTGCCTCCTCTTCGCCTCCTACTGGGGATCAAGCCTGCAACCTGAGGATGTGCCCTGATGGGGAATCAAACTATGACTTCCTGGTTCGAGGCTCAACCACTGAGCCACGCCAGCTGGGCTAGATAGTAAGTTTTTAAAAACAATTTTAATAATTTATTGGGGGGAGGGGAGCATTGGTTAACAAAATCATATAGGTTTCAGGTGATTCTATAATACATCATCTGTATATTGTATTGTGTGTTCACCACCCCAAACCAAGTTTCCTTCTATCACCATTTATCCCCCCATATCCTCTCCTACTTCTCCCTAGATAGCAAATATTTTAAGCTTTGAAAGCCATTCAGTCTCTGTTATAACTACTCAATTCTGCCACTGTAGCACCAAAGCAGCCAAAGACAATAAGCATGGTTGTATTCCAATGAAACTTTATTTACAAAAAGGATTTGGCCCCATGGGCCATAATTTGTCTGGACTCTTCGCACCTCACCTCGCCACTACTTGGTACGTTTGGCTAATGAAAGTAGTAGCTCTGGTGAAAAACTTGGGGATAATTTAGGTAGATTACATTACAGTCTAAACAAAGAATTAAGCAAAGATTTTCTAGCTACAGCATAAAAAGCCTGACCCATAAAATAAAATGATAAAAAAAATTGGACTTCATCAAAATTAAAAACTCTGATCTTGGAATAATACTGAGAAGAAATAATAAATATATAGTAAAAGTACTGGGTTATCACTTACAAAGCTAGCTAGTATGAAGACTAAAAGGCAAAAGTAGTAAAACTATAACTATAATAATTTGTTAAAGTATACACAAAATGTGACATCAAAAGCATAACACACAGGGAGGGAAGGTTAAAATGTAGAGCATTAGAATGCATTCAGTCTTAAATTGTTATCAACTTAAAATAGACTGTTATAAATACAAGTTGTTATATGTAAGCCTTAAGGCAGTGATGGCGAACCTATGACATGCGTGTCAGAGGTGACACGCGAACTCATTTTTTTGGTTGATTTTTCTTTGTTAAATGGCATTTAAATATATAAAATAAATATCAAAAATATAAATCTTTGTTTTACTATGGTTGCAAATATCAAAAAATTTCTATATGTGACACGGCACCAGAATTAAGTTAGGGTTTTTCAAAATGCTGACACGCCAAGCTCAAAAGGTTCGCCATCACTGCCTTAAGGTAACCACAAAGCAAAAACATGCAATACACAAAAGATAAAGTACTCTAAGCATACCACTAAAGAAAATCACCAAACCACAAAGGAAAAGAATAAGAAACAAACAAGAACTATAAAACAGCCAGAAAACAATAAACAAAATTGCAGTAACTACATACCTATCAATAATTCTTTCAATGTAAATGAACTAATTCTCCAATCAAAAGATATAACATGGACCCAGCTGATGTGGCTCAATGGTTGAGCATCCATCCATGAACCTAGAGGTCACCAATTCAATCTCCAGTCAGTGCACATCCCTGGTGGGGGGCATGCAGGAAGCAGCCAATCGATATTTCTCTCTCATCAGTGTTTCTATCTCTCTCCCTTTCTCTCTCTAAAAATCAATAAAAACGTATCTTAAAAAAGATATAGAATGGCTGAATGGATTAAACAAACCAACAAGACTCATCTATACACGGCCTACGAGAGACTCAGTTCAGATCTAAAGACACATACAGACTGAAAGTGAAGGGAAGAAAAAGATATTCCATGCAAATAGAAACCAAAAGAAAATTGTGGCAGCGATACCTGTACCAGAAAAAAAGTAAACTTAAAACAAAGATTGTAATAAGAGACAAAGAAAGGAACTTGATGATAAAGGGGTCAATCCAAGAAGAGAATATCATATTTGTAATTATTTATTCATCCAACATAGAAATGTCTAAATATATAAAACAAATTATTAACAGACCTAAAGGAAGAAATAAACAGCAATACAATAATAGGAAGGGACTTTAATACACCCTATGCATCAATGGATAGATCATCCAGACAGAAAATCATAAGGAAGCATCAGCCTTAAACAACAGGTTAGATCAGATAAACTTAACAGATATACATGGAAAATTCCACCCAAAAGCAACAAAATACATATTCTTCTCAAATGCACACAGAGCATTCTCCAGGATAGAATATATATTAGGCCACAAAACAAGTCTTAATAAAACTTGAGAAAATTGAAATCATATCAAGCATCTTCTCTAACCATAATGGTATAAACGAGAAATGAATTACAAGAAGAAAACTCAGTCACAAATACAGTGTTGGCAAAAGTAGGTTTACAGTTTTGAGCATGTGAAACCAAGTTTTTTCTTTTGCGTTAATAAAGCTATTGTAGCCCTGGCCGCTGTGGCTCAGTGGTTGAGCATCAACCCATGAACCAAGAGGTGACTGATTTGATTCCAGGTCAGGGCACATGCCTGGGTTGCAGGCTCAATCCCCAGCAGGGGGGCGTGCAGGAGGCGGCCAATCAATGTTTCTATCTCTCTCTCCTTCTCCCTTCCTCTTTCTCTAAAATCAATAAAAGCATATTTTAAAAATAAAATAAAGCTATTGTAATAATCCCAACCTGCATTTCTTTGTCCATAGGAACTGTAAACCTACTTTTTCCCACCCACGTAAGTGGAAGTTAAACAATAAGCTACTAAGCGACCAATGGGTTAAAAAAGAAATGAAAAAATTTTCAACTACCTTGTGACAAATGAAAATGGAAATCCAACATACCAAAACTTATGGGCTGCAGCAAGATCAGTGCTAAGAGGGAAGAAATGTCCACATCAAGAAGCAAAAAATTTCAAATAAACAACCTAACTTCAAACCTCAAAGAACTATAAATCCAAAGTTAATACAAAAAATGAAATAACAAAGACCAGAGTAGAAATAAATGAAATAGACTTAAAAGACAATAGAGAAAAAGAAACCAAGATGGCGGCATAGGTAAACACCTGAAATTGCTGCCTCGCACAACCACTTCAAAAATACAACTGAAGACAGACAGACATCACCCAGAACCACAGGAAGGCTGGCTGGTTGAGTGGAAATTCTACAACTAGAAGGAAAAAGAAAAGCACACTGAGACTCAGGAGGTGCGGAAGTAAAGTGCAGAGGTACGAAGGCACGCGGAAAGGGCTGGCAACAGAGGACACCGGTGTCTTTTTCAATCGGGAGGGAGTCTCAAGCTCCCGACAGCCCTGATTCCAGTTCCGGGCGAGTCTCTGGGGACTCAGACTCATACGGGGAGAAACTGGACTGTCTGGCAGCGGGCGGAACTCCAGGGCAGCTTTCTCTCAGAGGTGCTTGCAGGGATTACCCCGGGACACTGAGACCCGGGGGCCTCTTAGGGCAGGAATGAGGAGCAGCCATAGCTGTTTGCTCCGCCCTGTTGATTCCCTGAGACCCCGCCCCACCCAAGCTGTGCACAGAGGCTTTTGCATATGAATGACCTGGCCCTTTGCAATCTAAAATTACCTAACAAACTGCAGCTGGGTCAGACAGAACCAGAACATCCGAAAGAAGGCTCAAGGCCCCACAGCAGCTTGCATTCTTCACAGCTGGGCCTCGTCTGGCACCTCCAAACCCCAAACAAGGAAGAGGAATCTGCAGATCTCTCCGTAGCTCCTGCTGGGTAGCCTCAGGCAGAGGCTAAATTAGCACCTCCTTAGAGATCCAAGAGCCCATGTACCTAGTGGTCAGAGTGGGACCATCCAGATTACAACTCCTCAGATCCATAAGGGACACACTCAGGGGGCAGACTCAGTGAGCGCCAAAGCCCCACTGAAGCAAGTCTTGCCCCAGAAGGGTGTCTTCAGCACAGAAGTTCTCCCACTGTAGACACAGCTGATTCTCACAGACAATTGGCCGGGAGGTCAATTCCTACCAGTGATACCAACAACAATCAAGGCTTAACTACAACAAGACTGTGCACAAAGCCCACAAAGGGGTGCCCCAAGAGTGTCCACCTCAGGTAATTGGGGAGGCTGAGCCACTGGGCCCTATAGGACACCTAGCACAGAAAGCCACTCTATCAACACAGGGAAGCATAAAAAATGCGGAGACAAAGAAACAAGTCACAAATAACAGAAATGGAGGAAAGCAAACTACTGGATATAGAGTTCAAAACCACGGTTATAAGGTTTTTCAAGAATTTTCTAGAAACCGCTGATAAATTTAGTGAGACCCTCGAGGATATGAAAAAGGACCAACTAGAAACTAAGCATACACTGACTGAAATAAAGAATATACAGAGATCCAACAGCAGACTAGAGGATCCCAAGAATCAAGTCAAAGATTTGAAATATGAAGAAGCAAAAAACACCCAACCAGAAAAGAAAAAAGAAAAAAGAATCCAAAAATATCAAGATAGTGTAAGGAGCCTCTGGGACAACTTCAAGCGTACCAACATCTGAATTATGGGGGTGCCAGAAGAAGAGAGAGCGCAAGATATTGAAAACCTATTTGAAGAAATAATGACAGAAAACTTCCCCTACCTGGTGAAAGAAATAGACTTCCAAGTCCAGGAAGCGCAGAGAACCCCAAACAAAAGGAATCCAAAGAGGACCACACCAAGACACATCATAATTAAAATGCCAAGGGCAAAAGATAAAGAGAGGATCTTAAAAGCAGCAAGAGAAAAAAAGTCAGTTACTTACAAGGGAGTACCCATACAACTGTCAGCTGATTTCTCAACAGAAACTATGCAGGCCAGAAGGGAGTGGCAAGAAATATTCCAAGTGATGAACAGCAAGAACCTACAACCAAGATTACTTTACCCAGCAAAGCTATCATTCAGAATTGAAGGTCAGATAAAGAGCTTCACTGATAAGAAAAAGCTAAAGGAGTTCATCACCACCAAACCAGTATTATATGAAATGCTGAAAGGTATTCTTTAAGAAGAGGAAGAAGAAGAAAAAAGGTAAAGATAAAAATTATGAACAACAATTACATATCTATCAACAAGTGAATCTAAAAATCAAGTGAATGAAAAATCTGATGAACAGAGTAAACTGGTGAATATAATAGAATCAGGGGCATTGAAAGGGAGTGGACTGACAATTCTCGGGGGGAAAGGGGTGTGGGGTTTTGGGGAAAATACTGGACAAAAATTGTACACCTATGGATGAGGACATTGGGGGCAGGTAAGTGCAGAGGGTAGGGTGGGAACTGGGTGGAGGGGAATTATGGGGGGGAAAAAGAGGAACAACTGTAATAATCTGAACAATAAAGATTTATTAAAAAAAAAAGACAATAGAAAAGATCAGTGAAACTAAGAGCTGGCTTTTTGAAAAAAATAAAATTGACAAACCTTTTGTTAGACTTACCATGAACAAAAAAGCAAGAACTCAAACAATAAAATCAGAAATGAAGGAGACATTATAACTGATAGCACAGAAATATAAAGGATCATAGAAGGCTACCATGAATAATTATATGCAACAATTTTAACAACCTAGAGGAAATGAATAAATTCTTAGAAACAACCAACCAACCAAGACTGACTCATGAAAAAAAAAACACAAAACAGAAAATATGAACTGACTGATTACTAAAGAGATTACATCAAAAACCTCCCAACAAATAAGTTCAGGACCAGATGCCTTCACTGGTGAATTCTGCCAACCATTCAAATAAGAATTAATACCAATCCTCGTCAAACTCTTCCAGAAAACAGAAGAGGAAGGAATACTTCCATATTCCTTTTATAAGGCCAGCACTACCCTGATGCCAAAACCATGGAAGCATGCCACAAGAACAGACAATGATAGGCCAATATCCCCAATGAGCACAGACCCAAAAATCTTCAAAATATTAGCAAACCAGATACAATACATTAAAAGGATCATAAACCATCATCAAGTGGGATTTATTCCAGGGGTATAATGGTTCAACATGCACAAATCAATCAATGTAATATACCATTAACAAAAGGAAAGATAACAATCAAATGATCATCTCAATAGATGCAGAGCAAGCATGACAAATTCAATTTTCTTTTACTGTAAAAACGCTGAACAAAGTGGATATAGAGGGAACATACTCTACATGATAAGGCCATATGTGACAAATCACATTAATATCCTATACTCTTGTCACTATTATTCAACATAATATTGGAAATCCTAGCCAGAGCAATTAGACAAGAAAAATCCTATCTAATAAAAGGGTAATATGCAAATTAACCATCACTCCATCACAAAGATGGTGGCGCCCATAGCCACAAGATGGCGGCGCCCAGTCCTTCAGCCCCACCGGAGTCCCCCAGTCCTGGGGTGGGCAGCCGCTGAGAGCAGGCAGCATGAGCAGCCTGGTGGAATGCTTGCTTCATCGCCGTGGCGACGAGGCAAGCGTTCCACCCTGGCTGCGGAGGGCCTCTGGGCAGCAGGCATGGAACGGCGCGGGGCGGGGCGGGGGGGGGGGGGACGGAATGGGAGGGAGGGGGGACACTTGCATCGTCGCCCTGGAGATGAGTCAAGCATTCCGCGCCTGGCCGCGGATGGGCCTCTAGCCAGGATGGGGCACGGAACGCTTGCATTGTAGCCCCAGCGACGAGGCAAGCATTCTGCGCCCAGCTACGGATGGGCCTCTGGGCCATGGAGAGCCTCTGGGCAGCAGGCGCGGAGCAGCCAGACCCTGTAGAGAGCTCCTGGCGCACGGATTCATGCACAGGGCTACTAGTAAATAAATAAAACGCATCAAAATCAGAAGAGAAAAAAGTAAAATTGTCACTGTTTATAGATGACATATTACATACCAAAAAAACCCCTAAAAACTCGACCAAAAAACTGTTAGAATCAAAGTAAAGTTGCACAATACAAAATCAATATGCAAAAAATAGTCATGTTTTTATACATTAATAATGAACTATCAGAAAGAGAAATTAAGAAAACAATCCCATTTACAACTGCATCAAAAAAAATTTTTAAACTTAGGAATAGCCTAGCTGGTTTTGCTCGGTGGATAGAGCGTCAGCCTGCAGACAGCAGGGTCCCAGGTTCAATTCCAGTCCAGGGCACATGCCCAGGTTGCGGGCTCGATTCCCAGTGGGGGGTGAGCAGGAGACAGCCGATCAATGATTCTCTCTCATCATTGATGTTTCTATCTCTCTCTCTCTTCCTTCCTCTCTGAAATCAATAAAAGTGTATTTAAAAAAAAAACAAAAAAAAAACCTAGCAATAAATTTAAGCAAGAAAGTGAGAGATCAGCACATAAAATTATAAAACACTAATAAAAAATTGAAGACACAAATGGAAAGATATGCCATGTTCATGCATTAAAATTAATATTTTTAAATGTCCATACTAGCCAAAGCAATCTAAAGATTCAATACACTCCCTATCAAAACTCCAAAGGCATTTTTCACAAATAGAAAAAACAATGCTAAAATAGAAAATAAAACAAAAAGACCAAACTCACAGATACAGATAAAGATTGGTGGGTTGGCAAAATGAGTGAAGGATGTTAAAAGGTATAAACTTCCAGTTATAAAATAAGTCATAAGGATGTAATGTACAGCATGGTAACTATAATCAATGATACTATATTGCACATCTGGAAGTTGTTAAGAAAATAAATTTTAAGTTTTTCATTATAAGAAAAAATGTATAACTATATATGGTGATGGATATTAAGTAGACATATTGTGGTGATCATCTGGCAATATACACAAACACGAATCCGGTGCATGGATTCATGGCAATATGCACAAATCCATGCCCCGGGCCTCTAGTATCTCAATAAAAAAGAAAATGAAACATAAGCCACAGGCTGGGAGAAAAGGTACGCAAAATATATAAAAAACTCTCAAAGCTCAATAATAAGAAAACACACAACCAAACTAACAAATGGCCAAAAGACAAGAGTTCAGATAAACTGATGGAAAATTAAGCACATAAAAGATGCCCAATATCATTAGTCATTAGGGAAATGCATATTAAAACCTCAACAAAATACCACTATACAGTTGTTAGAAAGGTTCAAAAAAACTAACAGTATCAAATGCTGATGAGGACATGAACAGCTGAAACTCTCCTTTGCTGCAGGTAGAAATTTAAATTATAACCACCTAGGTAGTTTCTATTACAGTTAAACATACACTTTCCATGTGACCCAGCAATCCCATTTGTGTATTTATACATGAAAAATAACATATACTTACACAAAAACCTAAACACAAATCTTTAGAGCACCTTTACTCATAACTGCCAAAAAGTGGAAACAATCCAAATGTCCATCAACTAACTAGTGACTAGAAAATCAAAATGTAGTGTATTCACACAATGGTATACTATTATTCAGCAATAAAATGGAACAAATTACCGATGCATAGACAACAATAGATGAGTCTCAAAATCATTATACTAAGTGAAAGAAAACAGACTCATTAGGCTACATGTTGTATTATTCAACTTATCTGACTTTGTAAAAGGCAAAAATATAGGAATATACATCAGATCATTGGTTGTCAGAGGCTCAGAATGGTCTACAAGCCATCAGAGACTTTTGACAAGCCCTGGCCAGGTAGCTCAGTTGGAGGGTCATTCTTTATATCTAAAGGTTGCAGGTTCAATCCCAGTCTGGGTGCATATAGGAGGCAACCAATTGATGTTTCTTTCTCACAATGATGTTTCTCTCTCAATCTTCCTCTCCCTTCCTCTTTCCCTAAAATCAATTTTAAAAAAACATATCCTCAGTTGAAGATTTTTTTAAAAACTTTTTTTCCAAAATTCAAAGAACTGTATCTTTTTTAGGGTGAATTTTACTCTATGTGATACCTCAACAAACGTAACCCCTCAAAATGCAATATGTCCATCCTTTTCCAGTATGCCACATATCAGTAATGACATTGTCATCCACCTCACTCAAGCTAGAAATTTAATTTTATAATTATTCTGGATTTCCCACTCTTCTCTAGAAATTAATCCAATCAATCAATTTCTGCCAACTCTATGTTCAAACCATTTCTTCTTTTTTTAACCTCACCTAAGGATATGTTTATTGATTTTTAGAGAGAGGAAAGGAGAGAGACATATTGACGTGAGAAACATTAATTGGTTGGCTCTCATAGGCACCCCAAACAGGTACCAAATTCACAACCTAGGTATATGCCCTGACTGGGAATCCAACCTATAACCTTTCAGTGTATGGGACAACGCTCCAACCAACCAAACTACACGGGCCAGGGCCTAACCATTTCTTGAACACATCCATTTCTTCCCATTCCCACTGACATCACCCTAATCCCACTGGGAGTGCGGGAAACGAGTTAAGTCGGCTCGCGTGAATTGCGCGTACTCCGCGGGAGCCATCTTTAACTCGGTTCATATAGATTTGCGGTGGAGTGCGGGAAACGTGTAAACTCGGGCCGATTGTAACTGCGTATTACCAAATATTTGTTTGTAATCCACCCTTTTGGTGGATGGAACAAAACCAAAAGACAGAGCCATCTTATATTTTGGCGGGAAATTCACCCGCACTCCAAGTGATGCAAACCACCACCTCTGACCCAACTACCACCCAATAAACTCCTAAATGATCTGCCTGTATCCTTTTTTGCCCCCTTGGTACATTCCATATCCCATGGCCAATGTAAGCTTTCCAAATACAAATCTAATTATATCATGACCTTAAAATTCTTCAAACACTTTAACTTACAATCTAGTATGTATTGAATATTTTGTTTAATAAAAAAATAAAACTTGCCCAGCCAGTGTGGCTGTGTGGTTGAACATCGAATCATGAACCACGAGGTCAAGGTTCAATTCCTTGTCAGGGCGCATGCCAAGTCTGCGAGCTCGATCACCAGTCAGTGGCATGTAGAAAGCAGCCAATTGATGATTCTCTCTCATCACTGATGTTTCTACCTATCTCTCCCTCTCCCTTACTCTCTGAAATCAATAAAAACATATTTTAAAATAAAAATAAAACTTGTCCTGGCTAGCATGACTCAGTGGTTAGAGCGTCAGCCTGCACACCGAAGGGTCTCGGGTTCGATTCCCAGCCAAGGGTACATACTTGGGCTGCAGATTCGATCCCCAGTCCCACTCGACGTGCATGTGGAGGCAACTAAATTGATGTGTTCCTCTCATATTAATGTTCCTCTCTCTCCCTCTCTCTCTCTCTCTCTCTCTCTCTCTCCCCCTCCCTCCCTCCCCCCCTCTCTCTCTCTCTCTCTCTAAAAATCAATGGAAAAAATATCCTTGGGTAAGGATTAACAAAATAATCCTATCTAACAAAGAGAAATATGCTAATTGACCCTCACCCCATTGCAAAGATGGTAGCGCCCACAGACAATAAGGAGGGAATATGCTAATTGCTGCCCCGCCCTCAAAGATGGCAACACTCACTGCCAATAAGGAGAGAATATGCTAATTGACTGCCCTGCCCTCAAAGATGGCAGCGCCCAGTCCCCTCAGCCCCCCCGGGGCGGCAGACACACGGCTGCCTCCGGAGTCCCCAGTCCCCTCAGCCCCCCAGCTGCCCAAGGCCGGCCCAAGACGCAGGCAAGCCTCAGATGGTGGCTGCCCAGCCACCCAGGGCTGCCTGAGGCTCAGGTAACCAGGGCTGGCCAAGGCTTGAGCTACCAGCAGTGGCAGCAGCAGAGGTGTGATCGGGCATCCCCTTCCCCTGATTGCCGGGTTGCCTCCCGTCCCTGAGGGCTCCCAGACTGTGAGAGGGGGCAGGCCAGGCTGAGGGACGCCCCCCTCCAGTGCATGAATTTTCATGCACCGGGCCTCTAATCTCTATAATAAAGAGTCAGGGTGTAACAACTGTTACGACCAAAGCTCAACCAGACTGGAAGTCAGTGCTGGGTTGCCGTGGCTGCAGGTCAGCCGAGCCAGGCGGGAGGGAGTCAGTCCGAGTCCGGGCAGGAGCCAGTCCAAGGCGGGAGCCAGTCCCAGGCGGGAGTCAGTCCACCAGTCCCGGGCGGGAGCCCGTCTCAGTCCTGGGCAGGAGTCAGTCCCCGGGCAGGAGTCAGTCCCGGGCGGGAATCAGTCCTGGTCCCGGCTGCGCCGGGTGGGAGTCAATCCCGGGCGGGAGCCAGTCCCGGGCAGGAGTCAGTCCAGGCAGCAGTCCGGGGGGAGTGTGTCCCGGTGTCAGCCGCGCCAGGCGAGAGTCAGTCCCAGGTGGGAGCCAGTCCCAGGCGGGAGTCAGTCCCGGATCATGTAAGTGGAAACTGTAAGAAATAGAAACAACGCAGACTTATCCCTCCACATGGGGAGATATTGCCAGAAGAATAGCAGGGAGCCAGAATTCCCACCATCTCATAACAATAATGAATACCCATCCCCTCCCCTGACACACACACCTACAAACCTTGGGCCAACTGGGGAACCTGGATTTCTACTCTCTTCTTGAAATAATGAGGTGGCATCTCACCCTTCCCTTACCAGAACAGTATCAAAGCAAACCCAGATGAAACAGGTTTGAAAAAGATCCAGAGTTTCATAATGCTCAAAATTTCTAGGTTTCAATTATCAAATTATTCATACAAAGAAGCAGAAAGATCTAAAACTGAGTAAAAAAGATAACAGATACTAACACTGAGATAGTAGAGATAACAGATTTATTTGATAATAAGTTTAAAGCAGCCATCAAAACAATCTTTACATGAGTGATTTTGAACATCCTTAAATGGAAAAAAAAGAAAGTTATGGCAAGTAAACAGAAAGTCTCAGCAAAGAAAATAAAGCTATAAAGAAGCAAATGAAAATTATAGTACAGAAGAATATAATAACTGAAATAAATAACTCAGTGAATAGGCTCAAAGCAGAATGGATGGAACAGAGGAAACACTCAGGGAACTAGAAAATATAACAATAAAAATATCCAATGAGAATAGGGAGAACATGGGCTTGAAAACAACAACAGAAAAAGATCAGAACCACAGGAACCAGTGGAGTCATAACAACAACAAAAATAAATAAATAAAACTGTAACATTTGGAGTCCAGGAAGAAATTAAAGGAGACGGAGCTGAAAGAGTACTTGAAGAAATAATGGCTGAAAATTCTTCCAATTGGTCAAAAGACAGAAATCCTCAATTTTAAGGTGACCAAAAGAAAATGAGAGAAACCCAAAGATATCAACACCCACATCATAGTCAAACTTCTGAAAAATAAAAACAAAGAAAAAAATCTTGAAAGTTCTGAATGACAAATAACACTTTATCTATAAGGAAAAAGTAATTCTCATGACAATAGGTTTTCCATTAGAAACCATAAAATCTAAAAATAAAAGAACTGTCAACGGAGTCCTATTTCCAATGAAAATATCCTTCATCAATATAGGGAAAATCAAGGCACCTCAGGAAAGAGAAAACACAAATGTAAACAGGAATTGATAAAGAATAATATCCAAATCTCAAAAAATAGATGAAATATATTCAATATCATCTATCCAGGTAAACTCAAATTTATTCCTCCGTTACTTACTTACTACGATAGCTAAAATTAAATAGGTTTATAATATTAATTATTGGCAAGTATCTGCAGGATCTGGAACTCTCATTCACTGCAGGTGGTTGTATAACTTAGAAAAAAGGATGCTAAACTGTATCTACTAAAACTAAACATATGCCTACAGCGTGACTCATTAAATTTACTGCTTTTATATATCCAAAAGACATGAGCATGTAGGTCCTCAAAATCATATGTGAAAGGATGTTTAGCGTACCTTTATTCATATTTTTAAATTAGTAACAACTTACAAATCTGCCTACAGGAAAATGGAAGACTGGTAGTACATTCAAATAATAGAATACTACACACCTACAAAAAAGGAATAAAATCCTGGTATGAAGAATAATATGGGTTAATTTCATAGATTTTATGTTGAGCAAAAGAAGTGAGACACAAATGAGAATACATCATATAAATCCACTGATATGAATTTCATGAACTGATGGTACTATCAATGATTATAAAGATCAGAAAATTAAGAAATTCTGAGGGTAGTAGTCAGAAAGGGGGATGAAAGAAACTTCTAAAATCTTGAAAAAGATTCTACATTTTATATTGGGTGTTACATATGTAAACAAGTTTGATCTCTACATTTACGTTTCATGCACAGGTAGAGTTAAATATAAGTGTTTTCTAGCACTGAACGTTGCTTATTATTTGAGCTTGTGTTCCTCAACTTTCAGAGTCCATGCTAATCTCCATTATGTCATATTACCATCTGAAGATAAATAGTGCCATCAAGATCTAATTCTACAGCTCAGTAACCCTGAAAAATGAAAGAGAATTTATCCTGATTAAGAACTCTGAAGAAATCATACAAACAATCCAATATAATTCACCAAATATTCTGCAAAATTATCATCTCAAATGGAGTACCATTTATGATTCAATAATTGGAATTTAAGAGGAAGTAAAAGAGTAGGTCTTTGTTATTCTCATAGTTTGTGGACTCAGTAGTAATACTGATAAACTATTGAAAAAGTAGGTGTTTACTTCTTCTACGAATATTTAAATTGGGTAATATCAAAAGACTGTAAATTTTTAGCCTAAACATACTTTAATATATTTTTATTGTTAATTTTAGAGAGGAAGGGAGAGGGAGAGAAAGATAGAAACATTGAGGAGAAACCAAAATGGCGGCATAGGTTAACGCTGGAGTTTGCTGCCTCGAACAACCACTTCAAAAATACAACTAAAAGACGGAACGGACATCATCCAGAACCACAGGAAGGCTGGCTGAGTGGAAGTTCTACAACTAGGAGGAAAGAGGAAAGCATACTGTGACTCAGAGGAGGTGTAGTGCTGAAGTAAAATACTGAGGTGCGGAGTGTATGCGGAGAGGGCTGGCGGCTGAGGGCGCGGTTGTCTGTTTCAATCGGGAGGGATCCTCAGACTCTGAGCTCCAGAACTGGGTGAGTCTCTAGGGACCCAGACTCAAACGGGAGAAGCGGGACTGTCTGGCTTCGGTCGGAACTCGAAGGCAGCTTTCTCTCCGAGGTTTGCAGCGGTTGCTGGGACTCGGAGAGGCAGAGCCCCTGGGGACGGACCGAGAGCAGCCATAACTGCTCGCTCCGCCCGCCCTGTAGATCCCCTGGGACCCGCCCCACCCAAGCCCTGCACAGAGGCATTTGCCAGATAGCCTCAGGCAAAGGCTAGATTAGCACCTCTCTAGAGGACAGTAGTTCTCCCACTGCAGACACAGCTGATTCGCACAGCCAGTTGGCCTGGAGGTCAAGTAGTAATTACCTACAACAATCAAGGCTTAACTACAACAAGACTGCGCACAAAGACCACTAGGGGGTGCACCAAGAAAGCATAAAAAATGCGGAGACAAAGAAACAGGACACAGATGTCAGAATTGGAGGATATGGAGCTCAAAACCGCACTTTTAAGGTCCTTCAATAATTTTCTAGAAACTGCCGATAAACTTAATGAGATCTACAAGAAATCTAATGAGACCCTCGATGTTGTGATAAAGAACCAACTAGAAATTAAGCATACACTGACTGAAATAAAGAATATTATACAGACACCCAACAGCAGACCAGAGGTTCGCAAGAATCAAGTCAAAGATTTGAAATGCAAAGAAGCAAAAAACACCCAACCGGAAAAGCAAAAGGAAAAAAGAATCCGAAAATACGAAGATAGTGTAAGGAGCCTCTGGGACAGCTTCAAGCGTACCAACATCCGAATTATAGGGGTGCCAGAAGAAGAGAGATAGCAAGATATTGAAAACCTATTTGAAGAAATAATGACAGAAAACTTCCCCTACCTGGTGAAAGAAATAGACTTACAAGTCCAGGAAGCACATAGAATCCCAAACAAAAGGAATCCAAAGAGGACCACACCAAGACACATCATAATTAAAATGCCAAGAGCAAAAGACAAAGAGAGTATCCTAAAAGCAGCAAGAGAAAGAAAGTCAGTTACCTACAAGGGAATACCCATACGACTGTCAGCTGATTTCACAAACAGAAACTTTGCAGGCCAGAAGGGAGTGGCAAGAAATATTCAAAGTGATGAATACCAAGAACCTACAACCAAGATTACTTTATCCAGCAAAGCTATCATTCAGAATTGAAGGTCAGATAAAGAGCTTCACAGATAAGGAAAAGCTAAAGGAGTTCATCACCACCAAACCAGTATTATATGAAATGCTGAAAGGTATCCTTTAAGAAGAGGAAGAAGAAGAAGAAGGTAAAGATACAAATTATGAACAACAAATACACATCTATCAACAAGTGAATCTAAAAATCAAGTGAATAAATAATCTGATGAACAGTATGAACTGGTGATTGTAATAGAATCAGGGACATAGAAAGGGAATGGACTGACAATTCTTGGCAGGGGGGAAGGGGTGTGGGGGGTGCGGGAAGAGATTGGACAATAATCGTGCACCTATGGATGAGGTCAGTGGGTGGGGAGTGAGGGAGGAGGGTGGGGTGGGAACTGGGTGGAGGGGAGTTATGGTGGGAAAAAAGAGGAACCAATGTAATAATCTGAACAATAAAGATTTAATTAAAAAAAAAAAAAGAAAGATAGAAACATCAATGATGAGAGAGAATCACTGATCGACTTTCTCCTGTATACCCCACACTGGGGATCTAGTCTGCAACTTGGGCATGTGCCCTGACAGGGAATCGAACTGTGACTTCCTGGTTCATAGGTTGATGCTCAATCACTGAGAAACACCAGCCAGGTAGCCTAAACATACTTTAAAAAGTGACTGTCATATATTGGGAAATGAGACATTAAAGTAGTATGTAATCCTATATAATAAAAGGCTAATATGCAAATCGACCAATCAGGCAGCAGAACGATTGGTCGCTATGACACACAGTGACCACCAGGGGGTAGACACTCAACACAGGAGCTGCCCCTGGTGGTCAGTGCGCTCCCACAGGGGGAACGTCGCTCAGCCAGAAGCCCTGAGCCAGCAAGTGCAGCAGTGGTGGCAGGAGCCTCTCCCGCGGGGAGCGGGCCTAAGCCATCAGCTGGACATCCACCAAGGGCTCCTGGACTGCGAGAGGGCACAGACTGGGTTGAGGACCCCCGCCCCGAGTGCACGAATTTCGTGCACCGGGCCTCTAGTAATAATAATAGCTCAGCCGGCATGGCTCAATGGTTGAGTGTCGACCTATGAACCAGGAGCCACGGTTCGATTTCCCAGTCTGGGCACATGCTCAGGTTTCAGGCTTGATCCCCAATAGGGGGTGTGCAAGAGGCAGCCAATCAATGATTCTCTCTCATCATTGATGTTTCTATCTCTCTCTTCCTCTCTGAAATCAATAAAAATATAAAAATAATAATAAAACTGTGCTTTCCTTACCATGCCCATAAAAGGCAATAAATACTAATAATTTGACATCAACAGTTTTAAAATCAGTTACCAGTTCTAAGAGAACAGCTAGGTAACCTAATGTAAAGATGAGAATAAAGAAGCAATTAAGAAAATCAAGGCAGCCGATTGATGATTCTCTCTCATCACTGATGTTTCTATCTCTCTCTCCTCTCCCTTCCTCTCTGAAATCAATAAAAATATATTTAAATATATATGTGGCCATTCAAAAAATTACCAATAAAATATAATACCGGAGCCTAAATTTCAGGTAAGATAATATACTATAATTAGTTTTTTAATGAACAGGTTTAGAACAAGTTATATTCTAAGTACAGAAAATAAGGAAAATACTTAAGACCCTTGGAGGAATGATTGATTCCAGGGTTGCAGCGGAGAAAATGCAAAAGTTTTGAGAACAAGATATCTGCAGTTTCAAAGAATCTCCCCAAGATAGTATTTATAAAGAGAAAGATAGTAACTTTACAAGTAGGGAAATTTAACAGACACAACCTTAACCAAATGAGAGCTAACATCATCTCTAAACTGGTTTACTGACATCTTGTATCCTGTGATAATGATGCACTGATTAGGACACAACATCACTTGTGTAGTATTTTCCCAAAAATGTATACCCTCAACCTAATAATGAGAAAATATCAGACAAACTCAAATTGAGAGATATTCTGAAAAATAACCAATTACACTCATTACAAGTGTGAAGGTCATGAATGGTAAGAAAAGAGTGTCACAATCAGAAGAGACTAGGGAGACACAACTAAATGCCATGTCTGACCTCGGATCGAATCCTGAAACAGAAAAAGGACATTAGTGGAAAAACTGGTGAGATTCAAATAAGGTCTGTAATTTAGTTAATAGTATTGTACCAATGTTAATTTCCTGGTTTTGATCATTGTGTTCTGGTTATATAAGTTAACATTAGGGAAAGCTGGGTGAAGGGTATACCTGAGCTCTCTATACCATTTTTAGCAACTTCTCTGTAAGTCCAAAATTATTTCCAAAAAAAAGTATTAATGTTTTTAAGTATCCAGTACTTTTTCTCCTTCAACTGAATTAAAACAAAGTTGAGAAATCCAAGAATTATTTATACAGAGTAAACCCAACATTTCATTATTTGAAAAGCAACCTACATTAAAACAAGATTTAAGTCACTGAGTTAATAGATACTTATTTCCTATATTCCAGACCTCTAAAATGATAAACTGTCAACTTGATTGATAAAAAATTCTGAGACACACAGAGACTATAATCTAATGATTAAATAGCAACAGTAACATCATTTATAATGTTCAAGTATATAAATGAAAATCCTTTGGATAACTAAATCTTCAAATAGGACATTAACCCTATACATTTACAGAGTTTAAATAAGCTTAACAAACTCCTCACATATTTCACACAGTGGTCTTATATGTAATAATTAATGTCTAATGCTTCAGAAAGTACTATTAAATCTTTCCTATCAAAGATTATATTTCTCCAACGTAGAAACCTGCTGCTTACTTTAATCTCAGGCAAAAAAGAATTAAAGAGAGGTAACAATAAAATTAACCACAAAAATCAAACTAAACAGTTCTTAAACCAAGAACAATCTCAGAAAATAAATAGGTATGTCAATTTATATAGAAAGCATCTGGCTAAATACAGCTAACTGAAAATCAAAATGTCATCCAATACAGAAAGCATTATAAATTCAATAGAAAACCCAATATGAGTCCAGATTTTTAATTCTTCGAAGTAATAATGCTTAAAGCAACTTACAGAAAATATTCCATCTCCCCTCCTCCAGATGACTCAATTAACAGGGTTCAACTGCACCCCAAATATTGTTGCAGATGCTAACATCATGCTCTTAACACTACACATTTCAAAACTTTTAAGAATAAAAAAAAAAATTTTGTTGAGTATGTAGGCTTCTCATTTTGCTGTTACCCAGATTGGTATTAAGAATATGAATTAAAAACTTAGTCTGTACTTCAAAAAAAAAACTTTTAAGAATCAAAAGAACTGCATGGGTCCAGTATCTCCAATAGGCCTTTACAATTCAAAGTAGTAACATAGGATGAATCTATATATTGAAGATAGTAACACAAAGATTATGCTAACATCTGCAATGTAATAAAACCATGACTGTTACGATTCAAACCCAGGCAAGGAGCCAGATCACTATGAACAGATACTGTGATTAACTTATTACTGAGAGAGAATTTAGTCATATATCTCAAAGATCAATAACCTATTATAAATCTCATGGTAACATTCCAAATTTTTGCTTGTTTTTCCAAGATTTAACATTAGCCAGTAAAAAGTCTTCAACATATTAAGATTCAAGACCTGATCCTGTCATCAATTTACTTTGATAATACATACATGAAAAGTGCTTTTAATAATACTGAAATACTTTTCCAGCATATAAAGAGGACAGGCAGCTCTGTGGTATGGCTCAGTGGCTGAGCGTCAACCCATAAACCAGGAGGTCATGGTTTGATTTCCCACCAGGACAGGACTGGGTTGTGGGCTCCATCCCCAGTAGGGGGTGTGCTGGAGACACCAGATCAATGATTCCTTCTCATCATTGATGTTTCTATTTTTCTCTCCCTCCCCCTTCCTCTCTCTGAAATCAATTTTTAAAAAAAAAAATTTTTTTTAAGAAAACAGGCAGATAAGAAAGGGGCACAAAAGAAACAATGCAAACTTTTATAAAACATGTCACAAAAAGCTCTTTAAACAACTCCACATCTGTAGGTCCAAAACTCAGAGGGCAAGGACCAACTTAGAAAATGTTGCCATGCCCCATGACTTTCTCCTCTGCTTTCTACATGTTTCCTTAGGTGGTCCCATCCTGTTTCATAACTTTTAAATACTATTTAATACTCTAAAAAAATGCAAGGTGTCAAAGCAGGTGAAGTATGCTACCAATTTTGCAAAGTAGGGAGAATATGTACATATTTGCTTATATGTGCATAAAATACATCTTTGGAAGCACATGTAAGAAAACATTTATATTGTTTGGCTCCAAGCAAAACTGGTAATGGAAGACAAAAAAATAGAGATTTTCATTCTATACTCCCTTAAACATTTTTTTCCATTAAACATTTTAAATTTTGACTCATGTAGTTTTTATTCAAAACATAAATAACCCAACAGATAAATGCTGATGACTCCCCATCTCTTTCTCTCCTCATCAAAATTTAAGTCCCATGAAGGCAGAGATTTTTATCTACTTTCTCACAACTATATCCCCACTGCCTGGTCCATAGCTGGTGCTTGGAAAATATTTGTTGAATAAACAACTCCTTAACCTCTCCACTAAATTCCAGATTTGTATATCTAAACGCCTGCTTCTAACCTCTACTTGAACATCTAATAGTTTCTATTTAGCATGTCCAATCCTACCTTATCCCCATATAACCTGCTTCCCTCACCTCTTCCCTATCTCTATACATGGCATTGCCACCCTCCAGTTAAAGCCCAAAACCCAGAAAGCACCACTCCCAACCAAATGCACTTCCATCCAAACCACAAATTCAATACCTTTAACTCCAAAATGTACCTCAAAACCTTTTTTACTTGTCTCTAACACTACTCTACTCAGCCTGCCACAGTCTTTTCACTGTTTTCCTGCTTCCTTTTTCCTCTCATCCCATCTCCTCCAGTCAGATTGTAAATCAAGCCCTATCACTCCCAGCTTTGAAAAATTCCAATAGTTTTTCAATGTACTTTAAAAATAAAAGCCAAAGGCCTTTGGGCAATAAGACCCCACACGATCTGACCCTAGGCTTTCACCTTACTTCTTACCTTTCACACAAGCCTTACCTGAGCTTCTTTCAGTTTGCTTAACGCAAGCTTGATACTACATCTGGGCATTTCCATTTGTTGTTCCCTCAGACAGGAACACTTCAGTCATATTTCCAAAGGCTAAATCCCTCTCAATTTTCTGATATCGGGCCAAATGTCATCTCAGATAGGGCTTTCCTGACCACAGCATCAGAAGTAGTCTCCCAGTCACTACCACAACTCCCTATTTTATTTCCTTTATAACACATGATTTTCTGAAATTATTCCTGTCTCATTCATTGGCTACCTCTCCCATCCCACCACCAAAACTGAAACTCCAGGAGAGCAGAAATTTCAGAGTCTTATGCTTGGCAAAAGAACCAGGAGCTTAATAAATATTTAACTGATAGATAAGGCAAAATTGATTTTAGAGAAGATCCACAACATTTAATTTAGTGATAGGCTGGTGAGCATAAAAGACATGGGTAAACTAACTTCACACTTATAAAACGGAAAATCACAGGGTAGAGAGGATAAAGATTCTACAGCTAAGGTTAACAGTTTATATCTTATTATTTTCAAATTTTAAACTTCCAAAGTATACGGTCCTTCAATGGTAATAGTAATCCGTGGGGGAAAGGAGAAGATTTAACAATAATCAGTGTGCAATTCACAGATGTTTTGTTTACATGCACGTACAGTATTTGTGGGGTGTAGGGAATGGCCCAGACCTCCTAGTGTAAGTGCTCTGCAGAGAGCCTGAGCAGCTTATTTCACCAGACCCTAATTGTTAAGACAGGCTAGCATGTACGTAGGCTACTCCTCCCCATAGCTATCAATCCTCGTTGTCTGCGGAAACAAAAGTGAAAATACTCGTGGTAAGGATGCCAGAGACTGACGCCGTCCCCCACCCCCAAACACAGAGTTGTGTATCCCTGTGAGCATGCAAATAAGCACATGAGTACACGCACTCTCACCTTCCTTCCTTCGGAGGAAAATGGGGCCAAGGGAGGGGCGGCCAAGGCCAGGTTGTGGAGGCCAGGGACCCAGACCAGGGGGTGGCCGGAATAGGGGACAGCGCTCTGGGAAGCCGGAAACACTTACAAGACACCATCTTCCCAGGCCACCCGCTTCCCGCCCCCTCCTCTCCCCTCCCCCCTCCTTGCCCCCAACTCCTTTCCTCCGCCCCATCCCCGCCACCCATCAGCCGGGAAGGGAACTTTCCCGGCGTCTGCAGCCGGCTTCCGGACCCTCAGCGGGGTTACCTTCTGCAGAAGCGGGACAAGAGGCAGGGGCAAGGGGAGGGGAGGCAGCCCGAAGGAATGAAGGACGAAGCCCCGGCGAGGAGAGTGGGCGGCGGCGGCGGCGGCGGCTGTCACTCGCGTTCCCCAGCTCACAGAGCTGCCATTACTGTGCCGAGGCCGCCTCCCCGGCCGGCCGCCGCCACCCGCCCCGGAGACATAGGGGGTGCGCTGCGAAACCTGGGAACCCGCGCGCCCCACGCTCACCTGTCACCGCGCGGAAACACAGAGAAGCCCGGGCCGGACAGGGGCGGAGGGGAGGCGTGAAGGGGAGAAGGAAGGGCTGGTTAGGGATCCGTGAAACGACTGTCCTCCCGAGGGCCCGGCTTTTCCCACACACACCCTCTGCTCGCCCTCTTCCGCTGCCGCCAAATCCCCCCTCGGAGCGCAATGGTAGAGTCCGCGTTACGGCAAGCGCAGAGAGCCCGCTTTAGTGCAATCGCGAAAGGCCTGGCAGTCCCAGTCTGAAGGGACTCTGAGACATTCCGTTCACTGAGGTCAAGAGACTCAGAACCCACCGAGTTTGGGTCTGACATATTAATAATATGTTGGAAAGGTGTTTTCAACACAAGTGTTTTCTTTTGAGTTGTTTCAGACCTGTGTAAATATTCTCGGACACCCCCATTTTCTTGCCACACGCTTCCACGGGCTTTTCACTTGATTTCAGCCAAAAGGCTGGAGAAGTGCTCCCCTGGGCTCTTCAAATAATCAGGAATACATCAGCAAAACTACTTTTCTCTCTGACATACTCCTTTTCTAGTGGATTTTCATCTACAGACAAATTCTGAGTCTTGACCTCTCCATCATTACCATCCTATCAGTGTAAAGGACTTTCCTCCCTCACAATTTTTTTTAATTCATTGATTTTAGAGGCAGAAGAAAGGAGGGAAGTAGAGAGAAACATTGACTTGTTGTTCCACCCACTCATGCATTCGTTAGGCGATTTTGTATGTGCCCTGATGCCAGTCAAACCACAGCCTCTGTGTATTGGGAAGAGGCTGTAACCAACTGAGCTACCTGGCCAGGCCTCCCTCACAATTTTATTTTACTTTAATATATTTTTATTTATTTCAGAGAGGAAGGGAGAGGGAGAGAGAGATAGAAACATCAATGATGAGAGAGAATCATTGATCACTGCCTCCTGCACACCCCACACCAGTGATCGAGCATGCAACCCGGGGAATTGAACCATGCCTTCCTGGTTCATAGATCAACACTCAACCACTGAGCCACACTGGCAGAGCTCCCTCACAATTTTAAAGGGTAATACTGACAACATAGATTTACTGATCACCTCCTATATAGAGGACCACAATGGACCAAAAGCCTGGTGTTATTCTTTATTTGCCTTTCATATCCACAAGATCTCAGTGGTCAGTCTTGTCAGAGCCTTGGTTAGTTCTTCATTTGCATGTTTTGAGCAAACCTTTCCTTTCCAACCCTTTCTTCAAACAATTTGTACCAATCCTTCAAGGCCCATTTAAAATCCTGTCTCTTGACCTGATAAACCCCACTGGTCTTTCTCCTAATCTGCTTCTCCTGGCACTTGAAATCTGTATCCTTTGTTTTAATAAAATTATTATATACTGAAGTCAATTCAACTGTTTGTTTCTGTTGTAGGCAGCTGGAACAACACTGAGTGTTACACCCATGGGATCAGACTGGACCTGGGTTCAGCAATTTTGGTAACCTTGGTTAGGGAAGAATTCAGAGCCAAGACTCCAACTGTAAAAGAACAGCCTATATAATAAAAGCCTAATATGCAAATCGACCGAACAGCGGAACGACCGGCGGAACAACCAGTCGCTATGACGCACACTGACCACCAGGAGGCAGACACTCAATGCAGGAGCTGCCCCCTGGTGGTCAGTGTGCTCCCACAAGGGAGCACTGCTCAGCCAGAAGCCGGGCTCATGGCTGGAGAGCGCAGCGGCAGTGTCGGGAGCCTCTCCCGCCTCTGCAGCAGCACTAAAGAGCAGCAAGCTGAGCAGTAAGGAGCAGTGAGCAGGGAGACGGTAAGGAGCAAGGGGTCCCGGCCTGCAAGAGGGTGCAGGCCAGGCTGAGGGATGCTCCCCCTACCCCCAGTGCATGAATTTCGTGCACTAGGCCTCTATTTATAAAAGCACAGAGGTGGAAAAGGTAATTCGTAGAAGAGATGGGCTGAGAAAACAAGTTTTAGAGGCAAAGGAAGGGCCCTTGGAGCTTGGGAGTGAGTAACAAGCCTGGAGGAAGTGGGGGAGGGAAAGGCACAGGCATGCTTCTGAGAGGGAGAGCTGACTAGGTCCTCCATCCTAAGTGTTTTGAGGACGGAGATCTTAGGGGAGGGCTCAGGGGAAGATCTTAATAGAATATTCAGCAGCTTTCCAGGTGTATTCTTCCAGGGTCTAGGTCTCCACTGATTGATTGGTGGGCTCCAAGGCAGGGAGTCATTATTCAATGCAACTGGTCCTGAGGTCAGCCATGGGGTCACTGGTCTCGTTTTGCTGCTTTTGTGGATCTAAAGCTGAAATACAACTGAGGCCTAGATGTTATCTCTAGGGAGAAAAGGTCAAGGGGTCCAACCGCATGACCATGGATATGCTAGGGCAGGGGTCCTCAAACTTTTTAAACAGGGGGCCAGTTCACTGTCCCTCAGACCGTTGGAGGGCCGGACTATAGTTTAAAAAAAAACTATGAACAAATTCCTATGCACACTGCACATATCTTATTTTGAAGTAAAAAAACAAAACGGGAACAAATACAATATTTGTATTTGCATGTGGCCCGCGGGCCGTAGTTTGAGGACCCCTGTGCTAGGGGAAGAAAGGTCACCCTGGGGGTGAGGTCCTAAATTACAATTGTCCGTTGGTAGGCACCTGGGGCTTTCTATCCTGGTGACCTTCTGTACCTGGCCCATCGTCCTTGCTCTGTTCATCTGTCTAACTGCCTACCACATTTCCATTACATGACCTTTTTCTCACATGTTCTCCTTCTATTAATTCTGCAATTAAAGGGTGGTTCCCAGGCCTCTGGAAATCTGCAAGCCTTATGGGGTCCAGAGGCTAAAAACAATATTCCTAATAATACGTGTCTTTTGTCTTATTTTTTGGGGGGGTCACATTTGTACTGATGATGTACAAAACAATAGTAATATTGCTGACATTGCATTATGAGGAATCAAGAGTGTGACACAAAACTGTCCTATTGGTCATTGTGATAACCTGGTTATTACTTAACAGGAAAGGAGGAAAGAGAAAACTAGATATAGGTGTGCCATTTATACAACTTTGCCAAAAACAGTTTTAAAAAATTAATTTAGGAATATCCTTGATGAGGTAGTAAAAAGTATTAATTTTATAGGTGTCAACCCTGTGTACACATCTTTCTAATAGTCTGTGAGAAGTAATGGGAAATACATATGCTAAGATGACAGGAAGAAAGACACCTGTGTGACTGAGTTGTAAGCTGAACTATCTGCTTTTTTAATGGAACATCATTTTTCCTTGAAAGAACAATTGACAAACTAATGTTACTTTGACTTAGGAATTAAGCAATATTTCTCCAAAATGAGCCTAACACTTCAAGAACACCTGACAGTATTTGTTACCAGTGATATAATTTAGCGTTCAAGTGAAATTTGAAAATTTGCAAAAGTTGTGCTCACCACCATGAATTTGACAGCTTAAAGACTTTTCTAAGGAAACTGCAGTGGAATTAATATGACATTTTGATATTTTATGAGGTATGTCAACATATGGGTCATCTACATGACACAATGAACCAACATTTTCCAAATGACCAATGCAGGATATTACAAAATCATGTATGGATAAAAGATTCACCCAACTTGCAAGATAGACCAATGGGTATATAGATATGTGTGCACATACATGTGTATTTGTGTGTGCGCGCATTGTTAGACATGAGCAGAGCAAGGACAATGGGCCAGGTAAAGACACTCAGCAAGGCAGAAAGCTCCAGATGCCCAGCTGGCAAATCTGGGAAAACAAGAACCTCACCCCCAGAGTAACCTAACCTCCCCTAGCATATCACTGGTCATGCGGTTTGGACCCTGGATCTTTCAAATCGCTGGTCAGACAGTTTTAACCCCCTGACCTTTTCCTCCCTAAAGATCTAGGCCTCAGTTTATCTCAGCCTCAGGCCCAGAAAAGCAGCAAAACCAGACAAGAGATGCAGTGGCTGCCTAAGGAGCAGCTACATTGACTAATAAGCCCCTGCTCTGACACCCACCAATCCGTGGAGACCATGACCCTGAAAGAGCACACCTGGAAAGCTGATGAGTATTCTACTGAGCCACTCTCCTGAGACCTTCCCTAAGATTTTCACCTGCAAGAGAAATATAAATATACTCAGGACAAAGGACCCAGTGCCACTCTCCTCCAAGGAGCACGCCCCTGCCATTTTCTTTTCTCTTTATTTCCCCCACAAGCACATATCCTATAACCTCTAAGGGACTCCATGAGACTTGCAGCTAGAGGAGCAATGGGCAATGGCAGCTCGTCCATGGCTAACCCCCTGAACCTGTCTCCAAGACCCCTTTTCTCGGTGTAGCCCTTCCCTTTGGATATCCCAGGCCCTGTCCCATTTTCCCTAAATAAATTCTATTTTTTAAAAATCACTGACTGAGATGGCTATTTAGCCTGCCAGTGTAGCATCACCAACTTTAATCTTTCACACATAAAAAGCAGAATACAAAGGTTCTTTGATGTGATTTTAGATTCCTCATTACAATTAACCTGTAAGAAATTACCACTTGTCAAGTTTTCTGTAGTGTCAGAAAGGAATATCTACATTTATCCAAAAAGACTATCAAATTATCTTCCTAAGGCCTCCTATTTTCTTCATATATTTCAACTGTAGAGAACCTAGCTGTCTTCTATTAAGCCAGATATGAAAGAGATATACAAAATGGAAAACAATGTCATTCTTCTCACTAAAATTTTTATTTTGGAAAATACAGTTACTTTTCATAGAAACATTCAATTTATGTTAACATGTGCTTAGGTTTATTATTTTTAAATAAATAATTTTTTAAATTTCTTTTTAATTCTAAATTGGTAACTATTGATAGATATAACCCACATAAACACAAGCACTTTGAGTACCTTAATAATTTTCAAGAGTATAAAATGTTCCAGAGACCAAAAAGTCTGAGAACCATTGCTGTGACTCATAAACCGCCTCTGCTCTCACCACTTCCTTTTAAACTCTAGCTAGAGCCCTGGTCGGGTAGCTCAATTGGTCGGGTAGCTCAATTGGTCGGGTAGCTCAACCTCCAATACATTAAGGTTGCCGGTTCCATCCCATCAAGGTACACACAAGAAGCAACCCATAATAAGTCCATGGATGGGTGGAACAACACATCAATGTTTCTCTCTCTCTCTCAAATCAATAAATACAATTTAAAAAATAAATAAATAAACTCTAGCGAGAGATATGAACTAGCATAAAGAGTGTGAAACATGAATCACTACAACATCCCTTTATTTCTAAATTTCAGAGATCTCTCTCATCCTCTCATACCTTATTCAACCAAGATGATAGGAAAATTACATTTCAAAAAAAGTGCCCTGGACGATTTGGCTCAGTGCATAGAGCGTCGGCCTGCGGACCAAAGTGTCCCAGGTTTGATTCCAGTCAAGGACACATGCCTGGGTCACGGGCTCAATCCCCACTAGGGGGCGTGCAGGAGGCGGCCAATCCATGATTCTCCCTCATTGATGATGTTTCTCTTTTTTTTTTTTAAATATATTTTATTGATTTTTTACAGAGAAGAAGGGAGAGGGATAGAGAGCTAGAAACATCGATGAGAGAGAAACATCGATCAGCTGCCTCCTGCACGCCCGCCAATGGGGATGTGCCTGCAACCAAGGTACATGCCCTTGACCGGAATCGAACCTGGGACCCTTGAGTCCGCAGGCCGACGCTCTATCCACTGAGCCAAACCGGTTCGGCTGATGATGTTTCTCTTTCCCTCCCTCTCCCTTCCTCTCTGAAATCAATAAAAATATATTTAAAAAAAAAGTTACAGCATCCAAGCCCCTAATATTAAATTGAGTTTAATTTTTCCTTCTGGGGAAATAAAAAAGGTATCCTTTAGCCAACATTTCAAGCCACCACTTCAAACAATGGGTGGTCTTCACCTCCAAACTAAACCTCAAATCCTAGTTCATCTATAAATTCTTTCCTTGTTTTACTTTTTAACAAAGACTAGATATGTTGAGGCTTTTTATTTTTTGTGCGTGTTATATTCTTTTTTATTTTAATATATTTTTATTGATTTCAAAGAGGAAGGGAGAGGGAGAGATAGAAACATCAATGATGAGAGAGAATCATTGATCAGCTGCCTCCTGCATGCCCCTTACTGGGGATCGAGCCCACAACCTGGGCATGTGCCCTTGACCAGAATCGAACCCGGACTCTTCAGTCCACAGGCTGATGCTCTATCCACTGAGCCAAACCGGCTAGGGCATGCTTGAGCTTTGTATAATGTTTATTGAATTCCTTTGTTGTTGTTGTTAATCATCACCTGAGGATATTTTTTCCTTTGATTTTTTTAATGTATTTTTATTGATTTCAGAGAAGGGAGAGGGAGAGAGAGATAGAAACAACAATGACGAGAGAGAATCACTGATCCACTGCCTCTTGCACATCTCCCACTGGGATTGAGCCTGTAAACTGGGCATGTGCCCCGATCGGGAATCAAACCCATGACCTTCTGGTTCATAGGTCATCACTCAACCACTAAGCCGTTAGGGCCAGGCCCTTCCATTGATTGTTTTTTTAAAATAATTCTTTACTGTTGAAAGTATTACTATGTCCCCTTATTTCCTCCATTAACCCCCTCTAGCACCCCTTCTTCCCCCCAGGCCTTCAGCACCCTATTGTCTGTGTCCACCATCCATTGATTTTTACACAGAGTAGAAGGGAGAGGGACAGACAGACAGAAATATTGATTTGAGAGACACATGGATTGGTTGCCTCCCACAGGCGCCTGGACCAGGGCGGGGGATCAAGCCTACAAAGGAGGTATGAGGTATGTGCCCTTGACTGGAATTGAACCCAGGACCCTTCAGTCCGTGGGCCAAAGTTCCAACCACTGAGTAAACTGGCTAGGGCAAATTCCTTTATTCTTTTTATTTCAATAGTAATAAATGTTTTTTTGTGAAAAACTGCCAATATTACAGAAATAGGCAGCCATGTTAAGGTTGATAAATATTCCTTAAGATAGCCTATATAATAAAAGGCTAATATGCAAATAGACCGAACAGCAGACCAACCGAACAACCGGTGGCTATGACGTGCGTTAACCACTAGGGGGCACGTACAAAACATGGCGGGCATCAGCAGCAGGTGGCAGAGTGCAGAACATGGCGGGTGTCGGCCATGCGGGATGGTGGAGCAGGTGAGCAGGGGCGCAAGACCAAGGCGGGGTGCCGGTCGCTGTCATCGGGGTAAGCCTCTGATGGTTACTGAAAATTCTTTGCTTCTGCGCAGCACAGTCCTGCCCACCACTTGCACCCACTGCTGGCACTGGCTCCACTCACACCCGCAGATGGGGCCAGAGTCGCTGCTTGCACCCACTGCTGGTGCCTGGCTCTGGTCCCAATTGCTCAGCGCCATCAGCAGGTGCGAGCAGGGCTGGTGCCATCAGCGTGTGGGAGCTGCAGCGGCGGGAGCGGGGCTGCTGGCAGACAGGAAAGTGGGGCTGGGCAGGGGTGCCGAGGATGGGCCGAGACCCACCCCTGTGTCCACCGCAGCCTCGCTCCCCACAGTTCCTTTCAAGGTGCACAAATTCGTGCACTGGCCCCCTAGTTTACTATGAATATGATTAAATATACAAGTTAGATCCTATTATAGATATGCTGTTTTTAAAATAGATATGCTATTTTTCAGCCAGTTCTTGATCTTTATCAGCACAATTAAATAACTCTTAGGCAAATAATTTATATATTAATGTTTAAGAAGGAAAATTAATGAAAACTATTTTAGGTAGAATATCTCTAAACACCATTACATAAATCAGTAAGCAAAGTATGTCCATTTCTATTCATTTTCTACTTGTGAGTGTATATAGTTTTCTCTTTCAAAATTTTCCAAGTTCATTTTATAATCTACCTGAACCTACTATTTGAGGAGCCCAAGCAAAATAATTTTATGTCCTCATACACATTCTTTATAGACATGAAACCCAAAGAGCCCTACTTTTTCTGGAACACTTATGATTTTAAATAATTTATCACATTTTTATATTCTATACAGTAAATCAGAATCACAACAACTTTGTATTTATTTTTTGCTTTTTTAATTTTCCTTATGAATATCCTGGTTATTATTCCATTGATTTTATTTTTAAAAATCTTTTTTATTTTCAGCATCGCCATTGGATATTTATACTTCTAGACCCCGCCTTAGTCCCTTCCACCCGGTTCCAACCCCATAATTACCCTTACCCCCCACCCCCCACTGTCCTCATCCATAGGTGAACGATTTTTGTTCAGTCTCTTCCCGCACCCCCCACACCCATTTCCCCCTGAGAATTGTCACTCCACTCCCTTTCTATGCCCCTGATTCTATTATATTCACCAGTTTATTCTGTTCATCAGATTTTTTATTCACTTGATTTTTAGATTCACTTGTTGATAGATATGTACTTGTTCATAATTTTTTTTTAATATATTTTATTGATTTTTTACAGAGAGGAATGGAGAGAGATAGAGAGCCAGAAACATCGATGAGAGAGAAACATCGACCAGCTGCCTCCTGCACATCTCCCACTGGGGATGTGCCCGCAACCCAGGCACATGCCCCTGACCGGAACCGAACCCGGGACCCTTCAGTCCGCAGGCCGACGCTCCATCCACTGAGCCAAACGGGACTCGGGTGGTCGGGATTCCTATCTTAACCTTTTTCTACTTCATTTTTTTTTAATATATTTTATTGGATTTTTTACAGAGAGGAATGGAGAGAGAATAGAGAGCCAGAAACCATCGATGAGAGAGAAACATCGGCCCAGCTGCATCCTGCACATCTCCCACTGGGGATGTGCCCGCAACCCCAGGCACATGCCCCTGACCGGAACCGAACCCCGGACCCTTCAGTCCGCAGGCCGACGCTCCATCCACTGAGCCAAACCGGTCTCGGCTGTTCATAATTTCTATCTTAACCTTTTTCTTCTTCCTCTTCTTAAAGAATACCTTTCAGCATTTCATATAATACTGGTTTGGTGGTGATTAACTCCTGTAGCTTTTTCTTATCTGTGAAGCTCTTTCTCTGACCTTCAATTCTGAATGATAGCTTTTCTGGGTAAAGTAATCTTGGTTGTAGGTTCTTGCTATTCATCACTTTGAATATTTCTTGCCACTCCCTTCTGGCATGCATAGTTTCTGTTGAGAAATCAGCTGACAATCTTATGGGTACTCCCTTATAGGTAACTAACTGTTTTTCTCTTGCTGCTTTTAAGATTCTCTCTTTTTCTTTTGTTCTTGGCATTTTAATTATGATGTGTCTTGGTGTGGTCCTCTTTGGATTCCTCTTGTTTGGGGTTCTCTGCACTTCCTGGACTTGTAATTCTATTTCTTTCACCAGGTAGGGGAAGTTTTCTGTCATTATTTCTTCAAATAGGTTTTCAATATCTTGCTCTCTCTCTTCTTCTGGCACCCCCATAATTCAGATGTTGGTTCGCTTGAAGTTGTCCCAGAGGTTCCTTACACTATCTTCATATTTTTAGATTCTTTTTTCTTTTTGCTTTTCCCGTGGGGTGTTTTTTACTTCTTCATATTTCAAATCTTTGACTAGATTCTTGCAATCCTCTAGTCTGCTGTTGGATCTCTGCATAATACTCTTTATTTCAGTCAGTGTATGCTTAATTTCTATTTGGTCCTTTTTCATATCCTCGAGGGTCTCACTAGATTTATTGAGGGTCCCACTAAATTTATTGGCAGTTTCTAGAAAATGCTTGAAAAATCTTATAACTGTGGTTTTGAATTCTATATCCTGTAGTTTGCTTTTCTCCATTTCTGTCATTTGTGACCTGTTTCTTTGTCTCCGCATTTTTTATGCTTCCCTGTGTTGATAGAGTGGCTTTCTGTGCTAGGTGTCCTATAGGGCCCAGTGGCTCAGCTTCCCCAATTACCTGAGGTGGACACTCTTGGTGCACCCCTTTGTGGGCTTTGTGCACAGTCTTGTTGTAGTTAAGCCTTGATTGTAGTTGGTATCACTGGTAGGAATTGATCTCCAGGCCAATTGGCTGTGAGAATCAGCTGTGTCTAAGGTGGGAGAACTTCTGTGCTGAAGACACCCTTCTGGGGCAAGACTTGCTTCAGTGGGGCTTTGGTGCTCACTGAGTCTGCCCCTGAGTGTGTCCCTTATGAATCTGAGGAGTTGTAATCTGGATGGTCCCACTCTGACCACTGGGTACACTGGCTCTTGGATTTCTAAGGAGGTGCTAATTTAGCCTCTGCCTGAGGCTACCCAGCAGGAGCTATGGAGAGATATGCAGATTCCTCTTCTTTGTTTGGGATTTGGAGATGCCCAGATGAGGCCCAGCTGTGAAGAATGCAAGCTGCTGTGGGGCCTTGGGCCTTCTTTTGAATGTTCTGGGTCTCTCTGACCCAGCTGCAGTTTGTTAGGTAATTTTAGATTGCAATGGGCCAGGTCATTCATATGCAAAAGCCTCTGTGCACAGCTTGGGTGGGGCGGGGTCTCAGGGAATCAACAGGGCGGAGCAAACAGCTATGGCTGATCCTCAGTCCTACCCTAAGAGGCCCAGGGTCTCAGTTTCCCACGGTAATTGCTGCAAGCACCTCTGAGAGAAAGCTGCCCTCGAGTTCCAACCGATGCCAGACAGTCCAGTTTCTCCCCATATGAGTCTGGGTCCCCAGAGACTCACCTGGAACTGGAGTTCAGAGCGGGAGCGTGTGTCTTCCTCCCGATTGAAAAAGACAACCGCGACTTCAGTTGCCAGCCCTTTCCATGTGTGCCTCCGTACCTCTGCACTTTACTTCCACGCCTCCTCTAAGTCTCAGTGTGCTTTTCTCTTTCCTTCTAGTTGTAGAATTTCCACTCAGCCAGCCTTCCTGTGATTCTGAATGATGTCTGTTTTGTCTTTTAGTTGTATTTTTGAAGTGGTTGGGCGAGGCAGCAATTTCAGGTGTTTACCTATGCCGCCATCTTGGTTTCTCTCTCCAGAGTCATCATTTCTTAAATCTTTATTGGGACTTTGCATTTTCTGGTTATTCCATTTAATAAACATTGTTCAACCTTTTGTTCCTAGTGAACTAAAAAAAAAGAGAGAGAGATTGAAGAACAGTTTTCATCTTTGAGGTGGCAGTTTCATGCTTATAAAAGTGAAAGGCTCCTCTTTGGAAGAATAACTGACTGTAGGACTGCAGCAGGAATACACATGATGAGCCTGGAGCATGTTGCAATGTAAGAAAGTAAGGAAATGTTCAAAAATAAAAACATCTACATTGATAGGAGTTCTATCAAAGGGCACAGGAATCAACTGAAAGAACTCCCAATGGCCAACGCTAGAAAATTTGAGCAAGAAAATAATGTAGTTGAGGATTATAACCCAAAAAATAAAATAAATATTCATGGACACACACTAATATAGATGATTGAATAAACTAATAAATGGGGGAGAACAGTCATATGCAGGAGAATTCCAAATAAATTATGTAGATACTTCACCCCAAAGGAGGAGGGTGGCATAACTCTTCCCTCAAGTGCAGACCAGGAAGACTGACTTCCTTCCAAAGAATATAATATGAAGAGGGAATTTTTAAAAAATAGTTTATTGATTTTTAGAAAGAGAGCAAGGGAGAGGGAAGAGAGAGAGAGAGAGAGAGAGAGAGAGAGAGAGACATCAATGTGGCAGTATAACATCGATTGGCTGCCTCCTGTACGTTCCACACTGAGGATTGAGCCTGCAACCCTGGCATGTGACCTTAACAAGCAACCTTTTGGTGCATGGAATGATGCCCAACCAACTGAGCCACACTGGACAGGGTGGGAATTTTGTTTTATTGATATGGGAGGGGAGAGAGACAGACAGACAGAGAGAGAGAGCGAGAGAGAGAGGGAGGGACATTGACTTGCTGTTCCACTTATTTATGCATTCATTGGTTGCTTCTTGTAGGTGCCCCGATGCGAGGTCAAACCCAAAATGTGGGCATACTGGGACGATGCTCTAATAAACTGAGCTATGTGGCCAGGGAAAAAGGGAATTTTAAAAGGGTAACTTTACAATAACTCAATATAATAAAGGCCATATATGACAAACCCACAGTGAACATCATATACAACCGGCAAACACTACAACCATTTACCCTAAAAACAGGAACAAGACAGGGATGTTGACTTTCACCACTCTTATTAAACATAGTACTGGAAGTCCTAGCCACAGCGATCAGACAAAAAGAAGAAATAAACGGCATCTAAATTGGAAAGGAGCCGAAACCGATTTGGCTCAGTGGATAGAGCGTCAGCCTGTGGACTGAAAGGTCCCAGGTTCGATTCCGGTCAAGGGCATGTACCTGGGGTTGCAGGCACATCCCCAGTAGGAGATGTGCAGGAGGCAGCTGATCGATGTTTCTCTCCCATTGATGTTTCTAACTCTCTATCTCTCTCTCTTCCTCTCTGTAAAAAATCAATAAAATATATTTTAAAAAAAATAAATTGGAAAGGAGGAAGTAAAACTTTCACTTATCACAGGTGACATGATACGGTACATAGAAAACCCTAAAGACCACCAAAAAACTACTAGATTTAATAAATAAATTTAGCAATGTAGCAGGATACAAAATCAACACCCAAAAATCAGTGACTTTTTTATAATCAATAATGAATTCTCAGAAAGAGAAACTAAACAATCCCATTTACCGTTGCAACAAAAAATTTAAGATACTTAGGAATAAACTTAACCAAGGAGGCAAAAGACCTGTATTTGGAAAACTACAGGATGTTGAAAAAAGACATAAACAAGTGGAAAAATATACCGTGCTCATGGATTGGTTGAATCAAAATCATTAAAATGTCCATACTACCCAAGGCAATCTACAGATTCAGTGCAATTCCTATTAAAATACCAACAACATATTTCACAGATCTAGAACAAATACACCAAAATGTATATGGACTCAAAAAAGACCCCAAATAGCTGTAGCAATCTTGAAAAAGAAAAACAAAGTTGGAGGAATCATAATACCAGATTTCAAGTTATACTACAAAGCCACTGTAATCAAAACAGCCTAGTACTAGCACAAGAACAGGCATATAGATCAAAGGAACAGAACAGAGATCCCAGAAATTGACCCAAGTCATTACACTCAATTAATATTTGACAATGGAGTCAAAATAATCTCTTCAATAAATGGTGTTGAGAAATTTAGACAGATACATGCAAAAAAATGAAACTAGACCACCAACTTACACCATACACAAGAATACACTAAAAAATGGGTAAAAGACTTAAATGTAAGTCTTGGAACCATAAAAATCCTAGAAGAAACCATAGGCAGCAAAATCTTAGACATCTCTTGTAGCAATATGTTTATGGATACATCTCCTAAGGCAAAGGAAACTAAGGAGAAAATAAACAAATGAAACTACATAAAAACAAAATGCTTCTGCACGTCAAAAGAAACCATCAACAAAACAAAAAGGGAACCCAATGTATAGGAGAACATATTTGGCAATGATACATCTGATGAAGGGTTAATATCTAAAATATATAAGGAACTCATACAATTTAACAAAAGGAAGACAAACAATCCAATTAACAAATGGACAACGGACCTAAATAGACACTTCTCCAAGAGGACATATAGATGGCCAAGAGACATATGAAAAAATGCTCAGTCACTGATCATCAGAGAGATGCAAATTAAAATGACAATGAGGTATCACCTCAAACCTGGCAGAATGGCTACCATCAACAAATCAACAAACGGCAAGTGTTGGAGAGGATGTGGAATAAAGGGAAGCCTAGTACACTGCTGATGGCAAGGCAGACTGGTGCAGCCATTATGGAAAATAGTATGGAGTTTCCTCAAAAAATTAAATATGGAACTTCCATTTGACCCAGTGATCCCACTTCTAGGAATATATCCTAAGAAAACCAAAACACCAATCAGAAAGAATAAATGCACCCCTATGTTCATAGCAGCACAATTTACAATAGCTAAGATCTGGAGACAGCCCAAGTGCCCATCAGTAGATGAGTGGATAAAAAAGCTGTGGCACATTTATACCATGGAATACTATGCAGCAGTAAAAAAGAAGGACCTCTTATCCTTTGAGACAGCATGGAGGGACATGGAGAGAATCATGTTAAGTGAAAGAAGTCAGTCAGAGAAAGACAAGTATCACATGATCTCACTCATATGTGGAATCTAATTAACAAAATAAACTGATGAATGGAGTGGATCCAGAGACATGGGAGCATGGAACAGAGTGTGGAATCTCATAAAGAAGGTGGGAGAGGATGGGTGGGTGGGAAGTAATCAACCAAGAATCTTGCATGCATATATGAATGGCCCACAGACAATGGAGCAGTGAGGGCCTGGGGCAGGGAACAGGGGTGAACTGGAGGGGGTCAATGGGGGTAAAAAGGGGAAATATGTAATACTTTCAACAATAAAGAATTATTTAAAAAATTAATAATAAATAAATAAATAAAAGGGTAACTTTACCGTGCCTAAACCTGACAAATACTACCTCAGCTAGATGATTATGATCAGCATTAACAACGATAACTCATTGTTGATAATCAGGTCCCTTGATGTGATGCGATGAGAATGGCACTTTACCTCTGTGATCTTCCTACTTCAAACCCATATATTCTAATCTAATAATGAGAAAAACATCATACAAATTCCAATAGAGGGGCATTCTACAAAATACCTGACCGTACTTCTCAAACTATCAAGGTTATAAAAACATGTCTGAGAAATGGTCACAAGAGGAGACATGAGTAGTGAATGTAATGTGATATACTGGATAAGATCCTAGAACAGAAAAAGGACATTAGGTAAAACAAAACAAAACAAAACACAAGGAAATCTGAACCTTTAGATTTTATTTTATTTATTTATTTATTTATTTATTTATTTATTTATTTATTTATTTATTCAGTTGACTCTCTGGCCTGGTTCTATCCAGGATCTCCAGCCAGGTTCTGTCTTTTATTTTATTTTTATTTTATTTTATTTTATTTTATTTTATTTTATTAGTATTTTGAGTTGTTTTTATTGTAGTTTATTTCTAATATTATGCCCTTGTGGTCTGAGAAGATGCTTGGTATGATTTCAATCTTCTTGAATTTGGGGAGACTTTGTTTGTGACCCAATATGTGGTCTATTTTTGAAGATGTCCCATGAGCACTTGAGAAGAACGTATATTTTGTGGCTTTGGGGTGAAGTGTTCTGAAGATGTCAATTAAGTCCATCTGATCTAGTGAGTCATTTAGGATTGCTGTTTCTTTGCCGATTTTTTGTCTAGAGGATTTATCCAGTGATGTCAGTGGTGTATTAAAGTCCGCTACTATGATTGTATTGTTGTCGATCTCTCCCTTGATATCTTCCAGGAGTTTTTTTATGTATTTGGGTGCTCCTGCATTGGGTGCATATATGTTTATCAGGGTTATATCCTCTTGTTGTATTGATCCCTTTAGTATTATGAAGTGGCCTCCCTTATCTCTTGTTATGGTCTTCACTTTGAGGTCTATTTTGTCCGATATAAGTATTGCTACCCCAGCTTTTTTTTTCATTTCCATTTGCCTGAAAGATATTTTTTCATCCCTTCACTTTCAGTCTGTGTGAGTCCCTTCTTCTGAGGTGGGTCTCTTGTAGACAGCAAATATATGGGTCATGTTTTTTTTTATCCATTCAGCCACTCGATGTCTTTTGATTGGACCATTTAGTCCATTTACGTTTAAAGTTATTATTGAAAGGTACTTGTTTGTGGCCATTTCTATTTTTTGTGGCTGTTTTCTTTCTGAGCTTTTTATTTCTTCTTTTTACACCAGTCCCTTTAGCATTTCTTGCATTGCTGGCTTGGTGGTGATAAACTCCCTTAGCCTTTTTTTTTGTCTGTGAAGCTTCTTATTTCCCCTTCAATTTTGAATGATAGCCTTGCTGGATAGAGTATTCTTGGATTCAGTCCTTTGCTTTGCGTCACTTTGTAAATTTCCGTCCATTCTTTTCTGGCCTGGTGTGTTTCTGTTGAGAAATCATTTGATAATCTAATGGGAGATCCCTTGTATGTAACTTTCCGTCTCTCTCTTGCAGCCTTTAAGATTCTCTCTTTGTCCTGAACATTTGCCATGGTAGTTATGATGTGTCTTGGTGTGGGTCTTTTTGGGTTCACCTTGTTTGGGACTCTCTGTGCTTGTGTGACTTTTTTCTTCCCCACCTCAGGGAAGTTTTCTGATATTATTTCTTCAAATAGGTTTTCTAAGTCTTGTTCCTCTTTCTGTTGTTCTGGCACCCCTATTATTCGTATGTTGTTTCGTTTCATGTTGTCCCATAGCTCCCTTAGGCTCTCCTCCTGTCTTTTAATTTTTTTTCTCCAATTGCTGTTCAGTTTGGGTGTGTTTTGTTTCCCTGTCTTCTAATTCACTAATTCGGTCCTCTGCTTCTCCTAGTCTACTGTTGAAACTTTCAATGGTATTTTTTATTGCAGCTATATCACTCTTCATTTCTTCTTGGTTCTTACATAATTTATTGATTTTTCATCCGTTTCTTCTTGCTTCTTGCATAAGTTGTTGATTTTTTCCTCCATCCGGTTTATGCATTCTAGGATCCTTAATCTGAATTCTTTTTCTGTCATGCTGCATGCCTCGGTTTCACTTAGCTGCTTTTCTGGCGAGTCCTCCTTTTCTTTCCTTTGGGGGTTTCTTTGTCTACCCATGTTTGATCTCACCGACATATCTAGATGTTGAGTCGTTCAGTGGCTGCTCCCTGGGTGGCAGTGGCTCCTCGGGCTGCGGTTGCTCCTTGGGCACTTGTGGTAGCAGCTGCTCCTCAGTTGGGAGCAGCTCCTGTGGTGGGTGCTGTTCACTGCTGTGGTGGCTCCTCTGGCTGGTGGGGGGAGGCTTCACACACAGCTGCTGTTCCTCAGACAGAGGGTGTGGTGAACAGGAGGCTGCTGTTCCTTGGATCGGGGCGGGCTACACAAGCCCAGGTTCTGTCCTGAACCTTTAGATTTTAATTAACAATATCAAAATAGATTCATTAATTGTAACAAATTTCCATATTAATGTAAGATGTTAATATGGAAAACAGGGGGGAGCAGTGAAAGAAGGTATATGGGAACTCCTTATTAACTGTTCAATTTCTGTGTAAATTCTAAAGCTATTCTAAAAAAATAGTCAGTAATTTTTTTTTTAAATCACCCAACTGTACACTTAAAGAAAAAGAAAAGTACAAGGTCTCTAATCAGAAAAGCAAGGAGCCCCTAAGATTTTCTGTATGGGAAGGTGGAACCAAATGAACAGTCTTTTACTCTGCTAGAAAATTCTGGTTCAAAACTATTTAAAAAGAAAAGAAAACGGCCTTCATTCCCTTCCAGACCTCTGCTCCTTCCTCCCCTTCCCTATCCCCTCTTTTCCTCTCCTCTCCGCATTTCTTTGCCCTTCCCCCTTCCTCTCCCTCCTCTTCCACTTCTCCCCTTCTTCCCACACCCTTTTTCTGCCCTGGGCTGCACCCTCGGTTCCTTCCCAGGCCCAGATCCTCCTCCTTTTCCTTCCTGCTTTTCCTGCCTTGCTCCTGCCTCTCTCTGGGACTGAGTTGGAACACCTAGTCCTCAGAGCTCGACTGTGACGCTTCTCTGGAAAGCGCCAACCAAGATCAGCGCTCACTTATTCAAATCCCACGGGCCCAGCGACATCCAGATCACCAGCCTGGACAGGACGCCCATTTTTGAGGAGCTCCGTGGGGAAGTGAGATGTGCAGCTTCCATCAGGGTCAGCTGCTCACAGTGGGTGGGCAGTGAAGGTGACCCCTGCACTGTGCCCTTGCAGATGGAACTGGGGAGGCCTTCTGTCTGTCCTGTCAGCGCAGGGACGACGAGCTCGTCATTCACGTTTTCCCGAGCATCCGAACATCCTGGCAAGCCTTGCCCAGAAGAAGACAAGCTGTCAAGACGCCAGATTGCCATGGAAACGTCTGGTTAAAATCCCTTGCAGCGTACTAATTATAGAGTTTCAGCCAAGTGAACAGCTGCTTTTGAGGGCCATGGAGCAGAGGCTGAGAGGAAGCCAGTGCCAAGACAGCTGGCGCAGCCAGCAGGCCTCTGCACCACGGCTGTCCGGCTGTCTGTCCGCCCCACGCAGAGCACCCCCGGCCCGCGAGGCGACGCAGTGTGCTCCAGGGGACAGTGGGCACACGCTTAGAACAGTTCCACTCGGAGTGACACTCGGGGCCAAGGTGGACCCAGCACGACGTGTGAGCAGGGCTGGCCGGAGCCGCCCCCAGTGCCAAGGCTGAGCAGGCTGTCTCCCCCGTCCTCCCTCCCCCCACATCCCCTATCCTAAGAAATCCTTTCCCCGCTCACCTGCTTGGCTGTGGCCTGTTTCCCACAGCATCTCCTCCACAGAGGTCAGCCTAGTGAGAAGGTGGGCACAGCGGGCATGCAGCCACGCGGGTGCCCGCTCCTCGGAAGCGCTCCACATATGTGTTCTCTCAGGACACTGTCCTTTTCTTTTTTCACTGTGGCTGTCACTTCAGGTCAGGAATAGAACTGTAACTTTCTGAGCAGAAACCCAGATGCTGAAAATGTGACTTGTTGAGCCCAGAGCCCAGGAGGCTGTGGCGCTGGACTGTGAGGGTAGAGAGGCAGTAACCAGGGTATCCAGAGAGAAACAGCAGGCAATCCCAGAGAGAGATTTTCTAAACAGGCCTTGCCGCATCCTGAAAACCGCGGAGGTCATCAAAGCCAGGGTCCTCTGAGAAACTGTCATAGCCCAGAGGAGCCTGAGCAGACCTGAGGAATAAACAATGTGGAATCCTGGGTGGCAAATGGGTCAGGAAGAGAACATCAGAGAAAAGCTAAGGAAATGGGAATGAAGTGTGGACTTAGGCAACAAAAAAGAAAAGAAAATGTATTCTCTTTTACATAAAAAAATATTATCTATGAATCCTTTACGTTTCTTTGCAGTCACATTCAGACAGGTAATTTAATAAGATTAAGGCTGTATTGAGAGCTGATTTTAAAGAAATACCAATACTTATATCATTTGAGAGTTCATTTAGAAGGTGATTTCTCAGAACTGGGACTAGAGGGTGAATCTGAGTAAAGGAATGCAATAAATAATACGTGACAAGTGAAAGAAGGAGAGAAGATATTTTCTTAACTGTTACGTCATATTAAAAGTATGTGTGTCACTGGGGTTAGAACATGAATCATGATCCACCCAGATAAATGTGATGATAGAGATGGAGAACTTGTAACTTAATAAAAATAAGTAATGTAGGTCATCCCATTTAAGAAGAAAGAGACAAAGAAAGCAGAGCAAATCAAATGTAACAAGTCTGGAAGGAAGCTAATTTAGAACAAGGATAAATGGGCTAAAAAACATAGTCTCTGGGCAAAGGAAGGTAGTTGACCAAAAGTGCCAAATGGGTCTTAAGTGCTTAAGTATGCTCAACATCAAGATTATGCAAATAAATTTCTAAAATAGCATATTTACATATGCAAGGTTAAGAGATTTAATTGGGTATCAATGCCTTATGGTTTACTCAGATATCTGTGGGAGAGCAAATAAGACTAATAATATAGTAAGAATTGTACAATGGTTTAATACTTAATAAAATAAATTTTCATGTTTCACACCAAACTGAAAAAATTGTTACCAACCTCTTGCTTCCAAAAAGGTGTCTTTTGCTAGTTGGGGGGGGGGGGGGGGGCGGGGGGGACACAGAAAGAAAAACAAAGTGAAGCATTCACAATATGTAGTCTTAGAAATCAGCATATGTGTAAATTTGGTGGGTCTTTAACCTACCCTATTTGTAATAAGTTACTCACTCATAGCCTAGATCCGTGGTCGGCAAACTGCGGCTCTCGAGCCACTTGCGGCTCTTTGGCCCCTTGAGTGTGGTTCGTCCTAAGCCTTAGGAGTACCCTAATTAAGTTAATAACAATGTACCTACCTATATAGTTTAAGTTTAAAAAATTTGGCTCTCAAAAGAAATTTCAATCGCTGTACTGTTGATATTTGGCTCTGTTGACTAATGAGTTTGCCGACCACTGGCCTAGATCCTTATCACTTTCCCATATAACTGTTGTGGAAGATAGAAAAAACTGGAGGCATGATCCCATGCACTGGTTTACACTTTGTTTTCTGTATTTATTTATTTATTTATTTATTATTTTTAACAAATATATTTTATTGATTTTTTACAGAGAGGAAGAGAGAGGGATAGAGAGTCAGAAACATCGATGAGAGAGAAACATCGATCAGCTGCCTCCTGCACACCCCCTACTGGGGATATGCCCACAACCAAGGTACATGCCCTTGACCGGAATTGAACCTGGGACCCTTCAGTCCACAGGCCAACACTCTATCCACCGAGCCAAACCGGTCAGGGCTTTACTTTTATTTTAAATGACCATACAGTAAAATTGTAGCTACCATGATTAGGATTAGGATTAGAATTAGGATTAAGAAGAGTTCCAGCACCCAACAGTCTTTCCTGTTGTTCATATCACTTTGTTTTCTTTCCATGTCATCATGGGCTCTCATTCATGTTCATTCTCGTTTAAGTTTTTCACCCTTTTTCCTGGCCATTTCTAACCAATCAACCCTACTAAAGATTGGGAGAAAGAGAAATGACTATATCTGTGAGTGGGTACCTGGTAGTAAGAAGGAGGAAGAAAAACAGAAGAGGGCTCCAGGGCAGTGGGAAAGCAGGAAACATATTCATAACACAGGGTTTCCAATCTTTCATCTGGACAAATTTCAAGGAAGTCTCGGGTCCCTCTATGAAAGTAAGGATTTAGAGAACTTAAACTCAGGTAAGAGACATAGTGCCTGGAAATTGAGACATTTCTAAAGGAATACTATAAAATGATTATTTCTATACTTTTAACAGTTAATAAATAATTCAATTCTAATTCAGATGCTATCTTATGTAGATTCTCCTTTGAAAAATATAAGGCAAAAATTATGCAAAAATTTTAAGGAAGCAAAATGGAAAATTAAAATTTATGTCTATTAGCCTAATGGTTTTTATTAATTAAGACAACAATTTTTACCTTTAGTGGTAGAACAATTACATCAAGCTTGCAGAAGAATAATAGTCTAGAAGAATCTTAAGTTTATTTCCAGATTCCACATGTACAATTCTATTTATAGGCTTTACCTATCTGTGCTGGTAAAGAATACTATAAAATAAAAAGGTGAAAACTGATATTTAAAAGAAAAACAACTTAAGCTACAGCACTTGATCTTAGAATAGGTATTTTTCAGACATTTTTGGAATATATTAGAAGTATGTATACATGATGAACAATAACTTATATGTATTAAGAAGAGGTATACAGCCGTAGCTGGGTAGCTCAATTGGTTAGAGCATCGTCCTGATATGCTAAGGTTGTGGGTTCAATCCCCAGTCAGGCACATACAAGAATCAATTAATGAATGCATAAATAAGTGAAACAACAAATCAATGTCTCTCTCTCCCTCTCAAGTCAATAAAATAAAATTTTTAAAAAGACATACAAACAAAAATCTATTATTTTGTGATCCCCAAATCCATTAACTTCTTTAGCATGTCTTACAAGGTTTTAAAAAAAGTAAACATACTTATACATTCAAACAATTTCCTTTGTTAAAAAACTAGAGGCCTGGTGCATGAATTCGTGCACCAGTGGGGTCCCTCAGCCTGGCCTGCAGAATCAGGCCAAAACCAGCTCTCCAACTTCCCCTGAGGGGTCCCAGATTTTGAGAGGATGCAGGCCAGGCTGAGGGACCCCACCGGTGCATGATTGGGGCCAGGGAGGGATGCAGGAGGTTGACCCGCCAGGGAGTGACTGAAGGAGGGCTCCAGGGTGTGTCAGCCTGTCTCGCTCAGTCCTGATTGGCCAGACCCCAGGAGCAAGCTAACCTGCTGATCACAGGGTCTGCCCCCTGGTGGTCAGTGCACATCATAGCGAGAGGTTGAGCAGTCTTAGAATATCATTAGCATATTACCCTTTGATTGGTTGAACGGCCGACCGGATGACAAGACACTTAGCATATTAGGCTTTTATTATATAGGATAATAATACTACTTGAACTTGAAATTTGTCCAGAATAGTCAAGTTGCTCAAAGACATGTTTACTTCTGAGATAATTAATTTGTTTGAAAATAAGGTGAGAAAACTGCAATTTACAGCTATGTTTTATAGTTTTGAACATACCCTCCTTTAATGGGCTAATACTTTCCAATATTATCTTCAGTATTCACAAAATCATTCTGTTACACCAAACTTTCTACTCTCTCTAGACAAATCAGGTCCCTTAATAACTCTTTGCCTTCATGTACACTGTTCCTCTATTAGAAATATCTTTATTCTTCTCTATGAGTAAAAGTCCTACTCATCCTACAGACTCTATTCTCCCAATCACTACCACCAAGCCGAACTAGTATTGATACTCATACTTCTGTATGAGCAACTTTCTTTTCATATTGTAACTTACCTATTGAGCTGTAACTTACCTTAACAAATGTAAACTGTGAAGGGTCTGAGAATTGACACTGCTTGCAAGCAGACAAGTTGCCACACTTTCATAAATGCTGGTAGAAAACATGAAACTTCCAGGTTGGAGACAAAAGACTTTGCACAGCAGGAAGCACCAGCTTCATGCTCACACTGGTTTCCCTTGCCACAGTCCCCAAGTGTCACAGGGGTGAAATGGAACAGCCAAGGTGATTGTTGAGCATGCTATGGGTTTGTGTTGCAGCTGAAGAACCCTGAGCTCAGGAACCTCAACTCTAATAATCAGCTGCCTTCCAATTAGTTCCTTGTTATATAATATTCTTTTTCTTAAATCTTTATTGTTCTGATTATTACAGTTGTTCCTCTTTTTTCCCCTCATAGCTCCCCTTCACCCAGTTCCCACACCACCCTCTGACTTTACCCCCCACACTGTCCTCATCCATAGGTGGACGATTTTTGTCCAGTCTCTTCCCGCACCCCCCACACCCCTTTCCCCCGAGAATTGTCAGTTCACTCCCTTTCTATGCCCCTGATTCTATTATATTCACCAGTTTATTCTGTTCATCAGATTTTTTATTCACTTGATTTTTAGATTCACTTGTTGATAGATATGTATTTATTGTCACTTTGTTGTTCATAATTTTTATCTTTACCTTTTTCTTCTTCTTCCTCTTCTTAAAGAATACCCTTCAGCATTTCATATAATACTAGTTTGGCGGTGATGAACTCCTTTAGCTTGTTCTTGTCTGTGAAGCTCTTTATCTGACCTTCAATTCTAAATGATAGCTTTTCTGGGTAGAGTAATCTTGGTTGTAGGTTCTTGCTATTCATCACTTTGAATATTTCTTGCCACTCCCTTCCGGCCTGTAAAGTTTCTGTTGAGAAATCAGCTGACTGTTGTATGGGTACTCCCTTGTAGGTAACTAACTGTTTTTCTCTTGCTGCTTTTAAGATTCTCTCTTTGTCTTTTGCCCTTGGCATTTTAATTATGATGTGTCTTGGTGTGGTCCTCTTTGGATTCCTCTTGTTTGTGGTTCTCTGCACTTCCTGGACTTGTAAGTCTATTTTTTTCACCAGGTAAGGCAAGTTTTCTGTCATTATTTCTCCAAATAGGTTTTCAATATCTTGCTCTCTCTCTCTTCTTCTGTCACCCCCATAATTTGAATGTTGGTACACTTGAAGTTGTCCCAGAGGCTCCTTACACTGTCTTCATATTTTTGGAATCTTTTTTCTTTTTGCTCTTCTGGTTGGGTATTTTTTGCTTCTCTGTATTTCAAATCTTTGACTTGATTCTTGGGATCCTCTAGTCTACTGTTGAATCTCTGTATATTATTCTTTATTTCAGTCAATGTATGCTTAATTTCTGACTGGTCCTTTTCCATTTTTTTGGCATTCTCACTAAGATCCTTGAAGTTCTCACTAAGTTCCTTGGAGGTTTCTAGAAGATTCTTGAATAACCTTATAACTGTGGTTTTGAACTCTATATTCAGTGTTTTGCTTTCTTCCATTTCTTTTATTTGTGACATGTTTTGTTTTCTCCACATTTTGGCTGTTTCCCTGTGTTTGTTTCTACGTATTGGGTAGCTGCTAAGTCTCCTTGAGTTGATATAGTGGCCTTGTGTGGTAGATATCTTATAGGGCCCAGTGGGTCCGCCTCCCCAGTCACCTGAAATGGACACTCTTGGTGCACCCCTTTATGGGCTGTGTGTACAGTCTTGTTGTAGTTAAGCCTTGATTGCTGTTGGTATCACTGGGAGGAATTGACCTCCAGGCCAATTGGCTGTGAGGACCAGCTGTGTCTACAATGGAAGAGCTTCTGTGCAGGAGATACCCTTATAGGGAAGGACTTGCTTCAGTGGGGCTTTTGTGCTCACTGAGTCTGCACCTTGAGTGTGTCATTTATGGATATGAAGAGTTGTAATCTGGATGGTCTCACATTGACCACTAGGTACACTGGCTCTTGGATCTCCAAGGAGGTGCAAAGTCAGCCACTGCCTGGGGCCACCCAGTAGAAGCTACAGAGAGATCTGCAAATTCCTCCTCTTTGTATCAGGTTGGAAGTTCCCAGACGAGGCCCAGCTGTGAAGCAAGGCAGGCTGCTGGTGCTGGCCTTGAGCCTTCTTTTGATAGCTTTTGGGCTCCCTGACCCAGCTGCTGCCTGTTTGTCAGGTTTTTGGCTGAGAAAGGACAGGCCATTCATATGCAAAAGCCACTGCACACAGCTTGGGTGGGGTTGTAAATTGGGTGGGGCAGGGTCTCAGGGAATCATCAGGGCAGGACAAATAGCAATGGCTGCCAGTCAGCCCTGCACCGGAGAGGTCCCAGCACAGAAACAATGACTGTTGCAAGCAACTCCATCGGAAAGAAAGCCGCCCTTGTGTTCCTGCCCCAATGCCAGATAGTCCAGTTTCTTCCCATATATGTCTGGGTCTCCCAGAGTCTTGCCCAGAACTGGAGTTCAAAGTAAGCGAGAGCTTGTATCTCCGTCCCAATTAAAAAAGCAGCACACCTGGGTGCCAGCCCATTCCATGCCTCTGCACCTCCTACCAGTCTCAATGTGCTTTCTTCTTTACCTCTCTGATTGTAGTACTTCCACTCAGCCAGCTTTCCCACAGTTCTGGATGATAGTTGTTCTGTCTTTTAGTTGTAATTTTGATGTGGTTGTGAGAGGCAGCAAGTACAGTTGTTTACCTATGCCGCCATCTTGGTTCTCTTCTCTATCATTTCACATTTTATCCAATTCCAGAGGTCCCCCCGCCCCCACCACTTTGCTTTCTCCCACCTCTCTAATCTATCACCAATGGATTTCATGTAACCCACTTACATCTTCTTCTTTGATTGTAATGTATAAAAATAGGCGAAAAACCGCATTCTCTGGAGTATTATCCCAATCCATTGAGATTCTGCTTCCCAGCAATTATTGTCAGTTTGGCTCAAATAAACTCACAAAAATTCTTTACAGATTTGAATGTTTTTACATTAACATTACTTGGTGTAGTCGGCAGGATTCCAAAGAAGCTCACCCAGGGCCATCCTGCAGACCCAGACATGGTGCTAGAATCCAGCAAGGAACCCATTGAGCCCGCCGGTACCCTGCCTATTGGGTGAACTTGGGTGAGTTGTCTCTTGGATCCAGATCCTTCCTTGCTTTTGGTAGAGGGTCTGACTTTATTTGAGCCGTATTTTAAAATCCTTGAGGTGGAACTAAGGTTAAGGGTTCACAGAACCTAGGCTATAAGGTGAGACTGGAGAAAAAAAAATGGGTGGCTGGTTTTGATTTTGGCTTTTCAATTGGAATTGCTTTCTGAGAGTCTGAGCAAAAATACTTCACAGTATAAATGAGAGCTGAACTCATTCAGCTCTGAAAATAAGGGGGCACAACATCCAGCCCAATTCTCAGGTGTTCTTAGGTGACTAAGAATCTTTATGGAGGTGTCACGAGATCATTCCTCACAACTGTAGGAGGCCCATAGGGAAATTCCAACTCAACTGTAATTAACGGACTGGCTCATCTGGAGGAGTGCCCATAAGGTCTGTTAAGCCCTGAGCCCTTCTGGTTGTTTTATTATTTATTTATTTAAATAATATGTTTTATTGATTTTTTATAGAGAGGAAGGGAGAGGGACAGAGAGTTAGAAACATCGATGAGAGAGAAACATGGATCAGCTGCCTCCTGCACACCCCCTACTGGGGATGTACATGCCCTTGCCGGGAATCGAACCTGGGACCCTTCAATCCGCAGGCCGACGCTCTATCCACTGAGCCAAATCAGTCAGGACCCCTTATGGTTGTTTTAGACAGCCATGAGAGAAAAGAAGCACGTAACAGGATTGAATTGTGACTCAAAGGGTGAGAGCCTCATGGAGCTCAATCCATAAGCAGCACACTTGACCAACTACATAACATCCCTAGAAAATTTGCTCAGACTACAGATATCCAAAAATAAATTTAAAAATTAACACAAAAAATTGTGCCTGTAAGGCAGTGATGGCGAACCTTTTGAGCTCGGCGTGTCAGCATTTTGAAAAACCATAACTTAACTCTGGTGCCGTGTCACATATAGAAATTTTTTGATATTTGCAACCATAGTAAAACAAAGACTTATATTTTTGATATTTATTTTATATATTTAAATGCCATTTAACAAAGAAAAATCAACCAAAAAAATGAGTTCGCGTGTCACCTCTGACACGCTTGTCATAGGTTCGCTATCACTGCTCTAAGGCCATAAACTCCCAAAACGCAGCCCTCATTTAATACTCCTGATAGGATGCCTTTACTTGCAAGTGCTTTACAGAAATGGGAAGATTTAATTAGAAAATATAAACTTAAGAATGGCCAAAATGCAGTTACCTAAATTAATATTTTTGGGACCTAAATTAATATTTTGCATGCAAAAATTAGAAAATGCTGGCTCTAAAATTAAACTGAATGACTATATTGGAAACATATCTTGATTTGGAAATTAGAGCCTTCTAAGAAGCATAGAAAAAAAATTCTTCCAAAAAAAAAGGGAAATTAATAAGAAATGTTAATTTCCTGTTGAAACTATTCTGAAGCTAATAAATGCCTACATCCCATTCCCCCTTCCTTTCTGAGCTTCCTTGTCTGGACTTGCCCTTTTGATAACTGGAATAGTGAGCTGAGGGTTTTTCCTGGGGTTGTGTCTTGCGACGACACGGAAGAATGAGCTCCATGGACCAGATGATTTAGGCGAAAGTGTGGGAAATGTATTACAAGCAGATTCAGACTTCCCTCACGGGGAGGGGGATCTAATAATGGGCTTCCCATTAAAGCCTTGAAGTCCAGGGGTATATATTTGCTACAAGCCTGCTCTATATCTATCTGTGTCGTCACTTGTTTGATTCCCTCAATTGTTCTTGCCCAGCAACAGACCTGAACTTTCCCTGTTTCTGTGTTCTTTCTCTGTTCCTATGCTGAATTTTCTCTGTTTCTGTGTGCCAGTACACCTTATTGTTGCAGGCCCTCCCTTGGTTTCCCATGCCTCCCGCTTGAGTCCAGAAACATTCTATTATTTCTTCATGGCTGGTTCCTGTGATTAGGCTGGCTCAAACTGCCGTGTCTGCCCCTGCCTATGTTCCACCTGCCTTTGTTTCCCACTGGACCCCTGTCCTATCTGCCTGCATTTCAAGTTAACCATCTCACTTTCCTCTCCCTTCTTCCTTCCCCTTCCATCTCCTCTACTACCACTGACTAGAGGGAAAATGAGGATAGAAATTCTAAGAGCTCCCTTTGGGAAAAGCTAGTCTCAGCTAGAGAGGAACTAGCAATTGTTCCCGACTTTATCTGGGACCCTGATGGATTCACAAAAATTTAACTGTTAGAACATGTAATCCTGGCTATTCTAACCTATTCCAATTAATACACCTACTGGTTTCTGAGAGCAAGGCAAAAGAATTACTAAATAAGGTCTTCTGTGAAACTGTAGAGGAGTCTTTTGCTGTGAAAAGCCAGGTCACCATAAGAAAGATTGTTTAAAAAGAAAACCTGAAGTGTGATTTACAAAGAGAAAACAGAAGCAAACTAGGGCTGCTCCAAGACTATGAAAGGGAATTTCCCCTTCTCCTTACTAATATTTTAGGAGAAACTGAAATTATCATAAAAGAGGAAGTTACTAAGGCCCTTGTAGATACTGGGGCTACTTTATCTGTTATTAACCTTACCTATCTTAGTTTCCCTCTCCCTCCGAGTAAAGCTTCTATACAAATGGTAGGGGTATCTAAGCAAACAGTGGCTGTTTTAAAATCAGAACCTGTCCCCTTTCAACTAGGGAATGTTAAGGGGCAACATATATTTTACTGGTCAAATCGGCCCCAATTCACCTGATAGGGAGAGCTTTTCATAATCAGTGATGCCCACATTTTTTTTTCCTAGAAGGGTAATATGTATTTAAGAATTAAATGAACCAGGGGAGAAACCAAGATGGCGGCATAGGTAAACACCTGAAGTTGCTGCTCGCACAACCACTTCAAAAATACAACTAAAAGACAAAACAGACATCATCCAGAACCACAGGAAGGCTGGCTGAGTGGAAATTCTACAACTAGAAGGAAAGAGAAAAGCACACTGAAACTCAGAGGAGGTGCAGAAGTAAAGTGCAGAGGTATGGAGGCGCACGTGGAAAGGGCTGGCAACTGAGGACACGGTTGTCTTTTTCAATCAGGAGGGAGTCACAAGCTCCCGACTGCTCTGAACTCCAGTTCTGGGTGAGGAACCCAGACTCATACGGGGAGAAACTGGACTGTCTGGCATCAGTCAGAACTCCAGGGCAGCTTTCTCTCAGAGGTGCTTGCAGTGATTACCGCGGGACACTGAGAAGCGGGGCCTCTTAGGGCAGGACTGAGGAGCAGCCATAGCTGTTTGCTCCGCCCTGTTGATCCCCTGAGACCCCACCCCACCCAAGCTGTGCCCAGAGGTTTTTGCATATGAAAGGCCTGGCCCTTTGCAATCTGAAAATTACCTGACAAACTGCAGCTGGGTCAGAGAAACCCAGAACATCGAAAAGAAGGCCCAAGGCCCCACAGCAGCTTGCATTGCTTCACAGCTGGGCTCCTGCTGGGTAGCCTCAAGCAGAGGCTAAATTAGCACTTCCTTAGAAATCCAAGAGCCAGTGTACCCAGTGGTCAGAGTGGGACCATCCAGATTACAACTCCTCAGATCCATAAGGGACACACTCAGGGGGCAGACTCAGTGAGCGCCAAAGCCCCACTGAAGCAAGTCTTGCTCCAGAAGGGTGTCTCCAGCACAGAAGTTCTCCCACTGCAGACACAGCTGATTCTCACAGCCAATTGGCCTGGAGGTCAATTCCTCCCAGTGATACCTACAACAATCAAGGCTTGACTACAAGACTGTGCACAAAGCCCACAAAGGGGTGCACCAAGAGTGTCCACCTCAGGTAATTGGGGAGGCTGAGCCACTGGGCCCTATAGGACACCTAGCACACAAAGCCACTCTATCAACACAGGGAAGCATAAAAAATGCGGAGACAAAGAAACAGGTCACAAATGACAGAAATGGAGGAAAGCAAACTACTGGTTATAGAGTTCAAAACCACACTTTTAAGGTTTTTCAAGAATTTTCTAGAAACCGCCGATAAATTTAGTAAGACCCTCAATAAGTCTAGTGAGACTGCCGATAAATTTAGTGAGACCCTCAAGAAATCTAGTGAGTACCTCGAGGATATGAAAAAGGACCAACTAGAAATTAAGCATACAGTGACTGAAATAAAGAATATTATACAGAGTTCCAACAGCAGACTAGAGGATTGCAAGAATCAAGTCAAAGATTTGAAATACGAAGAAGCAAAAAACACCCAACCAGATAAGCAAAAAGAAAAAAGAATCCAAAAATATGAAGATAGTGTAAGGAGCCTCTGGGACAACTTCAAGTGTACCAACATTCAAATTATGGGGGTGACAGAAGAAGAGAGAGAGAGCAAGATATTGAAAACCTATTTGGAGAAATAATGACAGAAAACTTGCCCTACCTGGTGAAAAAAATAGACTTACAAGTCCAGGAAGTGCAGAGAACCACAAACAAGAGGAATCCAAAGAGGACCACACCAAGACACATCATAATTAAAATGCCAAGGGCAAAAGACAAAGAGAGAATCTTAAAAGCAGCAAGAGTAAAATAGTCAGTTACCTACAAGGGAGTACCCATACAACTGTCAGCTGATTTCTCAACAGAAACTTTACAGGCCAGAAGGGAGTGGCAAGAAATATTCAAAGTGATGAATAGCAAGAACCTGCAACCAAGATTACTTTACCCAGCAAAGCTATCATTCAGAATTGAAGGTCAGATAAAGAGCTTCACAGATAAGAAAAAGCTAAAGGAGTTCATCACCACCAAACCAGTATTATATGAAATGCTGAAAGGTATCCTTTAAGAAGAGGAGGAAGAAGAAAAAGGTAAAGATACAAATTATGAACAACAAATACACATCTATCAACAAGTGAATCTAAAAATCAAGTGAATAAATAATCTGATGAACAGAATAAACTGGTGAATATAATAGAATCAGGGGCATAGAAAGGGAGTGGACTGACTATTCTCGGGGGAAAGGGGTGTGGGGGGTGCGGGAAGAGACTGGGACAAAAATTGTACACCTATGGATGAGGACAGTGCGGGGGGAGGGTAAGGGCAGAGGGTGGGGTGGGAACTGGGTGGAGGGGAGCTATGGGGGGAAAAAAGAGGAACAACTGTAATAATCTGAACAATAAAGATTTAATAAAAAAATAATAATAATAAATTAAATGAACCAGATACTAAACCAAAAAAAGGAAAATTATTTTAAAGGAACCTCCCAAGAGGAAACTAATCTTGAGATTAACCAAACGTTTGCTAACCATCTTTTCTTCATTATTAACTTTCATGAGAGCCTGAGAAGTCTTAACGGAGGACCTGCCCTACTTAGAATGGCCCAAACATCCCAGAGACTTGTAGAGATGCCTAACTCTTGGCTTGCTACAAATGCCTCTGTAGATGGGAAACCAGGCCTCAGGGCCTTGAGAGTCTTCTTTTCTTTTGGAGTACAAACTCTTCAACTGGGAGAAATTTGACTCAGAGTCCCTCAAGAAAAAAGGCTAATCTTTTGCAAGATAGCTTGGCCCCACTAAAGTGGAAAATGGAGAGTTTGGGCTAATTAATGGCACCATTAAGTGTGGTGCTACCCTGTATCTAACCTCGTTTTCACATTCCCAGGGAAGTGAATGGAGAATAAGGCTTTCTTAGATCAGTATGTTTTTTCCATACAGGCAAGCTGTTATGAGTCAGAAATGGCATTCAGTTATATGCTACCTGTAAACTAGATCTCTATGTTATTGCTACAGAGCCTCAGAGAAAAATATACTCAAATAGAAAGAAATATTTCAAAATGGGTGAATTTGTTAGTCCTTTGCCAACATCTGCCAATCCTTGAGGAATTAAAAAGTACTGTCCTTGTTTTACAATGGAGTTTTTATATATATATATATTTTTAATATATTTTATTGATTTTTCACAGAGAGGAAGGGAGAGAGATAGAGAGTTAGAAACATCGATGAGAGAGAAACATCGATCAGCTGCCTCCTGCACATCTCCTACTGGGATATGCCCGCAACCAAGGTACATGCCCTTGACCGGAATCGAACCTGGGACCTTTCAGTCCGCAGGCCGACGCTCTATCCACTGAGCCAAACCGGTTTCGGCTACAATGCAGTTTTTACAGGGTCAGAGATGTGTGACTCAGAATATCAAATCCCACCGAATCCTCCTTTTACATTCCCCAAAATCCCCTATTCAGCTCAAAATGCTATAATTGGCTTTCCAAAACCAAAGTCTCAGGACCTTTGAGATGTGAATACCAGGTACTCTGGTCTGGGCCATTTTAAAAATGCAAATCTCTGGAAGATAGCCACCTAAAGAAATCACTTTTAACTTATTTCCAGTATTATTTTCTAAATTAGTAAATTCTAATTAAGGTTATTGAATTTCTAGATATTTTAAAATAAAATGAAATACTGAAACATTGCTTGCTTAAATAAGTCTTTAAATTCACCTGCTTTTGTCTTTATTGCCAAAAGTCTGTAAAATGGATTTGAGCTTTTGATAGAATGTCTGGTGCTTAAAGGTGTGTTTCTTGAAAGTGAGAGTGTGTTTAAAATGTGTTCATAGCCCTAACCGGTTTGGCTCAGTGGATAGAGTGTTGGCCTGCGGACTGAAGGGTCCCAGGTTGGATTCCGGGCAAGGGTATGTACCTTGGTTGCAGGCACATCCCCAGTAGGGGGTGTACAGAAGGCAGCTGATCGATGTTTCTCTCATCGATGTTTCTCTCTCATTGATGTTTCTAACTCTCTATCCCTCTCCCTTGCTCTCTGAAAAAAGTCAATAAAATATATTTAAAAAATAAATAAAATAAAATGTGTTCATAAATGTCAATCTAAGGAATACTGGTCACTTATTTTATTTTGGTTATTATTGGAAATTGAGGCTTCTAAGAGCTAAAAGTTCAAATTAAGTTGGGAGAAATTATATGTTGTGAAAATAGAATACATGAGGTATGGAAATTCATTTTTGAGGAAAAAAATTCATGCGTTTTCTCTGCAAAATTAGTAATTCAAATTATGCTATGGTCTTTATGTGTATGGTCTTTATGTGGTATGTTTTTGTCTGTGTATTATGTGTGGTAAATTTTCAGCCTCCAGATGGCATTACTAGGATATAATCTCTTATTGGCCTAATGAAAAAAAAAAGATTAAATACTTATGTAAATTAAGCAGAATTCTGTGGTCTGGATAAAATTTTTAATATTAAAACAGATTTAAATTTGATTAATTTAGAGTTATTACTATAAAATATGTTTTTTCCTAGATTTGCAAAGAGCTTCTGACATAATCTTTGGTCAAGTATATTTGACAATATTTCCAAAGTTTAAATTTTAAGACTTTTTAACCGAGAGATGACTCTGAGTCATCCCAATAGACCCTCGGATAACTCAAGGATTTATTCTCTCTTTTTTTTTTTAAAAAAAAATATTTTTATTAATTTCAGAGAGGAAGGGAGAGGAAGAGAGAGATAGAAACATCAATGATGAGAGAATCATTGATCAGCTGCCTCTTGCACGCTCCCCACCGGGGATGGAGCCTACAACCCAGGCATGTGTTCTTGACTGGAATCGAACCCAGGACCCCTCAATCCGCAAGCCGACGCTCAATCCACTGAGCCAAACCAGCTAGGGCTTATTCTCTCTTCTTAAAAGAAATCTTTTTAAACTAAATTAGGCTGATTTAATATACTTGAAATTATGTGGGAAGCTTTGTCAAATAAAAATTAATAACAACTATGTTCTATTTATATACACATATTTTGTTAAAATGAATGTTATAGAAATTTCAGTCTGCTTCAAAAAGAAACTTGCAAAGATTCAGAACCAAGTTCAAACAGGTAACTCTCAGGGGTAGCAGGTGTCCAGTCAGGGACACCAGGCAAGCCAAGAGTGATTCCCTGTTGGGGGGGCATCTGCCAGTGATACTCTAGGTATTTGTGTTTCACATTTTGGGAGTTGATGAATTATTTTCAATGCTCAACACACATACCCCTTGCAATAAGCCATGTGACACATTTTAAAATCTTACATATTGTTTGTTCTTTATATGCTGAAATTATATATTGAATCTAAATATATACAGATTTTATATTACTCTCTATGTCATTTTATAGTAATTATTATTTACCAAGAAATTGTTGTCTTGGAATGTTATATCTTATAGAAAAGCAAAGTTTTTTTTATCAATTGCATTATAATAAAATCTGTAACTATGCCACTTTTAAGTTTTGTCATTCATAGATAGTCATTGCTTTACTCTGATGCATTTGCATATATATCTTTAGAAAAATCTATGAAAAGGACTCTGACCTACTCTAATTTGCAGGCTTCTAAGCAGGTCATATCTTTGAACTGGATGAAGATTTATAGAACTTCAAGGAATAACTCTGTTCAAAAAAAATACTGGCAAATAATCAGGATAAACAAAAGTAGTTATGGGACTTACTGAATTGAGAATAATTATTCTTATGACGCTGTTAAAAATATTGTTGATTTTAAATCTTTTGTTTCCCAAATATAAGGAAAACTAAAAGGCAGACATTCTGCATTGTAGGAACTAACAAATTAGTAACATTCATTTCACAGTTCTCACAGGAGACAAAGATTCAAAGACCACAACAACCCAGAGATTTTTGACTATTGGGAAATACATTAATTAAAGACTCTCCAACAATGTTAAAGGAACCCTACCTTACCAGGTACCTAACCAGGAATGGACATCTGCCCCTGTCTCTTACACTTGCTTTCATCTCAAGGATGAGAAGCCGCCTACTACAGAGGAGATAGACAGTTATCTCAAAATATTAACAAGGCCTGTATGCTCACAAATTGATGCTGCTCAAACCTTGTTCTTATATTACCAAATTGTTATTAACTGAATGTATATAAATAATTTTATTATTATCCTCCTTATGGTTTCCTAGTGGAAACAACATCTGTCTCCTCAGTCCTCTACCCTTATTAGACAAAAAAAAAAAAAAAAAAATTAACTTGGGTAGCTGCTAATCTTTCCCACCTACTAGACAATGATATTCTGATTATCAGCTATGATAATGAAGTTAATGTTTTGCCACACATTGGTGGTCTTCTACTATCAATATAAGCTTTGGTACAAATTTTAGGCTATATCTATTATAAAGGACCTATCTTGGACAAGCCCCTCCAAGAACACCTCCCTAATAATTCCCCTGGTAGAATTATATATGGATCTAATCTAGAGGAGTATTTTAGATGAGTATTGTCTAAATATAGGAATGGATAAAATTAACTGCCCAGAAGAAAAATTAGAACTTCTGGGTAATAGTAGATACTTGTTCTCCTCTGACCCTTCCTTGTCTAGTATTAGACATTTTCTGTTCCTAATCGGTGTTACTGGTTTAATATTGTTACTTTTGTTCTGGGTAAGTAAATGTTATATTAGATGCAGAAAAACAAAACTTAACTCAAACAGCAAAAAGACTTGGATAATGATGGCTCAAAATTTAGAAATGATCCAGAATACTTTTTAATAAGGACATACTAGTATAGGATCTGATTGCCTCCCATTTAACTGCCTTTTATTTTGAATAATAATTCTACTTTTGAATGCCATCTAAGGTTATGGTCTGGCCCTATCCCCAGTGGTCCACCCTGTTCAGCAAGACAAATGCTGACACTGAGACTTCCTAGGAATGAGTCTTCCTAGCATCATGGGACTCCATTATTCAACCAAAAAAAGTTGGTCATCAATGCATCCTTTGGATTTATTTATGGTCAAAAGGGAGAAGTGTGAACGAAAAAAAAAGGCCACATGCTAACCTCATTAGCTCAGGGAAGGCCTGCATGGCAGTCTTGCAAACTCAAAGACCTAAACTAACCACAAAGGATGGTCTGAAATTAAAACTTTAACTAAAGGCATTTATGGTGGGTAGTCACGTCCTAGACCAGTATCTTCGGTAACAGGGTCAATCTTTACCTTAACTGAGCTTATTGTCTTTTTGCATCTAAGATAACATATCCTTGAAATGTCAGGTTAACTTGTAACTGCCTTTTTTTCTGGACCCCTCAGGGCACAACCAAATGCCCTGGGCACCAGAACAGATACCACAAATTCCTTCATTGTTGTTGTTATCATAATTGTTGACTGTTAACTATCTTGTATCCACCTAAGTAAAATAATATGTGTCTCATTTTACTTTTTTTTTTTTTAACACATATTTTATTGATTTTTTACAGAGAGGAAGGGAGAGAGATAGAGAGTTAGAAACATCGATGAGAGAGAAACATCGATCAGCTGCCTCCTGCACACCTCCTACTGGGGATGTGCCTGCAACCAAGGTACATGCCCTTGACTGGAATCGAACCTGGGACCTTTCGGTCCACAGGCCGATGCTCTATCCACTGAGCCAAACCGGTTACGGCTCATTACTTTTTATCCAATCCCAGAGGCTTCCCAGCTTTGCTTTCTCCCGCCTGTCTAATCTATCACCAATGAATTTCATGTAAACCACCTAGGTCTCTTCCTCTGGTTGCAATGTATAAAAATAGGTGAAAAACCGCCATTCTCTGGAGCAGCAGTCGCCAACCGGTGGTCCACGGATCACTGGTGGTCCATGAGGTCTGAAAGGTTGGTGACCACTATTCTGGAGAATTATCCCAATCCATTGAGATTCTGCTTCCCAGCAGTTGTTGACAGTTTGGCTCAAATAAACTCACAAAAATTCTTTACAGATTTGAATGTTTTTACATTAACATTACTTGGTGTAGTTGGCAGGATTCCAAAGAAGCTCACCCAGGACCATCCTGCAGACCCAGACATGGTGCTTATAGCCTAGGTTGCCCACCCCTGACCTAGGCTATAAGGTGAGACTGGAGAAAAAAAATGGGTGGCTGGTTTTGATTTTGGCTTTTCAATTGGAATTGCTTTCTGAGAGTCTGAGCAAAAATACTTCACAGTATAAATGAGAGCTGAACTCTTTCAGTTCTGAAGATAAAGGGCATATCCTCCCTCCAGTCTGATTTTCAGGTGTTCTTAGGTGACTAAGAATCTTTGTGGAAGTGTCAGATGTGGAGAGGTAAGATTTTAGCAGGCAGGTATGGAAAATTAATGAGAACATGGAGTGAAAAAGAATGGAAAATGTAATCCAAGGCTAAGGATGCAGGACTGAGTATTCTCAGGAACACATTTTTAACAATAAAAACTTAACTTACCTTTCTTGTTTGTAACATCTGGGGTTTTGCATGGCTTTTTTATGGTTTGCAAACTCTAAGATCCTTGAATAAATTTTTATCATTTATTTCTAGCCACCAGACTCTTTTTTTGAGTTTGTTCAACAAGTTGCTCGTAATGTTAAGGTAAAAACATTCAAACCTGTAAAGAATTTTTGTGAGTTTATTTGAGCCAAACTGTTGACATTTGCCAGGAAGCAGAATCTCAATGGATTGAGATAGTGCTCCAGAGCAGTGGTTCTCAACCTTCTGGCCCTTTAAATACAGTTCCTCATGTTGTGACCCAACCATAAAATTATTTTCGTTGCTACTTCGTAACTGTAATGTTGTTACTGTTATGAATCGTAATGTAAATATCTGATATGCAGGATGGTCTTAGGCGACCCCGGTGAAAGGGTCATTCGACCACCAAAGGGGTCGCGACCCACAGGTTGAGAACCGCTGCTCCAGAGAATGGTGGGTTTTCATCTATTTTTATACATTGCAATCAGAGGAGATGTAGGTGGGTTATATGAAATCCACTGGTGATAGATTAAACAGGCGGGAGGAAGCAAAGGGGGAGGGAAACTCTGGGATTAGATAAAGAGTAAAATGATAGACACATACTGCTTTTACTTAGATGGATACAGGATAGTTAACAGTCAACAATTAACGATAACAATAACAAAGAAGGAATTTGTGGTATCTGTTCTGGTGCCCAGGGCATTTGGTTGTGCCCTGAGGGGTCCAGAAAAAAGGGCAGTTACAAGTTACCCTGACATTATCGTAGATGCAAAAAGACAATAAGCTCAGTTAAGGTAAAGATTGATCTTGTTAGGGAAGATACTGGCCTAGGAGGTGATTACTCACCATAACTGCTTTAATTACAGTTTAATTTCAGATCATCCTTTGTGGTTACTTTGGGTCCTTGAGTTTGCAAGACTGCTATGCAGGCCTTCCCTGAGCTTGTCAGGTTAGCATGTGGCCCCTTTTGTCCACAATACAAAATGAGAATACTCTATAAACTTACTGTTAGGGCAGAAATAGAATATTGGGGACTAGCTATAATTATCTAATCTAATAATAGACAAACATGGTAATTGACCATACCTCTGCTATGCTTCCCATTGGCTAATCAGCAGGATATGCAAGTTAACCCAACAAAGATGGCGGCCGGCAGCCACGCAGCTGAAGCGAGCAGGAGGCTCGCTTGCTCCAGTGATGGAGGAAGCCAAGGTTCCCCGCTTGCCACGGCCCCAGCTTTGAGCTCCACTCTAAGCAACAAAGTTGCAATTATAGAAGCTAAACAAACCCCAGATACCTGCTTTCAGCAGGCCCTGGCCTCGGAGCTGGAGCGGCAACAAAGTTTCAATTATAGAAGGTAAATAAATCCCAGAATAAAAAGAAAAAGAAAAAAAGGAGAGGCTTGGAGTTTCCGTCGTTGGCTTGGCCAGCCTGAAAACGGCCCTCAGCCCCTCACCCAGACTGGCCAGGCACCCCAGAGGGGACCCCCACCCTAAAAGGGGTGTGGCCAGCCTGAAAACAGCCATCAGCCCCTCATCCAGGCTGGCCAGGCACCCAAGCAGGACTCCCACCCTGATCCGGGACACCCTTCAGGGCAAACCAGCTGGCCCCCATCCATGCACCAGGCCTCTATCCTATATAGTAAAAGGGTAATATGCAAACTGACCCTAACAGCAGAAAGACTGGGAATGACTGGTCACTATGACACACACTGACCACCAGTGGGCAGACGCTCAATGCAGGAGCTGCCCTCTGGTGGTCAGTGAGCTCCCACATGGAGGAGCTCTGCTCAGCCACAAGCCAGGCTCATGGCTGCCAGTACAGCTGTGGTGGTGGGAGCCTCTCCTGCCTCCTCAGGAGCGCTAAGGATGTCCGACTGCAGCTTACTTAGGTCTGCTCCCCGCTGGCAAATGGACATCCCCCGAGGGCTGCTGGGCTGCCAGAGGGATGTCTGATTGCCAGCTTAGGCCCAATCCCTCAAGGAGCAGGCCTAAGCCAGCAGGTGGTCATCCCCCGAGGGGTCCCAGACTGCGAGAGGGCACAGGCCGGGCTGAGGAACCCGCCCCCCCCCGCAAGTGCACAAATTTTTGTGTACCAGGCCTCTAGTCCTATTAATAAAAGCCTAATATGCAAATTGACCAAACAGCAGAATGACCGGGGGAAGACTGGTTGCTATTACGCACACTGACCACCAGGGGGCAGACGTTCAATGCAGGAGCTGCCCCTAGCCTGCTGGCCTCAGGCCAGCCAAGGTAGGTGCCAACCAGGGACCCCCCCGATCGCCTCGCCAGTCGCCCAGCAAAGGGAAGCAACTGGTGGCGGTGGCAGAGGGAGGGGCTGGCAAGTGGGTGGCGCCAGGGCTGGCCAACAACGGGTGCCCGGTAGGGGCCCCCCCCCAATCGCCCCGGTTGGTTTGCCCCAAAAGACCCAGCTCCTGAATTGCCCAGCCAGGCCTAAGGAACCCTACCCCATGCATGAATTTTTGTGCACCGGGGCCTTCTAGTCCTATTTTAAAAAAAGGTTAATATGCAAATAGACTGAATG
>NW_005871077.1:7972437-7974425 GCF_000147115.1 Myotis lucifugus
GAGCCTCTTCCCGCCTCCTGCAGCAGCGCTAAGGAGCAGTGAGCTGAGTGGTAAGGAGTAGGCAGGCGGTAAAGAGTGAGCTATCCTGGACTGCGAAAGGGTGCAGGCCGGGCTGAGGGACACCCCCACCCCAACCCCAGTGCATGAATTTCGTGCACCAGGCCTCTAGTAAGAAATATTAATCATACTGTTTACCATGATTGTTCTGTTCTGATTAGAGAAAGCACATTCTAACCTGGCTGAGCGTTGTATGCCCTCGGATATGGGAGCTAACATCAGAATAGAGTCTATCCTCCTTTTCCAAGAACTGCCTGTCATTATGGAAAAATTTACAACCTTGTGGCTAAAACAATCTAGTCCTGGAGGTACCAAACCTTTAAAAACCCCCAGCCCCTATTGACTCTGCAATCCCCCCAGCCCACATTGCCTGCAACCTGTAACCACTGTACTTATCTACTTTCCCATGCATGTATTTCTTACTTTCCCACGTAATCTTTGTTCCTCTACCCAATATTAGCAGCTGGCTTATAGGCAGGGGCAGAGCAGATTTTTGTGGATGACCTGCTGCTCTACCATAACACTGGGCATTATTGGAATAAATGCTCATGTATGATTTAACCCTGTCTCTGCTTAATTGGCTCAAGTAGTGACAGGCAGCCTGGACCCATTGATTGTCCAGTCACAGTACTGCCCTTCTTTATCCCTGCTATATCATTTTAAAGTTTACTATAAATTTTACTGTAAGTGTAAATATTAGAAACCGAAAAATCAGTTATTGGCATTTCTTAAGTGCTTGAATTATTCGGAAGGCCTTGACAGCAGTTTCAAGCGTGACATTTTTCTGATTTCATTTTTCCTGAATGTAAAGAGGCTTATTTTTAGGCTAAAAGCACCGCTTTTTGAGGGTCTACTCTGCCTAAAGATAACTTAGTATGTTCTGAGTACACATAAATGGGTTCCTAGTTTACATGTGCCTTATTTACAGCCCCAGGTTTCCAGTTGATGAAAACAAAACTCTCCTCCCTTACAGGCAGAGGGTTTTCCTTGCTATCACTGTCTTCCTCTCCACTGGCGCATCTCCAAGTGGGAACCATGGCTGTTTCTCAGCCACACTGACGCACAGACAAGGCCACCACGGTGGTGGGGGCGGCAGCAGACTGAGTATATGGGAGGCCAGTCGGGTCTCCCGAGTCTCGCGTCCAGTGGGGCACCCGCGCCCAAGGGCGTTTCTCAGGAAGGTGGACACTGCAGAGCTGTGGGAGAGAGGAGGCTCCTGAGATTCCGCAGGATGCGCGTCCCGGCGGGAGAGACCCATGACGCTCGCGGATCTCGGCTTGGGGTCAGCAACCACCGACCGGTTCGTATTCAGGTGATTGGATTTCCGGCACGCGCGGCGAAAGCTTCCGGTTCCCAGCCTCGCCCTAGGCCCCGCCCGCGACTCGGTCTTTCTCCTCAGTCCCCCACTGGTCTCTCTCCTTGCTCCGCCCCCTGGCCAGGTCCTCCTCCCCCCGAGGCCCCGCCCCCTTTCCGGTCCTCCTCTCCCCCCTGAGGCCCCGCCCCCTGACCGCTCCTCCTCGCCAGCCTGAGGCTCCGCCCCTTGGCCCTTCTCCCCTACCCCCGTTCCATTTAATTGTTGGATTGTCAGCGCCGCACTCCCGCAAGCGCCCGACAGAGTGGCGGAGTTCGAGCTTGGATTTTTCCGACAGGCGTCCCCCAGGACGCGGTCGCGGAGCTGGGGGAGGGGGAGTGCGGGGGCCGCGCGCTCCTACTACTGTTTTCTGTGGGCGCTGCCGCTACTTTTAAAGCCGGAATAAGGAGACGGCTCCGGCCTCCCTCAGCGAACTAAGAGAAAAGAAGGTTGACCCCCGGCGGCCTCCTTGTCTTGTTTTGGCGCCCCACTCCTCCCTGCTCTCAATAGATGTGACGCGCCTATATATGATCCCTCTCCTGGAAGATAGAGGGTGGCTCTTCCCAAAATAAACACAACG
>NW_005871077.1:7974525-8005889 GCF_000147115.1 Myotis lucifugus
GGTAAGTGGCGCGCTGGTCCGGACTAGAGACCCAGCGCACCGGGGACGCGGCGCAGGAGGCGGAGGCAGAAGGGAGGAGGCGGGGCCGAGCCCAGGCTGGGGCAGCGGGTGCGGGGCAGCGGGCTTTCCGGGCTCTTCGGGAGGCCTCCCCGCCGGCCCGGCTTCCGGCCCCGGTCCGCTGCCTTCGTCCGCTTCCCTCGTCCGCTCTCGTTCGCCTCTGCGTTGGCGGTACAGCGGCCCGGAGCGTGGGGCTGCTCGCCTGCGCTCAGCCTGACCTCTTTGAACTTGGTACACGCTGGAAAAGTCTTTCTGGAAAAGCCTTCTTGCTCTGAGCGGTCCTCACTCTGAAAAGAAAGAGGAAGCAAGAAGTCAGGACGATGGTTTTATTTGTCACAGCTGACCATGAGTAGCACCCGTGTCCCTGTTTTATGTGCTCAGTTGGGATATAAATTAACGTTAACCCGTTTTTTCAACGAAACTTGAATCTGAGGGACATCGCTTTTGACTCATTTTGAGCCGCAGACATGATCTGATGAGATAATGCGAAGAAAGCAAATCCGCCTTAAATCGCGGTTTTTCTTACTGTTTACTTTTGATTTTTGTCTTTTTATGGCCACCTAGTAAGGCTCCCAGAACATGCTGAACAGGAAATAAATTGTTAACATAGCTCTTTATTCTACTGCTATGTCCAGTCTACCGGAGCCCTGAATTTGAAATCACCTACCTGTTTCTGCACTGTCAGTTTCCGGCCAAAAATTCTGACTTACAGGATCAGCTTGAAAGTCTGACTAAAACTGAGAGCCTCCTCCAACACTGCGGTTTACCTACATGGCTTGCATAGAATTTCTTTTCTGCTTAATATGTGGGGCCTCGGAGAGTGCAGCCACCTTCCCATGACATAAATAAAAATCTAGGTGCACAGCGACAGAGGTGCAGTGTGAAAATTGTATTAGATTACGTTAATGACTCATGTTCTCTATTTTAGGTGCCACAGTTTTCTCTCAGTCTTTATACTCTTTTTGGGTGACAAGCTGCTTTCCTTTCATAAGTCAGAGTAGTCTTTAAACCTTTGACTTAAAGTAACTTTTTTTCTCCAAAGGAGGGCAATGGCAAACAATGCGTTTTGGCCAATGAATACTATGTATTAAAAACTAATGTTTACGGAACTAGTACTTACTGATCCAAACATAACTTTTAAAGAGATATTTAAGTGGATGTGATCCTGGATGAGTAAACACTGAAAGCATTGTCATAGAAAGTGTTGATTATTACTGAAAACATTTTTGGTGAATTTGTAAATAGATCAATGTTAAGCGTATGTCTTCCCAGTGACTTTCTGGTCAACCTGGAATTGTTTTGGTGAGTGTGAAGCTGTAATTACAGTTTTGTGTACATATTTTTGTAAGAGTATATGAATAAATTTTTATTGGATGTGGAAACTCCGAGGAGCTATTTAATCGTTTTGTTTTTGCATTGTCCTGGAAAGGTAATGAAATTTGCATCTGATGAATTTAACAAACTCCAGACTCCATAAATTACTCTAGTTTCCTACTGAGGCAAGTCATTCCATGATTAAAATATGAGATATTGTTTAGAGTGGTGGCTATTTCATAGAAAGTAGGGAAGAGTTCAGATTATTAACATGTATGTATAAGGAATCCTGACTAAATCTTTACCAGTGTACACATGTATTTCTGATTCTGACTGTTTTCCCCATCTTGATATTTTCTGCAAGTAAGTACACTCAAACCTCAGTTCTCAAAGGTCTCCCACCTCAAACAATTCGATTCTCGACCAAGTTGTACATGAAAAAATGCCAGGTTAACTTTGGTTCTTGACCTAACAACCCTTTCGTGCTGATGTATCAGCATGACAAAAAGTTTCTCTCGGGCCACAAAGGAGAGAATGTGCTACTATGAGGCAGTAAACAGCTAAATCTTGCCTGGTTAACATCTCAGGAAATTGTGCTGTGAACTTTTTTTTTTTTGGCTTTTGTTTCTGGTGAAATGGATGATTAGCACAATTTTAAAACATAAAGAGGCCATCAAGAGTGTTAATGTTGCTAAGGGTGTGAAAGAAACGATAACAATGATCACAGGCAATTGAAGAGGTAGAAAAACTGTTGGTGATTTGGATAAACCAAAAGCAGTTAGCTGGTGTCAGCTTTTCTGAGGCAATGATACATAAAAAAGTGAAGATGCTATATCTGACTTCCCGAAAGACCCCTAGACCCATTGCAGAAAGTGATTTGGTTAAGGCTAGTAGGGGTAGTTTGATAAATTTAAGAAAGTAAGTATTTGTTTATAGACTGAACTGTACACTAGACATGTACTGTATATAAGAAAGGTTAAAAACAATCATTTAGGGGTCTGGAATGAATTAATTCAATTTACATTATTTCTAATGGGGAAACGATTATTCGGTTTTTGAACAAATTGCTTCTTGAATAGCCTCCCAGAGGGATTAAGTTTGAAAATCGAGTTTCTACTGTATTGGGCCTGAAAATTAAGCCATGTTTATTGCTGAAGTGGGTAAAAAAGCACTCAAATGCCCTGTTCCATTTAGATAGACTTAAAAACATAAACAAAAAACCTGAACAATGCAAACACTTAACACCTGAACCATTGATATTTGACATTAAGGAAATAAGCCTGAAATGTTGCCTTCTGTTAAGTCTTTCTACTTTATTGAACTGATGGATTCCATATATAAAAGTCAACTTTGAGAAGAGTTATTATTGTGCACTGAATGTTATTTCAATATTTTTAATACAAATATATAGATTATGAAAATGTAGATTTCAGGGAAAGTGTTTCTCACCCGTTTCACATAGGTAGATATAAACATTTAAAATCATTTTGTTAATTTCCTTTTAAAGAATACATAAGGTATTTAAAATACTTTTACCATAGGAACTTCTCAATAAACAGTGCTGTTAAAAGTAAACACTTTAACCTCATGGGTTTTCTTTCTTTCTTTCTTTCTTTCTTTCTTTCTTTCTTTCTTTCTTTCTTTCTTTCTTTCTTTCTTTCTTTTTATGCTCTCAGATAGCCAATAGAGAATAAGGGAGAATGAGGAGGAAAACCTAAGGATAACATTAGTGGGAATTTATATTGATATTATTCATGAAGACACCTTGAGTCTTATTGGTATAATTCAGTTATAGCAAAGTTTAAAAATAAAATACTTTGCACATCTCTTCACTGGCCTTCCTTAGAGTGTTGGAGGAAATTACTGGCAAGGTGTAAGTGAAATAATTTTGAGGTAAAGCATCGGCTAGGAAGTTATATGGGAGTTTTGCTTAAAGAATGTTTAAATAAACTGTCTCCCCAGTGATGGATGATGCTTGTCTCCAAGGAAATCTTACTAGCAACTCTTTTGTGAGGTTCTTTTGAAGCCTGCCAGTTCTCCTAAAATAGGATGCATCTTTATACATATTTTTCTGAACAATGTACAACCAGACCAATTAATTGTTAAAATAAAATCCTGTGAAATTTTGACAGTGGGCTAATGTGATTCTAATATTTTACTTAGAGATTTTCACAAACTCAAGTTTCTTCAGTTATCTTAGTGAAGCTTTTTTTTTTTTTTCAACTCGGCAGACTTAAAATTAGACCATCCTAACTCACAATGTCAAGTATCATAGTTCTGTTCATAATCTCAAACAACCTCATTTTTTTCCCCATTGAGTGCGTGGAAATGTTTGTTGTTTTTTTAAATCCTCACCTGAGGATTTTTTTCATTGATTTTCAGACAGAGTATAATGGAGGAAGGGGTGGGGGGAGAGAGAGAAACATTGACACGAGAGCGATATCAATTGGTTGCCTCCTGCACCCACCTGACTGAGGATGGGATCTAACTCACAACGGAGGTATGTGTCCTTGACTAGGAATCAAACCTGTGACCCTTGGGTCCTCGGACCGATGCTCTAAGCACTGAACAACTGGCTAGAGCTGTTTTGTTTTGGCTTGGGTTTTTTTGTTGATAAATGTTTTAAGCAGGATTTTTTATGGTAGCCTTGGTTATGATGAAAGCTTCTGTTTCTGCAAAGATATAGTTTATTGGGGCAACTATATCTTGCATAAAGACCAATGTTACTGTATATAGATGCCTGTTAACGTAAAAAAACCCAAACCTGTAAGGAATTTTTGTGAGTTTATTTGAGCCAAACTGTCAACAATTGCCTGGAAGCAGAATCTCAATTTATTGAGATAGTGCTCTGGAGAATGGCAGTTGGGTTACATGAAATCCATTGGTAATAGATCAGGGAGGCGGGAGAAAGCTAAGTGGGGAAACCTCTGGGATTGGATAAAAAGTAAAATGATAGACACATATTTCTTTTACATAGGTGGGTTCAGGATAGTTAACAGTCAACAATTAACATGGTAACCAATAGTGAGGGAATTTGTGGTCTGCACACTGGTGCCATTTGTTGTACCCTAAGGAGTCCAGAAAAAGGAAGTTACAAGTTACCCTAACATTCCACAGGTATGTTATCTTAGATGCAAAAAGACAATAGGCTCAGTAAAGATTGAAGTTGATCTTTGTCAGGGAAGATACTGGCCTAGGACATGACTACCACTAAAAACTGCTTTTTAATTAAAAGGTTTCAATTTCAGACCATCCTTTGTGATTACCTTAGGTCTCTTGAGTTTGCAAGGCCATTATGCAGGCCTTCCCTGAGTTAGGTTAGCATGTGGCCCTTTTTCATCCACATGCTACTCTTAAAATTGCTGGAGGAGTTACATTTAACTTATTTAGGCATGTTTTTGCATCTAGAAAGATACCGGTGTTGTTCAAATACACAAGATAGGACCAATCTAGGTAAGTATAATAACATTGTAATTAGTTTCTGAACTTGAAGGTAACTTAAGTATCTTATCTACTCTTTCCCAGCTTTACTGGTTAGTAGTCATTACAGTGGTACGTAATGTATAGACAAATGTTTTGAAATGTACTTAAAATGCAGTAATGAAGCATGCCATTGAAACATAAAACTCTACAATGACTCTAGTCCAGCAAATATCTCTCCCAAGAGATTTTAAATTTTATTGCCCTTCATGAAGTTAGTAGTAGTGGTGGGGGTAGTGTTGTTGGGGGTGCAGACCAGGATTATTTGAATTTATTTACTTTAAAAAATATGTTTTTATTGATTTTAGAGAGGAAAAGAGAGGGAGAGAGATAAATACATCAATGATGAGAATCATTGATCAGCTGCCGCCCACACATCCCCTATTGGGGATTGAGCCTACAACCTAGGCATGTGTCCTGGTCAGGAATTGAACTGTGACCTCCTGGTTTATAGGTTGACACTCAACCACTGAACTACACAGGCTGGGCTGAATTTATGTTTCATTTTCTCCTTTAGCTGCCCATTCTGGTATTGTTTGTGAAAAAGCCAAAAGCAGGAACCAAGTGGGGAATGGATTGAAAAGAAAGATGCTTGAATAGTTAATCCTTTGGTGATTTTAGTAGAGTTAAGATTTCTTGTATAGTAGGTATCTGAAGCAATTAAGTTGGAATGTCCCTAAATCTATACTAATTGTATAGATTTTATGTATGATTCATGTACAAAATATTAAGGACAATGTTTACAAGTGTTTTAAGTAACTGTTTACAACCATTGGCTACCTCTATTCTTACACAAAAGTATAGATCACTTGACAGTCATGCTAATTTTGCTTCACAAAGATTACAAACTTTAAAACTGCTGTAATTTCCTTCTACTACAGTCTCCCTTTGTTTTTCTTATGCTCATCACCTTGCTTGAAATGCATAATAACCTTAGGCTCATCCCTATCAATTTCAAATGCACACATTTTGGAATTATTTGTCTTCTAGCTAGCCCTGCTTCTTCCAACTTTCTAATCTACTTAGTTGAGAAGGACCAGCTTTACAATATGAGCTTCATATTCTTCTTCCTTGATCTTTTAAACCTTACTTGCTATTTTTCTTTTTCTTTTTTTAAATATATTTTTATTGATTTTTTACAGAGAGGAAGGGAGACGGACAGAGAGTTAGAAACATTGATGAGAGAGAGAGACATCAATCAGCCGCCTCCTGCACACTCCCCACTGGGGATGTGCCCGCAACCAAGGTACATGCCCTTGACCGGAATCGAACCTGGGACCCTTGAGTCCGCAGGCTGACGCTCTATCCACTGAGCCAAACCGGCTAGGGCTTACTTGCTATTTTTCTTAAATCATAGTTAACCTATGAAGATCTACTTTTCCAAAGAACTAAAATCTTCCTTCATTCCAGAACCAAAGAAACAGATTGTGCGTTTCTGCGTTCTCTTCCTCTTCCTGCTTCCATATGAGGTACACTGCCTTTTATTCCACATTCTTTTTAATTTGACTATGGTAATTGCAATGGTGGATTGTTTTTTTTAACTTCTTTGCAAAAAACTATTTCAACATGTAATTAGCAATTTCCATTTTTTGGTTTTGAAAGTGGAGCAAGAACTTATATATATATTTTTGTACAATTGTCTTTATAAAGAACTACATTTTTGTAATATTTTCCCAATATTTTATAGTTATCTTCAACTGTAATGTCTGGTCCAAAAGCAACATTTTTTAAAAAGCAATCTGCCTTTATTATCTTTCCAACTTTTCATAGTGTTAATGTAAAAACATTCAAACCTGTAAAGAATTTTTGTGAGTTTATTTGAGCCAAACTGTCAACAATTCCTGGGAAGCAGTATCTCAGTGGATTGGGATAATGCTCCAGAGAATGGCAGTTTTTCATCTATTTTTATACATCGCAATCAAAGGAGGGGACGTAGGTGGGTTACATGAAATCCATTGGTGATACTAGTAGATTAGAGAGGCGGGAGAAAGCAAAGGAGGGGGGAACCTCTGGTATTGGATGAAGAGTAAAATGATAGACTAGACACAACCGTCAACAATTAACATGATAAAAATAATAATGAAGGAATTTGTGGTATCTGTCCTGCTGCCCAGGCACATTAGGTTGTGGCCCAAGGGGTCTGGAAAAAGGGAAGTTACTACCCAGATATTTATTTCAAGGATATGTTATCATAGATGCAAAAAGACAGATAGGCTCAGTTAAGGTAAAGGTTGACCTTGTCAGTGAAGATACCGGCCTAGGAAGTGACTACCCATCATAAACTGCTTTTTAGTTAAAAAGTTTAATTTCAGACCATCCTTTGTGGTTACTTTAGATCTCTGAGTTTGCAAGGCTGTCACACAGGCCTTCCCTGAGTTAGTCAGGTTAGCATGTGGCCCCTTTCATCCACAATAGAATAAAAGGAAAGATAGAAATTAGAGATATGCAAGAAGAAAGAAAAAAAACGGGAGGAAAAACAACAAAAAACAAAAGATCTTCTCACACACAAACACAAAAAACAAAACCCAAACAAACTCACACATTCAAAGACCTTTGGGTCCACTATTTGTGGGGCTCACTGGATTTTGCGCTGATGTTGTCCTAGGCTGGCATCTTTCCTGACAAGGTCAATTTTTACCTTAAAAAAAAAACAACACACACTCTCTCTCAATCTCTCTCTCTCTCTCTCTCTCTCTCTCTCTCTCAATCTCTCTCTCTCTCTCTCTCTCTCTCTATATATATATATATATATATATATATATATATTCATTGATTTCAGAGAGGAAGGGAGAGGGAGAGAGAGACAGAAACATCAATGATAAGAGATAATCATTGATTGGCTGCCCCCATGTGTCCCTAATGGGGATCAAGCCCGAAACCCGTGCACATGTCCTGACCAGGAACCAGAAATTGAACCATGACCTCCTGGTTCATAGGTTGACACTCAACCACTGAGCCACACCAGCCAGGTGGGAATACCAGCCTTTTAAGGTGTGGACCAAAGAAGACAGAACAAAGGACTAGATAATCTAGAAGAAAAGCATGAAAGTAGTGCCATTAAGAGGTCAAGAAGAGAGAACCAGAGAGATGGCAGCATGAGAAAACAGCCTAATGTTATTGACTTTAAAGATGGATGAAGGGGCCAAGGAATACAGGCAGCCTCTAGAACCTTGCAAAGGCAAGGAAATGGATTCTCCCCTAGAGCCTCCAGAGAAACAGCCCTGCCAACACCTTGATTTAAGCCTAGTGAGACCCATTTCAGACTCTGACCTCCAGAATTGTAGGATAATAAATTTGTGTTGTTTTACGACAATAACAACAAAAGGTTAAAGGAGGATGAAATTTGGAGAGCAGGAAATGCTGTAGGGATGTTCAGGAAGATAGGGACTGAAAGGTATCCTTTAGATTTGGCAAGCAGGCAGTCATTCAATGATGAATTTTTAGTACTTGCGATGAAACAATTCTCTGATAAGCCTGAGTCAGGGTCAGGTTTACATGATGGTCATTATTCTGGTAATGCCATCCTGTGGCTGTGGTAACAGGAAGCTAATACTTTCTTCAGTGCTCCTTGCCTCGGGGAATAGGCAATGAGTGGCTATTCCTGGACTTCACTGAATACCCTTTTCTACTTTTTGAATTCTGAATCATAAGAATGTGTTACTTATTAAAAAATTAAGCTAAAGGAAGTGATATTTCCAAGAAAAATATAGAAACTAGCAGTTATGCCCTGGCCGGTGTGGCTTAGTTGGTTGGGTGTCAGCTCATGCACTGAAAGGTTGCCAGTTCGATTCCCAGTCAGGGCACGTGCCCAGGTTGTGGGCTGGATTCCATGGTAGGGGGCATGCCGGAGGTAGCCGATTGATGTTTCTCTCTCTCACTCTCTCTCTCTCAAAATCAATAAAAATTCTTAAAAAATTATAGTTACTTCTCCTTATATGGTGTTCTGATCATCATTATTATTTTAACTAGAGGCCCGGTGCACAAAAATTTGTGTACTCGGTGAGGGGAGGGGTCCCTCAGCCCGGCCTGTGACCTCTCGCAGTCTGGGACCCCTCGGGGGATGACCACCTGCTGGCTTAGGCCCGCTCCCCGGGGGATTGGGCCTAAGCTGGCAATCAGACATACCTCTGGCAGCCCGGGAGCCTCGGGGGATGTCCACTTGCCAGCAGGGAGCAGGCCTAAGCTGCAGTCGGACATCCTTAGCGCTGCTGAGGAGGCAGGAGAGGCTCCCACCACCACCGCTGTACTGGCAGCCATCAGCCTGGCTTGTGGCTGAGCAGAGCTCCCCTGTGGGAGTGCACTGATCACCAGGGGACAGCTCCTGCATTGAGCGTCTGTCCCCTGGTGGTCAGTGTGTGTCATAGTGACCAGTCATTCCCAGTCTTTCTGCTGTTAGGGTCAGTTTGCATATTACCCTTTTATTATATAGGATAGAGGCCTGGTGCACGAGTGGGGGCCAGCTGGTTTGCCCTGAAGGGTGTCCTGGATCAGGGTGGGGGTCCTGCTTGGGTGCCTGGCCAGCCTGGGTGAGGGGCTGATGGGTGTTTGCAGGCTGGTCACACCCCTTTCAGGGTGGGGGTCCCCACTGGGGTGCCTGGCCAGTCTGGGTGAGGGGCTGATGGCTGTTTGCAGGCTGGTCAAGCCCCCCCCCCTCCAGTGGGGACCCTCACCCCATGGAGGTTTGGCCAGCCTGGGTGAGGGGCTGATGTCTGTTTTCAGGCTGGCCATACCCCCTTTAGGGTGGGGGGTCCCCACTGGGGTGCCTGGCCAGTCTGGGTGAGGGGCTGAGGGCTGTTTTCAGGCTGGCCAAGCCCGCCGGCGACGGAAGCTCCCAGCCTCTCCTTTCTTTCTTTTTTTTTATTTTATATTCTGGGATTTATTTACCTTCTATAATTGAAACTTTGTTGCCGTCACTGGAGCTCAGAGCCAGCTCCTGCTTGCTCCAGCTCCGTGGCCACGGCCCGCTGAAAGCAGGTATCTGGGGTTTATTTATCTTCTATAATTGAAACTTTGTTGCCTTTAGTGGAGCTCAGAGCTGGCCGGGAAGCTTGGCTTCCTTCATCACTGGAGCAATCAAGCCTCCTGCTCGCTTCAGCTCTGTGGCAGCCGGCCACCATCTTGGTTCGGTTAATTTGCATATAGTCGCTCTGATTGCCTGGTGGGTGTGGCTTTAGGCATAGCAAAGGTATGGTCAATTTGCATGTTTGTCTTTTATTAGATTAGATAATATCATTATTGTTTGTTTAATCATCTCTCTCCCTCATTAGATTGCAAGCTCCTGGAGAGCAGCGACATTTTATTATTTGTGTCTCTGATGCCAAGCACAAGGGCCTGATATATCATGGGTGCCGAATATTCTTTCTTTTTTTTTTAATCCTCACCCAAGGATATTTTTCCATTGATTTTTAAATAGAGTGGAAGACAGAGGGAAAGACAGACAGAAATATCGATGTGAGAGAAACACATAGATTGGTTGCCTCCTGCATGTGCTCCAACGAGGGCCTGGGTCAGGGAGGAGCCTGCAACCCAGGTACTTGTCCTTGACTGGAAGTGAACCCGAGACCCTTCAGTCAGCGGGCTGATGCTCTATCTAGTGAGCCAAACCAGCGAGGGCCCGATTACTCTGTAATAAATAAGTGGTCCTTGCCACAAGTTTTATGGAAGGTGAAATCCCCATGTAAAATGTCGGCATAATAAAATGGCAACAATTGAATCTTAAACTCAAAATAAATGAATAAGAACTCTAATGAGAAAAATATATTGGTGAATAAAATAGGATCAGAGGTATAGTTTAATCTGAAAGAGTGGCACCATGTTTGCTTTTTGGTCATGTTGTAGGTAGCCTGGTTCAAACGCCCTACCATCTATTGTCCCTGTACTGGAGTAGGGGGTAGGTGTGGCAAAAATAACCATTGCTGTAGTGCCCTTAGTTAAGTGGGGCAACTCAGTTTCAGAATTGACTGGGATGGTATAACACCACCCTAGAGGGGACCACTCTGGAGGGAACTCTGAAGGTACTATGTCTGTGACTAAGCACTGCTGTAGCTGGATAGATGCCTAAAAGGTACTTATGGGTGTGCACATTTGTCCTTTGCAACCCTAAAATAAGGGACCCCAGATATTCTTTTATCTTTTTTCTTTGCTAATTTTACTTCATTCAGCATCCCAAAGGCATATTTAAAAAATATATTAGTAAAAAATGGGTTAAATTGCTAGAGTGTTTAAAATTAAAACAGCTTTTTTAATAGGTTGAAGGAGATTTTTAATTTTTTTATTAAAAAAATATTGGGGGTGGGCAGGAGGGGATTAATGGGGGCGGGGAGGGGACATATGTAATACTTTGAACAATAAAGACCTAAAAAAAAATCCTTATTGTTGAGAGTTTTGCAAATGTCTCCTTTTCCCCCCACATTGTCCCCCTCCAGCCAGTTCCCACCCCAACCCCGGCCTTCAGCACTCTACTGTCTGTGTCCAGTAAGAGCTTTGGTTCATCTCTTTCTGCTGCCCCCCTTCCTTCCCTCTGAGATTCATCAGTCTGTTCCACGCTTCTATGCCTCTGATTCTATTTTATTCACCAGTTTATTTTGTTCATTAGCTTTCTTGTTCGTTTATTTTGATTTTTAGATCCAATTGTTGATAGATATGTATTTGTTGCCATTTTATTGTTCATATTTTTTTCTCCTCCTCCACTCCTCCTTCTCCTCCTCTCCCTCCTCCTCTCCCTCCTCCTCCTCTTCCTCCTCTTCTTCCTTCTTCCTCCTCTTCCTCTTCTGAAAGAATACCCTTCAACATTTCATGTAATACTGGTTTGGTAGTGATGAACTACTTTAGCTTTTTCTTATTTGTGATGCTCTTTATCTGACCCACAATTCTAAGTGAGAGCTTTGCTGTGTAGAATAATCTTGGTTGTAGGTCCTTACTATTCATCACTGAATATTTATGGCCTGCAAAGTTTCTGTTGAGAAATCAGCTGACAGTCATATGGGTGCTCCCTTGTAGGTAACTAACTGCTTTTCTCTTGGTGCTTTTAAGATTCTCTCTTTGTCTTTAATCCTTGGCATTTTAATTATGATGTTTCTTGGTGTGGGCTTCTTTGAGATCCTCTTGTTTGGGGCTCTCTGTGCTTCTTGGACTTGTAAGTCTACTTCTCTCAGCAGGTTGGGGAAGTTTTCTGTCATTTCTTCATATATATTTTCAATATCTTGCTCTCTCTCTTCTCCTTCTGGCAACCCCATAATTCAAATGTTAGTACGCTTGAAGTTGTCACAGAGGCTCCTTACACTATCTTCATATTTTTGGATTCTTTTTTCTTTTTACTCTTCTGATTGGGTGTTTTTTGCTTCCTCATATTTCAAATTGTTGATTTGATTCTAGTAATCCTCTACTCTACTATTGAAACCATGTAAACTATTCTTTATTTCAGTTATTGTATACTTAATTTCTGACTGGTCCTTTTTCATGTCTTTGACATTTTCACTAAGATCCTTAAAAGTCTCATTAAGATCCTTGGGTAACCATATAACTTGTTTTGAACTCTGTATCCAGTAGTTTGCTTGCTTCCATTTCTTTAATTTGTGACATGTTTCTTTGTCTCTGCATTTTGACTGCTTCCCTGTGTTTGTTTCTATGTATTAGGTAGAGCTGCTATGTCTTCTGGAGTTGGTGGAGTGGCCTGTAGGGCCCAGTGGCTCAGTCTCTCCAATCACCTGAGCTGGGCATTCCAGATGCACCCCGGTGTGGTCTGTGTGCACAGTCTTGTAGTTGAGCCTTGATTGCTGTTGATGTCACTGGGAGGAGTTGACCTTCAGGCCTATTGGCTGTTTGGAACAGCTGTGACTACAGTGGGAGAGCTGCTTTTCAGGAAATACCCCTATGGAGCAGGACTTGCTTGAGTGGGGTTTTGGTGTTCACTGAGTCTGCCCCTTGAATATGTCGCTTGTGGATGTGTAGAGTTCTACTCTGCTGTGGTCTGAAGCTGTCCACCAAGTGCACTGGCTCTGGGGCCTCCAGGGAGATGCAAAGTTAGCCACTGCTTGGGGCCACCCAGCGGGAGCTACAGAGGGACCTGCAATTTGCTATTTGTATTGAGCTTGGAGTTGCCCAGGTGAATGACAAGGAGGCTGCTGGAATCCCTGGTGAAGCAAAGCAGGCTGGTGCTAGTGCTGGGTCTTGGGCCTTTTACTGATCAATTTGGGGCATGCTGTTACTAGCTGTAGCTTGTTGACAGATTTTAGCAAAGTCTGAAGCCTGACCCAGGACAGGCCATTCATATGGAAAAGCTCCTGCAAACAGCATGGGTGGGGCTGCAAATTGGATGGGGCGGGGTCTCAGGGAATCCCCAAGGTGGAGCAAACAATGTGCTCCAGGCTGATGGAGCCTCAGATATGCCTGCCAGTCAGCCCTGTGACAGGGGAGGTCAAAGCACAGGAACAATGACCCCTGTGAGCTCCCTGTTTGAGAGAAAACTGTCCCCAAGTTCCTGCCGCAATGCCAGACAATCCAGTTCCTCCCTGTATGTTTCTGGGTCTCCTGGTGCTGGAGGTCAGAAGAAACCGGACTGTGGAAGTTTGAGTGCAGGACCTTTAAGAGGAACACCAAGGATTCCAGCAGCCTTCTTGTCACTCAGCCACAATCCCCACTGGTTTTTACAGCCTGTAGTTTCGGGGACTTCTCTTCCCAGCTCTGGAACCTTGGGCTGGTGGGCTGGTGTGCAACTGGGACCCCTTGCTTCTCATGGGTGGCATCTGCCCCAGAGATAGCCCTTCTGATGAAAAAAACAGCACATATGAGTATTGGACTAACCCAGTGGTCGGCAAACTCATTAGTCAACAGAGCCAAATATCAACAGTACAACGATTGAAATTTCTTTTGAGAGCCAAATTTTTTAAACTTAAACTATATAGGTAGGTACATTGTTATTAACTTAATTAGGGTACTCCTAAGCTGGCCTTTGCTAAAAACGCCCTCAATCTGCGGGGTCGACCTCAGCAAACGTACCCCCACTTCTTCTAACGCCACTTCTTCAAAATAGACTTTCCCAGGCTGAAAACCGACTTCTGCACATGGGCCACGAAGTTTCAGTCGCACTGTATGTGCGTGCCCGCACGTGGTATTTTGTGGAAGAGCCACACTCAAGGGGCCAAAGAGCCGCATGTGGCTTGCAAGCCGCGATTTGCCGACCACTGGACTAGCCCATTCCGGCTTCCACCCCTTCTACCAGTCTCAGTGTGTTTCTTCTTTACTTAATCTAGTTGTAGGACTTCCATTCAGCCAGCTTTCAGGCGGTTCTGAATGATGGTTTTTCTGTATTTTAGTTGTAATTTTGATGTGGTTGTAGAGGCGGCAAGTATAGGCATTTACCTATGCCGCTATATTGCTTCCTCTCGAAGGAGATTTTAAATAAACGTTAATATTTTGTTTGGAATTAAAATTCTTTGCCAAAACCAAGTTTCAGATTTAAGGTAAATGTAAAGTGGTTGACAAATTTGTTGCATTGAAGTGAAATTTAAGAAAATGATTTGTCCTGGCTGTATAGCTCATTTGGTTAGAGTGTCGTCCCAATACACCAAGATTGTAGGTTCGATTCCTGGTTAGGACACACAAGAATGAACCAATGAATGCATAAATAAGTGGAACAACAAATTGATGTTTCTCTTTCTCTCTCTCCCTCTCTTACCCATCCTCCCTCCCTCTGTCTCTCCCTCTCTCACACCCTTCCTCTCTCTCTTTCTAAAAAATCAATAAAGGAAAAAAAAGAAAATGATTTATTCAGTTTATTAAGTGATTATTACCATTTAAACATAGCCCTGGCCAGTTTTCTCAGTGGTTAGAGCGTTGGCCTGTGGACTGAAGGGTCTCAGGTTGGATTCCTGTTGCAGGTTCAATCTCCAGCCCTGGTCAGGGTGAGTTCAGGAGGCAACCAGTTGATGTGCCTCTCTCATATCAGTATTTCTCTCTCTATCTCAATCTCTATCTCTATCTATCTCTATCTCTCCCCCTTCTCCCTCCTTTCCACTCTCTCTTTAAAGATTATTGGAAAATAGATCCTTGGGTGAGGATTGAAAAAGTAAAAAATAAATAAAAATAGAGCTGATACTTATGAGTAGTGCATAGTGTATATTAAGTAATTAGACAGCACTACTTTCTCTTCAGTAGAAAAGAATCTGAGAAATAGCACATGATTTAAGGATTTTGAAATTTTTTCCTAAGAAGATCATAAAACTAAATAGAGTTAAAGTTGAAAAAAATATAGACTTGTTTTCAGCTTTCTATACTGTTTTTTTTTTTTCAATTTTACAGAAATTAGGGTATTTTCCTGGTGTAGTTTTGAGAGGTTTTAATTTTTAAAAAATTAAATGTTATGATCTCCCAATTCAACATTATAATTTCACTGCAGGATACATAAAGAAGAAAACCGAGAAGGAGCAAAGCATTTATTACAAATGTCTTAATAATGAACAAATGTGGCAGGAAAAAATATATTAAGACAAATCTAAGGTAGGTGGATATACATATGTTTGTTTTTTTGTTTTGAAAATATTACTTAGTGAGTTTAAAATTAAAATGGATAAGTTTATGTACTTAAGTATACATACATAAGTGTATGTGTATATGTATTATAATTATAATAAGATATAACCATATGCACCCATATTATTCAGCCATTCAATTAAGGAATTCATCTTCAACTGTATACTTTATTGGATTCTGTAGGGAGTAAGTGGACATGCACATTTAGCTTATTCTAAATGCTGGTCTTTTCAGTTAGGAAGGAGACCATCTATAAGAATGTGGACAGAGTTTTCCTTTTCCTCCCTCCTTGCCCAAGTCTCTACCAATATTTTACAGAAACCCAAATAGAATTTTTCAACTTTTCTTTTTTTTTCTTTCTTTTTTTTTTTTTTTTTAATATATTTTATTGATTTTTTACAGAGAGGAAGGGAGAGAGATAGAGAGTTAGAAACATCGATGAGAGAGAAACATCGACCAGCTGCCTCCTGCACATCTCCTATTGGGGATGTGCCCGCAACCCAGGTACATGCCCTTGATCGGAATCGAACCCGGGACCTTTCAGTCCGCAGGCTGACGCTCTATCCACTGAGCCAAACCGGTTTCGGCTTCAACTTTCCTTTTGGTTACTTTCAGAGACATTTTGGTTCATCAGTTGGATCTAGCTTTAAAAAGAAAATAAATTTTCTATTACTTTTTTTTGTAAAACGATTTAGAAATAGAGAATAGAGACTTTACTTATTATTATTATTACTTTTTAATCCTCACCCCAGGATATTTTCTCCATTGATTTTTAGAGAGAGTGGAAGGGAAGGAGATTGGGGGGCGGGAGAGAGAGAAACATAGATGTGAGAGAGACACATCAATTGGTTGCCTCCTGTATGTGCCCTTACTGGCGTGAACTGGCAACAGAGGTATGTGCCCTTGCCCTGGAATTGAACCCACAACCCTTTGGTCTGCAGGCTGACGCTCTAACCACTGAGAAAACTGGCCAGGGCTAGAAACAACTTAATTTTCCTTTTCCAGCTGGGTTTTGTTTTTAAAAGAGGTGAAAAAATTTTTACCAGGGTAGGGCTCTGCAGTGTAATTTGTCTTTCCAAAGTTAGATACAACTAAGATTTTGGAAGTTTATTAGTTAATTGTACATTTTAATTATAACTAGGAAACTGCCTTTGACTTATTTTCATTCAGATATTTTTGGCCTGTTTCCTTTTCCTTTCTTTGTTCCTATCTTCTCTTTTAAGAACACTTTCCTAGGTACCTATGATAGCATTTCTTTAAAATGCTTTTCCTTTTCTTCTCATTTTGTCTCCTACTTACATGGCTTGTGTGTTCTTGATACATAGGTATGCCTAAATAACTTTGGTCATAATTATCTTGGCATTTCTATAATTGTAAAGTTAGTTTTATGAATATATTCCTTTGTATTTATTTCTTGAGAGTTTGTTACTAGTTGTCTACCTATTGTTTATGTTGTACTGAAATAACAGTACAATTCTGTTGTACTTTGGTGTTTGGGGGAGTAATTGCAGTATGATGTAGATGTCCTATTAATGTCCTAGAAAATAACAGAGTAAGCAAACAAATACAGTTCTCCCCCCCCCCCCCCCCGAAATAAAGTAGTTAATCTGAGATGTCTTTGAAAAATGTGCTAATGGTTGAATCCTATTCATTTAAAACAATAGGTAAGTTAATATTTCGTTAAACTGAGTTCTAGTATATTCAGAACATATTGAGATAAGGTTCACTTTTCTATCAAAGAAAATAGTTCGCTAAATAATAAAAAGAAGACTTCATGTGAAATATTTAATCTTTATAAGAAAAGAATGTTGCTACTATTGTTAATCATAAGTTTAAATATTAATATACCTACTTTAGCAAATCCTTATCTGTTATTTAGAATTGTGGAATGTTTGCCAGTATTTTGTTTGCTTTTAGTGTATAGTGCATAATGGACTTTTTTGTTTGTTTTAGTTTATTATTGTTTTGTCTTATATGTTTTTATTTTTAGATATTCTGTAATTTATCTTTACTAATTGGTCTTTTCTCTCTAATAAGAATTACTGTTGCCGTAACCGGTTTGGCTCAGTGAATAGAGCGTCGGCCTGTGGACTGAAAGGTCCCAGGTTCGATTCCGGTCAGGGGCATGTGCCTTGGTTGCGGGCACATCTCCGGTGGGGAGTGTGCAGGAGGCAGCTGATCGATGTTTCTCTCATTGATGTTTCTAACTCTCTATCTCTCTCCCTTCCTCTCTGTAAAAAATCAATAAAATATATTAAAAAAAAAAGAATTACTGTTTAAGATTAAAATATTGTATAATTAATTGATATATTATTCTATTAATTTTTTAGTACACTATGTTTAATATTTGTGATGGAAAGTGAGATTTTGGAGGAAGCATTCTGTTTCTTCAATTTTACCATAAAATGTGTAGTGATCAATGCAAGAGTATAATGGATTTTTCTCTTATATTTAAAAATAAATTCTGTTTGGACTAGCTGAGGCTGATTTAGTATTATGTATACTTATTTACAGCAAGGTCTTACATAGTAGGTGAGCTCAGTGATTTGAGAGATAAAACTTGAAATAGTTGTAAGGAATGACAGAGTAAGCTTGCTAGGAATATAATAAAATTACTGCCCATTTCGGGTTGAAAACCATGAATTTAATAACTTGAATACTGTTTTATAATTTTATTCAATATCATTCATCAGCCTTGGTGCAGGCATGGAGGAGACAGAATTGATTTTGTCTTGAGTTGGCATTTACTAAACAGATACAACAAAAGGAAAAGGGATGAGGGAATTTAGGATATTGGAATAGTAGTTAAAATGAGAAACCATGGATTCCAAACTGAATAGGGTGGGATGTGAAGATAGAGTAGGCTGTGGGGAAGGGAGAAAGTGGTCTGGAGATCTCAGTGTGGTTGAGTAACAGGAGTGGTAGGAGTTATTGAGGAAGGGTGTAAGGTGGGAGAATAGGATGTCAGAAATAATTTTTTCGGAGATGGAGCAGTTTTGAACACAGACAAGGTTCAGTGTATGGCCAGCCACTCAAGTAGATAGCTGAAGTGGAATGAGACAGTCATTGAATTGAGGCATCAGGGTGAGAGGGATGGGTTCTTCCCTTTGTGTTGAACAAAACACAGACTGGTGGAGAGGAAGGCTCTTGAGTCAGGTGCCAAAGTCTCCAGTTATAGGATGGTACACCCAATTACTGTGAGCTTTGAGGGAACAAGGGATTTTACAAAGGAGCAGAGGAGGAACAGCTGGGAAATAGTAGTGGGGATCAAAGAGGATGCCAAGTCTACATTCTGATCTTAATAAGGTGTGGGAAGATGAGCTGCTCTTAAGAGGGCTGTGTAGGCTTTGGGAGTTTCAGGTAGCACATTACAAAGGCGTAGAAGGAAAATAGGAGGAGCAATTGTATTATGTGGGGAAAGGAATCACTAGCTATGAGAGTGAAGATGAAATAATGGGAGGGGCATATATCTTTCACATTGTCTGGGAAAATAGGAATGTAAGGTATTAATGGATGTAATTCTGGTATGGCTGCACAGGCCTGGCTTTTGGGGGAGGCCCGTGGTCTGTGATATATGTTCCTTAGAATGGACAGGAGCAGTTGTGAGGAGCAGCCAACTCAATTGCTGGTCTAGTGTTGGGATAGGAGGGTATAGTTAACTAGTGGCCCAGTGCACGAAATTCGTGCACATTAAAAGGGGATTAATTAGAGGAAATCCACACTAATAATAGACAAACATGTAAATTGACCGTACCTCTGTGACACACCACATCAATTAGGAGGGAATATGCAAATTAGCAGGACAAAGATGGCGGCGGCCACGGATCCAGCCAGAGCGGGCGGGAAGCTTGGGTCACCCCTGGCGACAGAGGAAGCCAAGTTTCATGCCCGCCTGGGCTGGCTGCCGAAGGAGGGGCCTGTGGGCAGCGGCCACAGAGCAGGCCAGAGCTAGCAGTAGCCTTGGGTCGCCCAGGCCAGCCATGGAGGGAGGGACCTGCAAACAGCCCTCAGCCCCTCACTCAGGTTGTCCAGGCCACCATTGGGGTGAGGGTCCCCGCTAGGGGCCGTGGCCAGTCTCCAAACAGCCATCAGCACCTCACCCAGGCTGACCAGGCACCCCAGAAGAGACCCCCACCCTGAAGGGGGTGTGGCCAGCCTGAAAATGGCCCTCAAACCCTCACCCACGCTGGCCATGCCCCCATGGGGTGAGAGTCCCCGCTGGGGGGCATGGCCAGCCTGCAAACAGCCATCAGCCCCTCACCCAGGCTGGCCAGGCACCCCCAGTGGGGACCCCCACCCCAATGGGGGCATGGCCGGGCCCTTCAAACCACCACAGGCCCCTCGCCCAGGCCGCCCTGCCCCCCAACGGCACCCCCACCCTGATCCGGAACACCCTTCAGGGCAAACCAGCCAGTCCCCACCCGTGCACCAGGCCTCTATACTAATAATAGGGTAATATGCTAATTAAACTGGGAGCCTCCCAGGAGACCTTCCCGGGCGTTTTTCTGGACAAAGCCATGGTGGCAGGGCTGAGATAGAGGCGGTTAGGGGCCAAGAGGGGGAGGGCAGTTTTGGGTGATCAGACCAGGATGGGACGGCAGTTGTGGGTGATCAGGCCGGTGGGGGGGGGCAGTTGGGGGCGAGCAGGCCGGCAGGCAGAGTGGTTAGGGGCAATCAGGCAGGCAGGCAGGTGAGTGGTTAGGAGCCAGCAGTCCCAGATTGTGAGAGGGATGTCCGACTGCCGGTTTAGGCCCGATCCTACATCAGGCCTAAACCGGCAGTTGGACATCCCCTGAGGGGTCCCAGATTGGAGAGGGTGAAGGCCGGCCTGAGGGACACCCTCCCCCGTGCACCGGTCCACTAGTGTTTTATTATTGCTATTTGCCCTTTCTCTATAATAGAAGTGTCAGAGATGAAAGAAAATTAGTAAAATGTATATGAAAATCTTCCTCCTGTCAGAGTCTGGGGTGGACCGTGAGGCCCAGAGTCAAGTCCCCGCACACCCGCAGCACCTCAAAATCATGTGAGACCCAGACCCAGCTGGCCCCACCCCATTGGGCAAGATCCAGACCCGTCCGGCCCCACCCTTGTCAAGCCCTGCCGGGCAGGGGGTGCAGCCTCAGGTCCCCCATCAAGCCCCGCAGGGTGGGGGGCAGGGGGTGCAGCCTCAGGTCCCCGGCCCAGCACCAGGGTGTGTGCCTTGAGGTCCTCTGGTCCAGGCCAGGGGGTGCGGCCTGAGGTCCCCTGTCAGGCCCCGCCAGGCAGGGGGTGCAGCCTCAGGTCCCCCAGCCCGGCGCCAGGGCGTGGTGCGCAGCCTGAGTTCCCCCAGTCTGGGCCGGAGCAGGGGGCATGCGTTGAGGTCCCCGTCAAGCCCTGCTGGGCAGGAGGTGCAGCCTCAGGTTGCCCGGCCTGGGCCAGGGTGGGGGACACGCCTTGAGGTCCTCCATAAAGCTCCACAGGCAGGGGGCGTGGCCTCAGGTCCCCCGTCAAGCCCCGCCAGGTCGGGGGGTGTGCCCTGAGGTTCCCCGTCAAGTCCCGCTGGGCGGGGGGCACAGCCTGAAGTCTCCTGTCAAGCCCTGCCAGGCGGGGGGCGTGGCCTCAGTTCCCTGCTGATTGCTCATTAAGGCTCATTACGGGAACTTGGCCTCCACTGTGGGTGCAGCCATCTTGTGTTACGGAATCCCTGCCTCTACTATGGGTGCAGCCATCTTGACCATTATGGTGTGACGATCAATTTGCATATTTCCTCTTTGTTAGATAAGATGATGCAAAGTGTAGCAAGAAGAATGAACTGATCTTCCATTCCTGCCTTTCTTCACTAGGAGGCTCAGGGCCTTGTGGCATCCTGATTTAGCTGATATTTAACTGTGGATTGTTTTTTTTTTTTTTTTTTGTGGTACTGACTCACATATAGATGCATGATTCTAGCTTTGGAGCTTAATGGACAGTGATGGTGTTGACTGAAAGAAAGAATAAAAGGGAAGGAAAGGTGTCTGAAAACTCTAGGTGTAGATGCCCAATAGGAGGGGTTGTGCATAAAAGGGATTTGGGAGTTAACCACCATACCGAATGTGTAGATTGAAAAAAGGAGAAGGGCAAAGGATTGAATTCTGGGTTGGACCTAGTAGAAAAAGGGAACAATTAAGGTGATTGCATCATATAAAAACACTTTAATGTGTAAAACATTTTAAAATATTACTAACTTATAAAGTCTTTCATTATATCTCTAAAAATGGGTCCTGATTAGGTTTACCTTTTAACCCTTTGCGGTCCAATTTTATTTTTGGAATTCAAACAGTCTGGTCCAGATTAATTGACGGGATTGAATGTTGAAGTTATCTGTCTCACTAGACCTCAGCTCAATGTTGGACCTGCTCCTAGCGCCTGGTCTGTCAAGTCAGCCTCCATGTTGGACCGAAAAGGGTTAAGCATTTTTTTTTATGGGAATCATCCTGGATTCTGTTATATGTTCTCCTTTTGCTTAAACTATACTAGGTATAGTTAAACTTTTCTTGATGACTCAGGATAGTTATTGTAAACTAGAGGCCCAGTGCACAAAATTCGTGCACGGATGTGGGGGGTGGTGTCCCTCAGCCGGACTTGCGCCCTCAGGGGATGTCCGACTGCCAGTTTGTGGGAGACGATCGGCGGGGCACTCACCGGCCGGCCCTGCTCTCTGATTGCCACCGCTGGTTGCCTCCCTCTCGGGGGGCAGATGCTCAATGCCCAATGGGGGCAGCTCCTGCATTGAGCATCTGCCCCCTGGTGCTCAGTGTGCGTCATAGCAACGGTCGTTCCACCATTCGGTCGATTTGCATGTTAGGGTTTTATTATATAGGATATCACTTATTGAATTTAATTAATAAACCCTTAAATTGGTTGAGTTTAAAGAACTAGGCAATTTTACCCTGTATGGACCCAAATTGCCACAGTTGGAATTCTTGAAATGTTTATTATATTTTATAGTTTTTCCCCAGCAACCCCCATTGTCTTATATTGAGTATATTTATTAACCAGATAAACGAGGATTGTATTTGAAATAAAAATGAATGGGTTTGAAGTATGGACTGGGAGAGGTTCTCTTCATTCAGAAGTTTTAGTGTGTGGATTTGGGCCATCTGTTTGGCTGTTAATGGGTAACCTTTGCTTATTTTCTGTTTATTTTTTCTTGCTTTTTTTTTTTTTTGTTCTCACCCAAGGATATTTTTTCATTGATTTAAAAAATATATTTTTATTGATTTCAGAGAGGAAGGGAGAGGGAGCATGCCTCACACTGGGGATCGAGCCCATAACCTGGTTCATAGGTTGATGCTCAACCAACTGAGCCATGCAGACTGGGCTTCATTGATTTTTTTAGCAAAAGTATAAGTGAGGGGGAGAGACAGAGAGAAACATCGATGTGAGAGAGACACATTGATTGGTTGCCTCCCACACAGGCCCTGATCAGGGCTGGGGATTGAGCATGCAACCTAGGTTGCCGTTGACCAGAATCGAACCCGGGACCCTTCAGCCCACAGTCTAATGCTCACCGGCTAGGGCTATTGTCTGTTTCTTGATTGAATTCTGTGTAGATATTAAGTAATTGAAACTTTATACAATATAGATTGGTTCCATAGATACTGAAGGACCTATAACAGGAGATATCTGAGTGAGGTGGATATTTTTTTTCTTCAGGGTATAAAAGCTATTCTTCATCTTGTTCCATCCAAACTTACCAGACCATCTTTTACTTATCCTCGTCCTCCTCTTCCTCCCCCTAAATCTAAATAGGCTACTCTGTCATCCAGATACTCTACCACAACCAGCTATAATATTTTCTAAACATACTCTGAACTTTCCCTTCCGCTCAGTCCTTTCCTTTTCTACTTGATGAAAGAAATCCTTCTCATCCTTCAATATACAACTCATGGCCCCATCCTCAGGCAGACTAAATCTTTTCCTTCTAAATTTCCCAAATCATTTCATACATAACATCCTTCATACAATTTAAGAAGTTTACTTATATTTATTACTGGTCTACCTGATAGAATTTACCAATAAACTAAGTTTTCCTCAAATTTTAATGTACATCGGAATCTCTTTGATATAAAAAACTAGATCCTCAAAGTTTGTTTCAGTAGATTTGGGGTTGAGCCTGGGGATCTGCATTACTATTATTATTTTTAACAAGTATTGTGGTTAGTTCTGATCTAGGTTGTCCAAGTGGTATAGGCACCTCTCACTGCCACCAGAGAAGTGTTACCAGACAGGACAGCCCCAGAGTCAGTGGGAGAGGGCTGTCCCCAACCTCCATCCTTGTCTTCTCATATATAAATTTATACGAGAGACCTTGACTGTGTTGTGAAAAGCCAATTTATTAACACAATTAAAGCATGCACCTTTATTGAAAAAGCAAGGCAAGTAAACCTATACATCTGGCTTATGAAGCTCAGACAGGCTCTCTGCTAATCTGAAGAGCAAGATGGGTTGGGGTCTGAGGTGTTATATACCCTCTTGTCTATAGGCCTCAAAATTCCTCTGCTGAATATTTTGGTAGAAATTAATTCTCAAGGTCTTCCCCCCCCCCCCTTTTTTTTTTTACTTTGTTGTGGCCTTCCCAGTAATCATGAGAAACACCTGGCAACTTTATCTTGCCAGGTCTTGAGATTGTTGGCTTCTCTAAAACTTCCCTTTTTTCCTTTTCCTTTTACCCCTCTCTTTCTGCATTCTCTCATTAAGGTGGTTTCTTTAACCATTTACTTTGTGTTCTTGGCTGGGAAGATAATGGCTTGTTAGTTACAAGCTGGCTGCAAATTGCCCACACTGTTTGGCCTGTTTTAACTTTCCTGTCTCAGTTTCCCTATCCACCCTGCCCTGGAATCTTGTAACACAAGTACTGTATTTGCAAAACCAAGGAACAACTAGTCAATGAATCCCTTCAGGGCATGGGTTGTAACTAACCCACTTTTGTATTTTCAGGCCTATCATGTAGGTGGTGCTAAATGAGTGTTCCTAAAATGAATTGAGTTTACTCTGGAAGGCCTTTCAGTAATGTCATGTTTAAGTTGAGACTCAAATTCTTGAGAGCTTTTAATGAAGGTGTAAGAAATAGCATAAGACAGCATTTCTCAAGTTGTTTCCAAAATACTACTGCTAGGACATGCTTTGTGGAAAAGGGTTTTTAGCGGAAAATGCAACTCCAGCGGTCACCAACCTTTCGGACCTCACGGACCACCAGTTGGCGACTGCTCGATAGACTATAGCCCGCAAGTTTGAGAAAGGCAGGCTTGGATTCAGGTAGGTAGTGGCTGTTGAAATGCAAAAGAAGGTATTAAGTGAAAGACTTTAACTGTAGGATCTGGCAACTAATTAAATCTGGCAAAAAGATCTGGACATTTTAATTCAAAGTTCTAAGTGGTCTGCATACTTTTTGAATACATATTTTGACTTCTAAGATGAAAAAAAATCATTATATTACTGACAATTAAAAAGGTGTACAATAGCCCTAGCTGGTTTTGCTCAGTGGATAGAGCATCACCCTGTGGACTGAAGGGTCTGGGGTTTGATTCTTGTCAAGGGCACATGTCCGGGTTGTGAGCTCAATCCCCAGTAGGGGCGTGAAGGAGGCAGTTGATCAGTGATTCTCTCTCATCAATGATGTTTCTATCGCTCTCTTCCTTCCTCTCTGAAATCAATAAAAAATATATTTAAAAGAAAGATGTACAATAGCAGGGAATAAAAAATTGAGATTGTTTATTTTGTTTGCATTTTAACTTTTTAGTAGGGTAAAATTTATTCTGGTAAGGCTTACCTTCTGTCTGAAAAGATTCCATGTAGAAATCATTAACTTAAATCGAAAACAATAATACAAAAGTTTTTCCTTGAAAAAAATTAGATTCTCTTCTTTAAGTAACTGGGGAGCTGCAGGACAGGTGGTCAATTCTGATTGATTTAATTTGAGAGGCTTGTTTATCAGAAACTACTTAGTGCTGACAAAGCTAGGTACACCTTTATATTATAACTAGAGGCCTGGTGCACGAAATTTGTGCACAGGTAGGGTCCCTAGGCCTGGCCGGCCATCAGGGCTGATCTATGGGGTGATTGGGGCCCCCGCTCGCACCCGCCTTGCTGGCCCCACCCCCGCCATCGGTCACCGTCTTTGGGGTGACCGGCATGGCGATCAGGTCCCCTGCTAGCACCTGTTTTGGCTTGGCGCCGCCTGCTCACCTGCTCCACCATCCCACCACGGTCCCACTCTTGTCGGGGCCTGTCAGGGCTGGCAGCTCCTCCACTGCCACCAACTGCCAGTGCTGCGTTGCCTATGCCTGCCATGTTGTGCACTGCCCCTTGGTAGTCAGCGCACATCTAACTCCCGGTCAGTTGAACTCCCGCCCGCGGGGACAATTTGCATATTAGTCTTTTATTATACTAGAGGCCTTGCGCACAAAATTCGTGCACAGCGGGGGGAGGGGTCTTTCAGCCCAGCCTGCACCCTCTTTCAATCCAGGACCCCTTGGGGGAGTCCGACTGCCAGTTTAGGCCCTTCCTGCGGGATAGGACCTAAACCGGCAGTCAGACATCCCTCTCGCAATCCGGGACTGCTGGCTTCTAACCGCTCTCCTGCCTGCCTGCCTGATTGCCCCTAACCACTCTGCCTGCCTGATCGCCCCTAACTGCCTCTGCCTCGGGCCCTGCCACCGCGGCTTCATCCGGAATGATGTCCAGAAGGTTGTTCGGCTATCTGGTCTAATTAGGATATTATGCTTTTATTATTATAGACTAGGGGTCCAGTGCACGAATTTGTGCACCTTGAAAGGAACTGTGAGCCATGAGGCTGAGGTGGGCACAGGGGCGGGTCTAGGCCCATCCTCTGCACCCCCGCCCAGCCTCTCTTGGCTCGGCCCCTGGTCTCCTGTCTGCCAGCAGTCCCGCTCTTGCTGCCCCCATGCACTGATGGCACTGGCCCTGCTCGTACCCGCTGATGGACCAGAGCGATTGGGGCCAGTGCCAGCAGCAGGTGCAAGTGGCGGCTGCAGCCCCGATCGCTCCTCAGGAGCAGGGGGAAATGGAGAAGCCCTCAGGGGCGATCAGGGCTGGCAGCCACCGCTTGCACCCGCTGATAGTGCCGAGTGATCGGGACTGGTGCCGGGCACCAGCAGCAGGTGTGAGCAGCAGCTCTGGTGCTGGCTGCAGGTGTGAGCGGGGCTGGCGCTGGCAGTGGGTGCAAGCGCTGGGCAGGACCGCGGTGCGCGCGGGAGCAAAGAATTTTCAGTAACTACCAGAGGCTCGCCCCAGTGACAGCGACTGGTGCCCTGCCTTGGTCTGGTACCCCTGCTCACCTGCTCCACTAGCCAGCCGCTACCGACACCCGCCATGGTCCGCACACACCCCATGGTGGTCAGCGCACAGCATAGCGACCGGTTATTCAGTTGTTACGCCATTCAGTCTATCTGCATATTAGCCTTTTATTGTATAGGATTATAATGCATTCAATTTGGATAGTTGAAAAATTCTTTCATACTACATCAAATTATAAAGCAGATGTATTTGGCCTTGAGAATCATAGACTTTATGTAAAACAAAAACACTGATTTTTATCACTTATTTATACTATAGGGCTTAAAATAATTATTAAGGAAACTTTACTATAAGATTCAAAACATTTTTAATAAACTAATTTCCATAAAACATTTTGCAGTCCATATTCACTAAGCAGAGGAAATACCTTAAGTTTGGAGAGTTGGGACTCTGCAAATAAACTTATTTCTTGAAAAAATAAACTAGTACATTTGGATGACAGAAATGAGTATCAGAAAGATAGGTAAAAATAGAGAAATGTTTCAGATAAGACCTTAATGTTTCTTCCTTTTTACTGTCTTTTCAGACAAATGACCATGGAAACAATTGAATCTCAACAGGATGGAAGTGTAACAGATTCTGTGACAGAGAGAGAATCTGCAAATATGCAGGCCCAGACTGGTCAAAATTCAATCCCTAATTTAGCTCAGGTAAATTCATTGTAGGCAATAGGCAGACACTGATGAAAGTTAAACTATATGAAAATGAGAATTATGTTTAGATTCTGTTTTATTGCAATTGATCTTAAGTTTCCCTTGTTTCCTGGTTAGGTATCCTTACTGATTTGATGTAGAAGGGAATCTACATGATTGAATTACTTTTGCATTGTAACAGACACTTTCCACCACTTTCCACCACTTATGCAAAGGAAAAATAAAAACCTCTCCATAATATGTAATCCTCAAGTTAATATTTATATACTAGAGGCCCGGTGCACAAAAATTTGTGCACTCGGGGGGGCGGGGGGAAGTCCCTCAGCCCGGCCTGTGCCCTCTCGCAGTCTGGGACCCCTCGGGGGATGACCATCTGCTGGCTTAGGCCTGCTCCTTGAGGGATTGGGCCTAAGCTGGCAATCAGACATCCCTCTGGCAGCCCAGCAGCCCTCGGGGGATGTCCATTTGCCAGCGGGGAGCAGACCTAAGCTGCAGTCGGACATCCTTAGCGCTGCTGAGGAGGCAGGAGAGGCTCCCACCACCACCGCTGTACTGGCAGCCATGAGCCTGGCTTGTGGCTGAGCAGAGCTCCCCCATGTGGGAGCGCACTGACCACCAGAGGGCAGCTCCTGCATTGAGCGTCTGCCCCCTGGTGGTCAGTGTGTGTCATAGTGACCAGTCATTCCCAGTCTTTCTGCTGTTAGGGTCAGTTTGCATATTACCCTTTTACTATATAGGATAGAGGCCTGGTGCATGGATGGGGGCCGGCTGGTTTGCCCTGAAGGGTGTCCCGGATCAGGGTTGGGGTCCTGCTTGGGTGCCTGGCCAGCCTGGGTGAGGGGGTGAGGGGCTGATGGCTGTTTGCAGCTGGTCACACCCCCTTCAGGGTGGGGGTCCCCACTGGGGTGCCTGGCCAGCCTGGATGAGGGGCTGATGGCTGTTTTCAGGCTGGCCACAGCCCCTTCAGGGTGGGGGGTCCCCACTGGGGTGCCTGGCCAGTCTGGGTGAGGGGCTGAGGGCCGTTTTCAGGCTGGCCTGCGACTGAAGCTCCCAGCCTCTTCTTTTTTTCTTTTTTTTTATTCTGGGATTTATTTACCTTCTATAATTGAAACTCTGTTGCCTTCACTGGTGCTCCCAGCTCTGAGGCCGCGGCTGGCTGAAATCAGGTATCTGGGGTTTGTTTAGCTTCTATAATTGAAACTTTGTTGCTTTCGGAGCTTAGAGCAGGCCACGGCAGGCGGGGAACCTTGGCTTCCTCCATCACTGGAGCAAGCAAACCTCCTACTCGCTTCAGCTGCGTGGCTGCTGGCTGCCATCTTTGTTGGCAGTTAATTTGCATATCTCGCTGATTATCCAATGGGAAGCGTAGCAGAGGTACGGTTAATTACCCTTTTCGTCTTTTATTAGATAGGATATTTTGATTTCAGAGAGGAAGGAAGAGGGAGAGAGAGATGGAAACATCAATGATGAGTGAGAATCACTGATCGGCTGCTTCCTGCATGCCCCCCACTGGAGATTGAGCCTGCAACCTGGGCATGTGCCCTTGACTGGAATCAAACCCGGGATCTTTCAGTCCCCAGGCCAATGCTCTTATCCACTGAGCAAAACAGCTAGGGCCTCAAATTATTATTATTTGAGAAGGTTGGTAATTCCAAATTCTCTAGTTTTATACTCTTATTTATAAATATGTCAGAAGTCTTATTGTTTGCCCAGTATATATTTGATTTAATCTTTATTTTCTTTTTTTAAAAAGTTAGGTCTTAAACTTTGTTTTCTAGCTTCTAAAATTTATTTCTGAGATACCTATAAAAATATAGATATTTATAGTAAAAGCAAACTCATGTATTTATTTAGTTAATCAAATATTTATTGAGTACCCCCAGTATCTAGGCACTATTCTAGATGCATGGGGACATGTGGTTCTTGGCCTTAAAAATGGGTTAGTGGGATAGACAGGTATTTTTTAAAAAAATATTTTTTTTATTGATTTCAGAGAGGAAGGTAGAGGGAGAAGGAGATAAAAACATCAATGATGAGAGAGAATTATTGATCGGCTGCCTCCTGCATATCCCCTACTGGGGATTGTGCCCGCAACCCAGGCATGTACCCTTGACCTGAATTGAACCCAGGACTTTTAGTCCACAAGGCTGACACTTTATTCAGTAAGCCAAACTAGCTAGGGCTAGACAGGTATTTAACTGATAGCAAGAAGATGTACAAAAGCACTAAAACATATAGAGGAGGGAGAAGCCAGTTGACTAGGAGTGCTTTGCAGAGGAATTGACTTTGGAGCTAGATGTAAAGGGTGTGTAGGAGTTTGCCAGCTAGGTAGGGGTAGGGAAGAAAATTCTAGTCCAGGGAATACTGTGCAGACAGAGAATTGCAGGTACCGAGGCTAGTGTCTGGGCTGGGAATTGGAGCTGGGCAAGGTGAGCAGAAGGTTGTATACATTTGAGAATGTAGAGTATCCTGTATTCTAAATATTCTTGAAATATTTTCCAGTGTTCACTGTGTTTAGAACACTTAGCAGCTGTGTGAAGGTTGGAAGTCAGCGAGCCAGTAGGAGGTTATCATTTGGGTGGAGTCATGGTAGTGTGGGGACAGCAGCAGTGAGATTTCCACTGTATCTTGAAAGGAGTATATCTAGGGCCTGATGGCTGATTAGATGGCTCGGGGGCACACCAGGCATTTCCTGGGTTGTCTCAGGCCAGACTGGTTCCCTTGAGTTCTCTTCTGAGACTAGGTAGGTCCCATGCACCCAGCCTGCTAACTCTTTTAAGCTCCTGACACCCACTCACCCCACAGAGGTTTCTCCTCCTAAGTATTCTGTGGAGCTGCATCTCCCTGGCAACATTCTTCTTTGTAACCTTGGAAGACTGGCATGCAGACACCATTGCTATTTAAGGAAAAAAAAATAGCACCCTTTTTCTTACTTAAAAAAATAATAATGCATGTTCATTGAAGAAAATTAAGTAAATATCTACACTAATAAAAGAGAAACATGGTAATTAGCGTACGACCGCTACCCTTCCCATTGGCTAATCAGCATATCCTTATGCAAATTAACTGTCAGCCTAGATGGCAGCTGGCAGCCATGCACTGAAGCGAGCAGGGAGGCTTGCTGGCTCCAGTGACGGCGAACTCCAACGTTCCCCGCCTCACTTGCCGGCCTCTCAGCTGCAACTCTAAGCAACTATGTACTGTGTTGCAAATAAGAAGCTAAACAAAACCCCAGAAACCGGCTTTCATTCAGCCAGGTTCAGCCAGCCGGACCGCAACATTGTATCGATGTTTTCAGCAGCGAGGCCTCAGAGCTAAAGCTGGCCCAGAATAAAAAAAAAAAGAAAAGAAAAAAAGGAGCGGTTGGGAGCTTCAGTCACCCGCTTCCAGAAAACAGCCCTCAGCCCCTCACCCAGACTGGCCAGGCACACCCTGATCCAGGACACCCTTCAGGGCAAACCAGCCAGCCCCTACCCATGCACCAGGCCTCTATCCTATATAGTAAAAGGGTAATATGCCTCCGGCACCGGGATCAGCGGAGCAGCGAGACTCCCGGCACCGGGATAAGCGTGACGGGGCAGCGCCCAAACCCCCTGATCAGCCCTGCTCTGTGCCTGATAGGGGGGAGCTCCCCAATCCCCTGATTCCCCTGCGGCTCTGTGTGTGACAGGGGCGGGGCCACAACCTCTCTATCCGCCCTGCTCTGTTCGTGACAGGGGAAGGCGCCCCAACCCCCTGATCAGCCCTGCTCTGTGCCTGATAGGGGGGAGCTCCCCAATCCCCTGATTGCCCTGCGGCTCTGTGTTTGACGGGGTGCGGCGCCCCAACCCCCTGATCGGCCCTGCTCTGTGTGTGACGGTGCGGCGCCCCAACCCCCCCATCCCACCCGCCCTGAGTGTGACACGGGGTGGAGCCCAAAAAGCCATATACCTCTTCATCCTGAGTGGACTGAGGGTGGCGTGCAGCCCCCCCATCCCCCTTGTTCTCTGTGTG
>NW_005871077.1:8006571-8012041 GCF_000147115.1 Myotis lucifugus
CTGGTCTGTGCGTGACGGGGTGGGCCGCAAGCCTCCCCATCGACCCTGCCTTGAGTGTGACAGGGGGCGGTGCCCAACCCCCCAATTCGCCCTACCCTGAGCGTGACTGAGGGTGGCATTGCAACCTCCCGATCCGCCCTGCTCTGTGCATGACGGGGCGGCGCCCAAACTCCCCAATCAGCCCTGCTCTGAGCCTGACCAGGGGCTGCACCTAGTGATTGGGCCTGCCCTCTGCCACCCGGGAGCAGGCCTAAGCCAGCAGGTCGTTATCTCCCGAGGGTCCCAGACTGCGAGAGGGCACAGGCCGGGCTGGGGGGCCCCCCCACTCCTCCCCCCCCCCCGAGTGCACAAATTTTTGTGCACCGGGCCTCTAGTATATTCTTATAAAGAAGAAAATAAAATATCTTCTTAATATTGAGAAATATAATTATTGTTAGCATTTTGGTGTATATTCTTTAGTCATCTTTGTGTGAATAGTATAGAGTGCACATATATTCTTTCATGAATTTGGTATCTTCTAGAGTTTTTATGATTCCTGGGCTGAAATTCTGTCCTTCCTTGCCTAAGTGGTAGTCTAAGCAAAGCTTCCTCCTGCCTCCACTTCCCTCCCTTTAGAACCTGGCTCACTGACCTCCACACAGGCCTTTTCCCCAGCATTCTGGGCCTGCACAGTCAAAACAATAGATCTCAGTTGTCTAAAGATAATAATTTGCAATTCTGAGGACCTTCAACCTGGGTGAGCCTCAGAAGTTGCTAAAGATGTCAAATAATATGAAGCGTTCAAAATAACCTTGGATTTATGAGGTTTTGGAATTGGAGTCCAATTAACAAAAACTAGGTTTTAGTAGGTTAGAGAATAAATATGGGGAAGAGGAAGTGGAAATTGGAAGTATAGATTCCCTCGAGAAACGTTTCTGTGAAATAACAGAGAAAGATGGGTCTGTGAGACAAAGAAGAGAACTGGGGTGTGGGAAAGTTAGGTGTGTTTTGAACAAAATAGAAGGGGGAGATAAAGACTTGAGAAGGCTGCATCACAGAGCTAGAAAAAGCCTGTGGTTTACATTTATAGTCCTTAACTTCTTTCAAAATCTCAAACCTATCAAATGTTGATATTCATTAAATCTAGATAGCAAGTTCATGGACTTGCTATATTATTCTGTTTCTTAAAATATTTAATAAAAAAAATAAATTATTGCCCTCCCTGGTTTGGCTCAGTGGATAGAGCGTCAGACTGCAGACTGAAGAGTCCCAGGTTCGATTCCCGTCAAGGGCACATGCCCTAGTTGCAGGCTCAATCCCCAGTTGGGGGCGTGCAGAAGGCAGCGGATCAGTGATTCTTTCTCATCATTGATGTTTCTATCTCTCTCTCCCTCTCCCTTTCTCTCTGAAATCAATAAAAATATATTAAAAATAAATAAAAGTAAATTATGGTTTTTATCTTTCACCTAATAGGAATGTTAAGATATTAAGAAATAATCTGTATGTGGGTTCATTGATTATTTTGGTTAAATAAGAGTTATCCTCGCCCTAGATAGTTTGGCTCAGTGGATAGAGTATCAGCCCACTAACTGAAGAGTCCCGGATTCGATTCTGGTCAAGGGCATGTATCTTGGTTGCAGGCTCGATTACATCCAGACCATGGTTGAGGCACATGCAGGAAGCAATGAATCAATGTGTCTCTCTCACATCGATGTTTCTCTCTCTCTGCCTCTTCCACTCCTTTCTACTCTCTCTAAAAATCAAAGGAAAATTATCCTCAGGTGAGGATTAACAACAACAACGAAAGAGTTATCCTCAATGTTATGCATTGATCATGATTTTGAAGAATTAGTACACAATTCTCAGCAGTCAAAATTTTCTAAACATAATTACCAATTTAGACTTTTATGATGCCTGAATTTGTTCATTTATGACTAGTCATTATTATTATTATTATTATGATGCAGTATTATATAATAGAAGGATTAGAAAATCAAACTGAAATTTTTATTAATTCTATAATGTATGCTAAAAGTGATTGACTCTTCTGAATAATTCCACATGTCATTGTATTTACTTGTCACTTATTTTATTCAAACTGGAGGATTGTAAATTCTTGGAAATTTTAGATGTAATTCAGTTTTGTATAAAGAGAAATTTTTAATATTTTCCTTTTTACATGCTCAAATTATCATTACATAGTGTGGAAACAAAAGGTGTGATCAAAAGATTTAGTCACTTTGATCCTTTGCATCTGGTCATTTAATAGTAGTGTTGCTGGTGGAAATGGGGTCCTTTCACGGAGTCACAAGAAAAGCATTTTGGGAGACCCATGCATGGGAAGATGAGATGTAGTGGTAAAGTTTATTAGAATAGAAATAGCCCTAGCCAGTTTGGCTCAGTGGATAGAGCGCTGGCCTGTGGATTAAAGGGACTATTATTTGATTCCAGTCAAGGGTACGTACCTCGGTTGCAGGCTCCTCCCAGGCCTGGGCTCTGCTCAGGGCACATGCAGGAGGCAACCAATCGATGTGTTTCTCTCACATAGATATTTCTCTCTGTCCTTCTCTCTCTCTTCTAGTCTCTCTAAAATCAATGGAAAAATATCCTCAGGTGAGGATTAAAAATAAAGAATAGAAATAGAAGGCTGCCCCAGGTTCCCAGTATCTCATCTCCTTTGGTCCTACTGTCTTTATCAAGCTCAGAGGAAAGACCAGGGTCCACAAATTCTTTGATTCAGTTTACACCAAAGCTTAGTCCAGTTCAGCCTTTGTTCCTCCAGTTAGTGTCTAGTGTCGTTTCTATCCCCCCCCCCCCCAGCCCCCTGTTGCGCTCCAGCTGGAGCTACATTGCAGTTCTCAGGCAGCTGCTAGGCCCACATGGCTGCTACTGAGAGAGAACATGTGAACAAATGCATGTTACAGGACCATAGAGAGAGCTTGCCTTTGTTAAGATTGGATTGATTATATTATCTTGGGCTTGGAAAAGACCAGGTGCTCTTTCAAACTATACAATCAATTTTCCAATCGTGCCCGGGCTGATGTTGGGCCCTCTCCCTAACCAATCCCATTTCCTAGATCTTTTGGGGTTCTGTGTCCCCTATCCAATCTGATCCTTTCCCCAGGCTAGACAGACAGGTCTTTATGATCGCCATCTTGGCTCCTACTCCATATGCCTCAGAGTAGAAGCACCTCCCCCTGTGCTATCTTGCCTTTTACTGGGCATGTGCCCAGTAGAAGAATTTCCTCTTTATTGTTTTTTTCCTGTGCCCCCCCGCCCCCCTCCCCCTCCAGTCCAGACAGTGGACCAGTTGTACCCTGGGGAGATTGGAAAGCTGGCCCTTTCTTCCCACAGGGGGGCGGGAGGGGTGTTAATCCCCTTGGTGACATAATGCTGTTATCTCCTGAGGTGTCTGAAGCTGTAACTTCAACACTTAGACTTTATTGTCTGATTTAGCCCCCTAGTTTATTAATGCTTAATAATGTCTGATTCCCTTTGCTTCCTTACTTTATTTATACCTAGCTACCTACACTGACAGTAGTGGTTTTGAGTACCCTGGCCTTTCTATAGCATCTGCTAGTCAAGTTTACTCTGCAAATCATCCCAAGATCTGAAAACTTGAGCTTGCTCTTGGCCGACAGGCCTCTGTTGTACTAACTCAGGGGTCCTCAAACTACGGCCTGCGGACCACATGCAAATACAAATACTGTATTTGTTCCCGTTTTGTTTTTTTACTTCAAAATAAGATATGTGCAGTGTGCATAGGAATTTGTTCATAGTTTTTTTTAAACTATAGTCCGGCCCTCCAACGGTCTGAGGGACAATGAACTGGCCCCCTGTTTTTTTTGTTTGTTTGTTTGTTTGTTTTTTAAATATATTTTATTGATTTCTTACAGAGAGGAAGGGAGAGGGATAGAGAGTTAGAAACATTGATCAGCTGCTTCCGGCACACCCCAAACTGGGGATGTGCCCGCAACCAAGGTACATGCCCTTGGCCGGAATCGAACCTGGGACCCTTCAGTCCGCAGGCCAACGCTCTATCCACTGAGCCAAACCGGTTAGGGCTAACTGGCCCCCTGTTTAAAAAGTTTGAGGACCCCTGTACTAACTGATTGTGGGAGGCAGTAGTGCTCCAAGGAAAGCTGGAGTTTTCAGTTTTTCTGTTTTATAACTTTGCAGCCATAAATGGAGCCTTTCCCTTCCATTTGTATTCAAAAGTAAATAGAAGTCACCGTGATGATAATATGAAAGAGCTGGAGTTGGGAGTGGCCACTGTAGGGACCAAAGTTCTGCCACCCAGAAGCTGTTTTTTGGGATATTGATTTTAAGCTGTTTATTATGAAACAAGACTCAGAAAGAAACTTACACCCTCTCCCCTTTCCTGCCCAAGAGATTCAGGAAGAGGAACCTGCTTCAGGAAGATCTTAGGATGGTGACTCAGCCTGATTTGAATTAAGTGTGGTAAACTGGAGGGCTTTAGGCAAGCACCTGTTAGCTAGATACTCTCTATGTCCCATTGTTAGAGACCTAGTTAGGATTTTCTGTCCTGTGTGTTCTGCATTTACTCAACTGTAAATCACCCATTCTCACTTCCCCATCCCTTTTCTCCTTTGTCCAAAATGTTTATATACCCAAGTTGCCTCACCACTGTCTTTGGAATTTTTATGTATTGATCATGTCTATGTGAATTCCCCATGTGCATGTATTAAACTTTGATTTTTTTCCTGTTAATTTAGTTATTGGCTCAGCCAGAAGAACTGAGAAGGTAGGAGGAAAAGTATTAATATTTTTTTAGCCCCTACTGTAAGGTGGCTCAGGAGGTGGTGCAGAAAACAAAGAGAATCAAGCAGGTCAGAGAGGAGGAAAGGAGAAAGTTTAATCCGCCTCCCCGGGCAAGACTCACCAGCCCAAAGGTGGTGCCAATGAATTCGCGCCAACAGGGAGGGGGGTGCTTTGTTTTATACCACGGTTGGGTGAGGGGCGGGGGCATGAACTGAGGAAGTTCCTGCTGCGGGGGTCGTCATGGTATTCTGGACGGAGTCATTATTTGTGTATTGGCATCTGTCTGGCATGTTGATCTGTTAGGAATTCCATGGAGGGTCCATTATCTCCTCACCATCTGCCTTGCAGTGGCATGCATCCGATCCTGGGCTCCCTCCGACTTAATACCTACATCATAAATAAACCCTGGGGTGGCAAATAGTTGAGGTTAATTATTGTGATGGCTTTATTTATTTATTAATAATATATAATATATTTTTATTGATTTCAAAGAGGAAGGAAGAGAGAGAGAGAGAGAGAGAGAGAGAGAGAAGCATCTATGATGAGAGAGAATAATTGATCAGCTGCCTTCGGCATGCCCCAACCTCAGGATCAAGCCTGCAACCCTCAGGATCAATCCTGTAACCCCGGGCATGTGCCCTTGACCAAAATGCAGGCTGACACTCTATCACTGCCTGCAGGCTGACACTCTATCCTCTGAGCCAAACTG
>NW_005871077.1:8012289-8016133 GCF_000147115.1 Myotis lucifugus
TTGTTTAGATGATTTGGTATATTTACTGTCACCTGCGTAGGTCTAGTTTAAACTCAGTGTTTAATTGAATCTTGTCTTTGTAAAGTTCAGTATGCTAATCCCCTTACTTGAGGGATTCTTATTGAAGGAGAAAAATGTTTCTCTTAAGATTTTGAGATAAAAATGTTCACTTTATTATTGACTTTCTTTCTGTTCTGTATTTTTATGTATTCCTTCTCCAAGCTCTTTTTTATTGCCCTAATTTAATTTTTTAAATTACAATGTTGTATTCACTGAGAATTATCTGTAAAAATGAACAAAAGTTCGAAGAAAAAGTAAAACAGTGAAATTTTTTCAATAACTGTCAAATCTCCATTATATGTTGTTCCTTAGTCAACTAATACAAGAAAATATATTGCTTTGAAATGTAGCTCATTCTTGAAGGCAATTCAAGGTTTGAAAGACATAAGTAAAAGTAATTGTGAACTGTTAATATTAGTGACCATTTTGTTCAGATTGGACAAGAATTTATTATACACATGTGCTCATATACTTTTTTTTTTTTGGAGGGGTAGGGGTTTAATCCTCACTGGAGGATTTTTTTTCCATTGCTTTTCAGAGAGAGTGGAAGGGAGGGAGGAGGGTGGAGGGAGGAGGAGAGAGGAACAGAGAGAAGCATTGGTTGCCTCCTGCACAAGCCCCTACCAGGGTCAGGGATTGAACCTGCACCCAGGTATGTGCCCTTGACTGGGAATCAAACTCGAGAACCTTTGGTGCGCAGGCCAACGCTCTAACCACTGTGAATACTAGCCAGGGCAATATTTTGAAAACTCTGTATATGATAGCTAATAGATTTCTTTAAAGGTTAATTTTGGCTTTAGAATGTACTCTATCTTTTCATCTCAGTGTATTAAAAGTGATAATATTTTGCTTTTAATAAAATTTGATATTCAAAGGTAATTTCAACAGGTATAAAACAATCAAAGTCAGTTTTCAGAAAAAGATTTTGTTTCTGTACTTACTAGAGGCCTGGTGCACAAAATTCATGCACTCGGCGCGGGGTGGGGCACCTCTCAGCCCAGCCTGCACCCTCTTGCAGTCCGGGAGCCCTCCGTCAGTTGGACATCCCTTAGCGCTGCCTCGGAGGCAGGAGAGGCTTCTGCCACCGCCGCTGTGCTCACCAACCATGAGCCCAGCTTCTGGCTGAGCACCGGAGGGCAGCTCCTGCTTTGAGCGTCTGTCCCCTGGGGTCAGTGCACATTATAGTGACCGGTTGTTCCATCGTTCAGTCGATTTGCATATTAGCCTTTTATTATATAGGATAATCATAAGACAGTGCATCCCAATTTGTTCTAGTATTTGAGAGATAGCTAAATGTTTTCTGTCATCTATATATATAAAAGCCTAAGCGACCGAACGACCGGTTGACTAGTCGCTATGATGTGCACTGACCACCGGGGGCAGATGCTCAATGTAGAAGCTGCCCACTGATGGTCAGTGTGCTCCCACAGTGGGAGCACCGCTCAGCCAGAAGCCAGGCTCATGAGCGCAGCTGCAGCAGCGCGAGCTACTCCCGCCTCCGTGGCAGTGCTAGCGAGTGGCAGCAGCGGCAGGTGCAGCAGGGCCGGGATGAGCAGAGCAGCGCCTGGCCTGGCTCAGGCTCCTCCCCGCCACCTGCCACTTCCTGCACTGCTACATTCCTCGGAGGATGTCGGACTGCCGATTTTGGCCAGATCCCAAGGGGTCCCGGATTGCAAAAGGGCACGGGCCAAGCTGAGGGACCCCACCGGTGCACGAATCTGTGCACCAGGCCTCTAGTTTATATTATAATGATTTTCTTTGAGGTTTGGATACTTTTTGTTTGATGTTATCATTCTTAGTTTTAGTAATGGCTAGCTATAATGGGAAAATAACTGGGTATAAATGCAGTTATTCTTTTTATCCTTTTCTTAGGTTTTTCTCTACTAAAAGTAGGGGAACTGTTGCTTAAGGGGTATAGAGTTTCAGGTTTGCAAGATGAATATGCTTACTACTGAACTGTAAATTTACTGATGGTAAATTTTATTATTTTTTTTTAATGTGAGTTTCCTGTGATTTTTATATTTTTTTAAAATTTATTTCAGAGAGAAAGGGAGAGGGGGAGAGAGATAGAAACATCAATGATGAGAGAGAATCATGCCCCCTACTGGGGATCGAGCCCACAACCCAAGCATATGCACTTGACCAGAATCCAACCTGGGACCCTTCGGTCTGCAGGCTGATGCTCTATCCACTGAGCCAAACTGACTAGGGCTATATTCTCTATTTTTTACCACAATAAAAATAGAACAACAATAAAAGAGTAGACAGGACATTGGGATATGAAAAAGGGCAACATTTTTATAGTTTCTTCTTTGAATAAGATTATTTATCTTGTCTTATTTTTTGTTACTACAACCTTTGTACTAGTAAACCTCATACTGTTAAAGGAATTACATTTGGAAAACATGGGCTTTGGGAAATTTTCACTTTATTGATTAATTGTGATGACATCTTAATAGTGCCTTTCAGAGTTTTCTTAAGCCCTATCAGAGATAAAACTCTAATTGTTCTCCAAAAAGCCAGGGGAGAGAAAAGCCTGGTTATGGTATTGCACGTATTAAGCGACAATATAAGATGAAGACAATGCAAGTAGAAATAGTTCAGGAAAAATGTTTGCCTTTAAATAGGTATATTCTATGTAGTAGAAGACCTCTATTTTTGCAGATTTAACAAAATATTTTAATGTAATTAAAAATTTAATGTAAGATTAACTTCAATAAAATTAACAACAATAAAAATAACAAAATTGAGCATTTATTGAATACTCAGTATTTTCCAGGCACTTTTCTAAGTGCTTTACATGCATTGACTTTATAGAAAAGGTACTATTTTCATTCTCCTTTGCAGTTGAGGAAAATAAGACACAGAGAGGCTGAATAGGTCACACAGTGAGTAAAAGGCGGAGCCAAGATTAGATCCCAGGCAATTTGGCTTTAGATTTCATTAAGCACTCTTTATTACTTATAATACACTAGTGTCCCTGTGCATGAAGTTCGTGCACTTGGGGCGGTGGTGGTGGGGAGGGGCCAACCTGGCCTGTGCCCTGTCTTAATGAGGGAGCCCCGCGATCCATCGCCCCAAAGAGGTAGGCCCTGCCCACCCATCCGGGGCTCCTCAATGGATTGCCCCAAAGAGGTAGGCTGGAGCCAGGGGAGGCCTGCAGACCCCTGGTGCAGGCGCACAGAGGCCCCGCTACGGCCCTGCACCTGGACTGGGCCGGGCCGCAGCGGAGGCCTGTGTACCTCTGAGCGCCTGCGGACTGCCAGGCCGACGTAGGGGGCAGGGACACGAGCCTCACATCCCTGGGCCTGCTGCCGGGGTTGGGGACACGAGCCTCAAGTCCCCGGGCTGGCGCAGGGGGCGGGGATGCGAGCCTCACGTCCCGGGGCCTGTTGCTGGGGTCGGGGATGCGAGCCTCATATCTCCGGGCCAGCGCAGGGGGCGGGGATGCAGTCTGCTGATCAGTCGTTACGTGACGGTGTCCCATCCAAATTGCATATTATCCTATTATTAGATAGACTAGAGGCCTGACACATGAAATTCGTGCGTGGATACGGTCCCTAGGCCTGGCCTGTGATCAGGGCCATCTTCCCTGGCAGCTGGCCCCACCCCCCACCGCCACCACCCCATTGGCAATTGGAGCCTGCCAGCCAAGGAAAAGGACCAAGAGGTGGTCAGTGGCTGGTCGAGCAGTCATTCGGGTCGTTCTGCCATTAGGGTTAATTTGCATATTATCCTTTTATTATCTGGATTATATAGGATGGGTACTCAGTGTTGAACCAGA
>NW_005871077.1:8016589-8058923 GCF_000147115.1 Myotis lucifugus
GCTGATTGATGATGATTCTCTTTCATCATTGATGTATCTATCTCTCCCTATCCCTCTAAAAAACAAAAAATCAATAAAATCTATTTAAAAAAAAGAAAATGAATGAAACCTGCAATCTTAACAAGTGTAAATGTACAGTTCAGTAGTGTTAAGTATAGTCACATTGTTGTGAAACAGATCTCCAGAACTTTCTCATCTTGCAAATCTAAAACTCTATCCCCATTAAACAACAACTTCCTTGTTACTCCTTCCTTCAGCCCCTGGAAGCCAACATTCTACCATCTGTCTCTATGAATTTGACTACTTTTAGATATCCTATATAATAAAAGACTAATATGCAAATAGTCCCCTTGACCTGGAATTCGACCAGGGGGCAAGGGCCGGCTGGCCAACCGCCCACAGCCTCTCCCCACCCCCCGGCTGGCTCAGCCTGATCAGACCCGATCAGGGCGGGCCGGCTGGACCCGACCTGTGCACGAATTTGTGCACCGGGCCTCTAGTTTCATATAAGAGGAATCATCAATATTTGTCTTTTTAGACTGGCTTATTTTACTTAATATAATATCAAGGTTCATCTATGTTGTAGCATGTGATAGGATTTCCTTCCTTTTTAAGGCTGAATAATCCATTATATGTACCTACTATACCACATTTTGTTTATTATGTTTTTTTATTTTACTTTTATTAATCCTCACCTGAGGACATTTTCCCCATTGCTTTTCAGAGAGAATGGAAGTAGGGAGGATAGGGAGAGAAACTCTGATGTGAGAGAGACACATGGATTGGTTGCCTTCTACACGTGCCCAGACTGGGTCAGGGGATAGAGCTTATAACCTAGGTACATGCCTTTGAACTAGAACACCAGCCAAGGTTATTATGACTTTTAAAAAATATATATTTATTACTATTTTTTAAGAGATTTCTAATTCATTTATTGAACAAACACTTGCCAGTTATTAGAACATAAACATTTCCTCTAATTTTTTAAAAATATATTTTATTGATTTTTTACAGAGAGGAAGGGAGAGAGAGAATTAGAAACATCGATGAGAGAGAAACACCGATCAGCTGCCTCCTGCACACTCCCCACTGGGGATGTGCCCGAAACCTAGGTACATGCCCTTGACCGGAATCGAACCTGGGACCCTTCAGTCCGCAGGCCAACGCTCTATCCACTGAGCCAAACCGGTTAGGGCTAATTTTTTTTTTTTTTTTTTACCAGGCATACCATAAGAAAGCTGCACCTAGAATGCTGGTCAAATGAACAGATATTAAGCACCTATTAGGTGCAAGATCATGGGCTATATGAGACACTCCTTATATCTTTTTTGCCAATAGGAAAGGCTACAAGCACTTTTCACATTTCTTGTTGTTTCGAAGTTGGCGCCCTTGGACTGACATGTCCTTCTGAATATTATTATCCTTCCCGGCTTTGGCTTTCCTCTTGGCTCTTTTTTTTTTTTTTTTTTTTTTTTTTTTTTTTTAATGTTAACATAGCATGTAAGTGCATTTGTTGCTTATGCTACTGGAGATGGCTGTTACTGTTTAATCCATGCTTGAACTAGTATTTTGGGGACCTATGTCCTCCACAAGCCATTATCAGTAACCCTGTGCTATCTTTTTTTCTTTATTATTGTTTAAAAGTATTACAAATAGTAGTACATATGTCTCCTTTTCCCCCCATTGACCTCCCCGCCGCCTTCCCCCCGCCTCCTCGCCAACGCTTATGCCCTCACCCTCCTAGTGTCTGTGTCCATTGGTTATGCTTATATGCATGCATACATATGGTTGATCTCTTACCGCCCCCCAACCCTCCCCTCCCTTCCCGCTGAAGTTTGACAGTCTGTTTGATGCTTCTTTGTCTCTGTATCTATTATTGTTCATCAGTTTGTGATGTTCATTATTTTGCATCTTTATTCAAGTGTTCACATTTATAATATTGTTTTCCTGTTTTCCACCTTAAAATGTTTGAAATATTCTTTAAACACTTCTTCCATGGAAGAAACAGAGTCCTTTGAGAATCCTGGCTTAATACACAGAAATCAAGATAGTTTTCCAACTTCTTGCTTGGTGTGTTAATGGATTTTCATTGTAGCTTTGTCATTAAACTAATTAATTGTATATAGGTTTGATTTCTCAGCAACAGAGTTGATAGCAAAATCTGTTATATTGTCAACTCACATTTTTTTTTACCCCTTATTAACTGTTTTGAATGCAGGCCCACTGCATGTGAAATTTGCATATGTACTGTGACATCATAAACCCCATTGCAAGAGAACCTAGCTACAGATTGAAGGTAGTCTACTAGGTGTTAATCAAATACTGTGTTACAAATTGTGAGGTTTTCCCAGTTATAAATGTCATTATTAGGATTTTTGTTTTATTGCAAAGCCAACTAAGGCTGTCAATTGCATCATCTTAACTTATTTCTTCAGATTAACTATTGTCTGTAGTGGGGTTTTCTGTGGATGTGGTGGCATCAGCATAATCTATGTTTCAGGCATCCTATAGAAGAGGATTATTCAGGGGAGCTGGAAAGAAAGGTAAATTATGTCAACTGTGGGTTCTTTCTGCATAAAAAGAGGTATAAAATTATGAAATACAAAATATATCCATTTAATGTTTTTTGGTTTTTGAGAAGGTACACCTACCCGATTTTTGGAATGGGGTGAATATACTCATAGATCTTCCTATGGCTTTCTCCCTCTCTTCATTTAAGCTTTTTACGCACATGTTTCCTTTGATGAGAAGCTTTCCACATCAAGTATATTCTAAATAGCCTTTGTCATTCTCTGATTATTTACCTTGCTTTATTTTTCTTTTAAGAATTTAGTACCATTCCAAATTATATATTTGTCTCTTCATCTAAAGGGTGTCCCAAAATTCACGCAAGAAGTAATTTTGATAGAAAACACAGGTTTATAATTAAAAATTGTAAATTTTTTATTGATTCATAAAGTATACAGTATAGGGTTATGTATGGAATAGCATATCGCGTAAATGGCCGCCACGGCTTTGCTGGCACATGCGCACTCTTTTGTTGAAATTTTCCATGACTGTTTTGCATAAATGTGGCTGAATTTCGTTGATACAGCGCTCAATTTCCTCCTTCAAGGTGTGGGTGGTCGTGGGCTTGTTGGCATAAACCTTAGACTTCAAAAAACCCCAAAGAAAAAAGTCCAACGGCGTTAAATTGCATGATCTGGGCAGCCAATTCTGATCACCAAAACGGGAAATTACACGACCAGGAAATGACTCATGCAGTAATTGAATTGTTTCTCAGGCTGTATGGCATGTGACACTGTCTTGTTGAAACCACATGTCGTCCACATCCATATCTTGCAATTTAGGCACAAAAAACTGGATTATCATGTCGAGATAGCGAGCACCATTAACTGTTATTGCCTGAGCAGCCGCATTTTCGAAGAAGAATGGTTTGATGATGCCTCCAGCCCAAAATCCGCACCAAACAGTGACACGTTATGGATGCATTTGTTTCTCAACAATCACGCGTGGATTTTCTGAACCCCAAATGCGACAATTTTGTCGATTAACCAAGCCATCAAGATGAAAATGAGCCTCATCGCTGAAGATGATTTTGTTCGAAAAATCAGCATCCACTTGTTGTTGTTCCATAATCCATTTACGTATGTGCCAGCAAAGCCGTGGCGGCCATTTACGCGATATGCTATTCCATACATAACCCTATACTGTATACTTTATGAATCAATAAAAAATTTACAATTTTTAATTATAAACCTGTGTTTTCTATCAAAATTACTTCTTGCGTGAATTTTGGGACACTCTTTATTTTCTGTTTCCTCCTGATCTAGGAGAGAAGAGACTTTCGTTGTTTACTGCTATGTCCCCACTGTCTAGACTAGTCAACATGGCATGCTCCCTTGTTCCTGTGAGATTTTTGCTTACTAGAAACTCTTCAAATGAATATTTGATGTTTATAAGAAATTTTTTTTAATTTTTTAAATTGATTTTAGAGAGAGGGCGGAAGGCAGAGAGAGAGATTGATTTGCTGTTCTACCCACTTATTTATGCGTTCATTGGTTGATTCTGTATGTACCCTGACTGGGGATTGAACCAAAAACCTTGGCATATTGGGATGATGCTCTAAACAACTGAGCTACCTGGCCAGGGCTAAAAGAAAATTTTCTATTTCTACCTTTAGTATGCATATTTTAGTTTAAGTGAAGTAAAGCTTACATCTCTGTAACAGTAGTTGGTGTCTTTTAAGAAAGACTTAATTCCTTTCTCTTTCAAGGGCTTCTTTAGAATTCTATTTGTACATTATGAATTAAGTAACTATGTAATATTCTGTAGATTACACTTTGTCAATATTTCTCAGATCTTTATTTTCTGTCTGAGCTGTAACCCAAGCATGAGTCTCATAATTATCCTTGCCTATTAAACATTTCCACCTGGTTGTGCTGCCATTGCTTTCACCCTAGCCTTCCTAACTGAATCTGCCACCTTCCCCAAAACAAAAAGATGTTTTTTTATTTACCCATCTTTGCCTTTATGGCCACCATGCATGTTCTTCAGTCATTGCCTGTTCCTTCTATGCCATCTGTGTACCATACTTCAAGGGTGCCATATAATCAGTATAATAATAAAATAGTGCTAAGATGTTAAAGGTAGGGAGCCATGTGAATTTTTTAAAATTTTATGAATAATGGTGAAATTTAGCCTGTTAACTGTACCAACACAGTTATAGGCTTAATACTACTCACTTAATGCCAGTCACTTTTGGCAATGAGAATATAGAATGTCTGACAGGTTCTCTAGATCTAAAGGATTTTTGTTTTGTTTTTAAGGATACTGTACATCTGAATTCTTTATTTCAATAGGGTAGTGAAAGAGTTGTCTCATGAGGTTTTGCACTGCCCAGAGTTTGGACATAGAGAAGTTTCATTGCAATTATAGAATTCATATAGCTCATCTCTAGAAGGCTAGGAATATAGTTTTATATTAGTGAGTACAGCTCCTTTTCTGTAGCAGGTATTCTTTTATTTTTTAATTAAATCTTTATTGTTCAGGTTATTACAGTTGTTCCTCTTTTTCCCCCCCATAGCTCCCCTCCACCTGGTTCCCACCCCCCCTCCGCCTTACCCCCCCCACCCTCACTGTCCTCATCCATAGGTGTACGATTTTTGTCCAGTCTCTTCCCGCACCCCCCACACCCCCTTTCCCCTCTGAGACTAGTCAGTCCACTCCCTTTCTATGCCCCTGATTCTATTATATTCACCAGTTTATTCTGTTCATCAGATTATTTATTCACTTGATTTTTAGATTCACTTGTTGATAGATGTGTATTTGTTGTTCATAATTTGTATCTTTACCTTTTTCTTCTTCCTCCTCTTCTTAAAGGATACCTTTCAGCATTTTATATAATACTGGTTTGGTGGTGATGAACTCCTTTAGCTTTTTCTTATCTGTGAAGGTCTTTCTCTGACCTTCAATTCTGAATGATAGCTTTGCTGGGTAAAGTAATCTTGGTTGTAGGTTCTTGCTATTCATCACTTTGAATATTTCTTGCCACTCCCTTCTGCCTGCATAGTTTCTGTTGAGAAATCAGCTGACAGTCTTATGGGTACTCCCTTGTAGGTAACTGTTTTTCTCTTGCTGCTTTTAAGATTCTCTCTTTGTCTTTTGCCCTTGGCATTTTAATTATGATGTGTCTTGGTGTGGTCCTCTTTGGATTCCTCTTGTTTGGGGTTCTCTGCACTTCCTGGACTTGTAAGTCTATTTCTTTCACCAGGTAGGGGAAGTTTTCTGTCATTATTTCTTCAAATAGGTTTTCAATATCTTGCTTTCTCTCTTCTTCTGGCACCCCCATAATTTGGATGTTGGTATGCTTGAAGTTGTCCCAGAGGCTCCTTACACTGTCTTCATATTTTTGGATTCTTTTTTCTTTTTGTTTTTCCGGTTGGGTGTTTTTTACTTCTTCGTATTTCAAATCTTTGACTTGATTCTTGCGATCCTCTGGTCTGCTGTTGGGAGTCTGTATAGTATTCTTTATTTCAGTCAGTGTATGCTTAATTTCTAGTTGGTCCTTGTTCATATCCTCGAGGGTCTTACTAGTTTTCTTGAGGGTCTAGAAAATTCTTGAAAAACCTTATAAGTTTGGTTTTGAACTCTATATCCAGTACTTTGCTTTCCTCCATTTCTTTCATTTGTGACTTGTTTCTTTGTCTCCGCATTTTGGCTGCTTCCCTGTGTTGATAGAGTGGCTTTGTGTACTAGGTGTCCTATAGGACCCAGTGGCTCAGCCTCCCCAATTACCTGAGGTGGACACTCTTGGTGCACCCCTTTGTGGGCTTTGTGCACAGTCTAGTTGTAGTTAAGCCTTGATTGTTGTAGGTATCACTGGAGAAATTGACCTCCAGGGGAATTGGCTGTGAGAATCAGCTGTGTCTGCAGTGGGAGAACTTCTGTGCTGGAGACACCCTTCTGGAGCAAGACTTGCTTCAGTGGGGCTTTGGTGCTCACTGAGTCTGCCCCCTGAGTGTGTCCCTTATGGATCTGAGGAGTTGTAATCTGGATGGTCCCACTCTGACTACTGGGTACACTGGCACTTGGATCTATAAGGAGGTGCTAATTTAGCCTCTGCCTGAGGTACCCAGCAGGAGCTACGGAGAAATCTGCAGGTTCCTCTTCTTTGTTTGGGATTTTGAGGTGCCCAGATGAGGCCCAGCTGTGAAGCAGTGCAAGCTGCTGTGGGGCTTTGGGCCTTCTTTTGGAAGTTCTGGGTCTCTCTGACCCAGCTGCAGTTTGTTAGGTAATTTTCAGATTGCAAAGGGCCAGGCCTTTCATATGCAAAAGCCTCTGTGCACAGCTTGAGTGTGGTGGGGTCTCAGGGAATCAACAGGCCAGAGCAAACAGCTATGGCTGCTCCTCAGTTCTACCCTAAGAGGCCCCGCGTCTCAGTTTCCCGCGGTAATCACTGCAAGCACCTCTGAGAGAAAGCTGCCCTCGAGTTCCGGACCGATGCCAGACAGTCCAGTTTCTCCCCGTATGAGTCTGGGTCCCCAGAGACTCGTCCGGAACGAGAGTTCAGAGCAGTCGGGAGCTTGAGACTTCCTCCCGATTGAAAAAGACAATGGCGTCCTCAGTTGCCAGCCCTTTCCATGTGTGCCTCCGTACCTCTGCACTTTACTTCCACACCTCCTCTGAGTAAAGTCTCAGTGTGCTTTTCTCTTTCCGTCTAGTTGTAGAATTTCCACTCAGCCAGCCTTCCTGTGGTTCTGGATGATGTCTGTTTTGTCTTTTAGTTGTATTTTTGAAGTGGTTGTGCGAGGCAGCAATTTCAGGTGTTTACCTATGCCGCCATCTTGGTTTCTCTCTGTAGCAGGTATTCTTTATTTTATTTTATTAATTTCAGAGAGGAAAGGAGAGGGAGAAAGAGATGGAAACATCAATGATGATATAGAATAATTGATTGGCTCCCTCCTGCATGCCCCCTACTGGGTATCGAGCCTGAAACCTGGGCACGTGCCCTGACCCATGGGAATGGAATCGTGACCTCCTGGTTCATGGGTCAATGCTCAACCACCGAGCTATATGGACTGAGCAACAGCAGTATTCTTGACACTAAGCCATTTTGATAGAGCAATTGTTTAATAAATTAAAATCCTGAAAGACAAAGCAACTTACAGCAGGATTTATACTGATAAAAAAAAAACCCTATGACTCTTTCTTGAGTTGTTTTTCAGTTCTTCAAAATATTTAATTTCTTTGAAGCTGAGCCATTCTCACCCCCCCCCCCACCCCCCGCAGTGAATATGAGCACTATCTACCATCTCAATTCACAAGTCTGGTCTTTAGGAATACTTGTGGTACTCTTGGGTATAATTTATATAATACTTTGCTTATTCTCTGACATATGAAATCTCCATCAAGGTTACTGGATATGGTGGTTTGGCTATTGAGCTGAAATTACAGCCTGGGTCAGCACCCTGCTCTTCAAGCTGTGAGCCAGGGCTTGGAGCCTACATTAAGAGAGAGCAGCAATTTTCATAGTGTGGTGCACAGAACACTGGGGGCGTCTCTGAGGACTCTTTTTGGAGGTTTGGGAGGATAAAACCATTTTCACAATGATGTTAAGATCTATATTCCTTTTTCTCTGTGTTGTCATTTATACTAATGTTGCAAAAATAATGGGGGGTAAAACTGTTGGTGCCTTAGCTGGAATCAAGTCAGTGGCACCAAACTGGATAGAAGTCATTGTTTTCTTCACTGCCATTCACTTGCAGTGGGAAAAAAAAGTCAGTTTCATTTAGGAATATTCTTGGTGAAACAGTAAATATTACCAATTGTATTGAGTCTTGACCCTTAAGTACATGTTGTTTTAATATTCTGAGTTATGAAATTAGGACAATCACTGAAAGCATTTCTGCTGCATACTGAAGACCGATGGTGTTCTTGAAAAAATAACACTTGAGTTATTGTTTGAGTGGCAAGATGAACTAGCTGAGTTTTTTTCATAGGACATAATTTTTCTCAAAGGAATGTCTAATAACCAAACTGTGGCTATTTACACTTATTTGGAACATATTTTATCTCAAATGCAAATGAAGTGAGTTTGTCACTTCAAGGAAAACGACAGTTTTTATTGCCAATGATAAAATTCCAGCTTTTAAGCAGAAGTTTTGAATTTTGGAAAGCCTGCATCTGCTATTTTGAGCTTGATGGCTTCCCAATATGTATAGTTTTCTGATGAGATTGATGTTTATTTCAATTAATGTGGTTTTCTGATAGTGTATAATGAAATGTCAGCATTTAGGCTATCTGCTCAACTCAGTGAGGCAATAACTTCCAAGTAACTACCACATGATGTTACAAAATTGTGCATGGGTAACCATCATGCAAAGTAAAATATAGATCCATAGATTTTAATGTAACAGATATGATTTCATATTCCACATTGCAACTAACCTTTAAGAGACAACCACTTGTTGAGTTTTGGTGTAATATCAAACAGTATCCACATTTTTCTGAAAAAGCTATTAAAATACTCCTCCTTTACCAATCATGTCTGAGTGAGGTTCAACTAGAGTTTTTTTCCCACATACTGACTGAAAAAACATTACAATAGATTCGGTGCAGAAGTAGGTATAAGAATCTAGCTGTTTCGGTTAAACCATTCACAAAATATTTTTATATCTATAAAAATGTGAAACACTTGTCATTACTTTTTGTTTTGGAAAATTTAATTCTTCATGAAATATTATTTGTAGCTTGTAATAGAATTATTGTTCTTTAATGAGTTACTAAGTATTTTTTAAATTTCTCAGTTTTAATTTCTAATACTAGAGGCCCGGTGCACAGTCTGGGACCCCTCGGGAGATAACGACCTGCTGGCTTAGGCCTGCTCCTGGGTGGCAGAGGGCAGGCCCAATCCCTAGGTGCAGCCCCTGGTCGGGCTCAGAGCAGGGCCGATTGGGGAGTTGGGGCGGCGCCCCCTGTCATGCACAGAGCAGGGCGGATCGGGAGGTTGAGATGCCACCCCTAGTCACGCTCAGGGTAGAGCCGATTGGGGGGTTGGGGCACCGCCCTCTGTCACACTCAAGGCAGGGTCAATGGGGAGGTTGTGGTGCCACCCCCTGTCACGCACAGAGCAGGGCCGATCAGGGGGTTGGGGCGCTGCTCCCTGTCACTCACAGAGCAGGGCCCATCAGGGGGGTTGGGGCTCTGTACCCTGTCATGCACAGAGCAGGGTCGATCAGGGGGTTGGGGAGCTCCCCCCTGTCATGCACAGAGCAGGGCCGATCAGGGGGTTGAGGAGCTCCCCCCTGTCATGCACAGAGTAGGGCCAATAGGGGAGTTGGGGCACCGCCCCCTGTCACACACAGAGTAGGGCGGATCAGGGGGTTGGGGCACCGCCCTCTATCACCCACAGAGCAGGGCCGATCAGGGGGTTGGGGCGCCGCCACTGTCACACTCAGGGCAGGGCCGATGGGGAGGTTATGGCTCTACCCCGCCACACACAGAGCAGGGCCTGTGGGGGGGGGGGTTGGGGTGCCACACCCTGTCACACACAGAGCAGGGCTGATCAGGGGGTTAGGGCGCTGCACCCTGTCACACACAGAGCCGCAGGGCGATCAGGGGGTTGGGGAGCTCCCCCCTATCAGGCACAGAGCAGGGCTGATCAGGGGGTTGGGGCGCCTTCCCCTGTCACGAACAGAGCAGGGCGGATAGTGAGGTTGTGGCCACGCCCCCTGTCACACATAGAGCCGCAGGGCGATCAGGGGGTTTGGTCACTGCCCCCTGTAACGCTGATCCCGGTGCCGGGAGGCATATTACCCTTTTACTATATAGGATAGAGGCCTGGTGCACGGGTGGGGGCTGGCTGGTTTGCCCTGAAGGGTGTCCTGGATCAGGGTGGGTGTCCCCACTGGGGTGCCTGGCCAGCCTGGATGAGAGGATGATGGCTGTTTGTAGCTGGTCACACCCCCTTCAGGGTGTGGGTCCCCACTGGGGTGCCTGGCCAGTCTGGGTGAGGGGCAGAGGGCCGTTTTCAGGCTGGCGGGTGACTGAAGCTTCCAACCTGTCCTTTTTTTCTTTTATTTTTTTTTATTTTGGGCCAGCTTTAGCTCTGAGGCTTGGCTCCAGCTCTGAGGCCTCGGCTGCTGAAAGCAGGTATCTGGTTTGTTTGGGTTCTATAATCGAAACACTGTTTCAATTCCAGCTTGAGATCCTGGCTGGCTGAAAGCAGTTATCTGGTTTGTTTGGGTTCTATAATTGAAACACTGTTTCAACTCCAGCTCTGAGATCCTGGCTGGCTGAAAGCAGGGTTTCTGGGGTTTTGTTTAGCTTCTATATTTGTAGCAATGTTTCAAACTGCAAGCTCAGAGGCCAGCAGCCGCAGGCGGGGAATGTTGGCTTCCTCCGTCACTGAAGCAAACGAGCCTCCTGTTCCCTTCAAGCTGCCTGGCTGCCCGCCGCCATCTTGGTTGGCAGTTAATTTGCATATCGCCCTGATTAGCCAATGGGAAGGGTAGCGGAGGTATGGCTAATTACCATGTTTGTCTATTATTAGATAGGATAGTAAATATCAATACACATACCCAGTGCTGGGCTGACGCTGACTCATGAGAGCTGGCTATGTGCACTTTTTCCAACTTTGGGTTCAGTGTCATCTGCTGTTGGCTTGAAATCTGCCATAGTAGGAGTATTTACATTACAGAAATCATCAAATGTACAAATCAGCATTCTCCCTTTCCAAGATCTGGTTGTTAAACATTTATAGCACCCTACTGGATATAAACCACATAAACAAAAGCTCTTCGAGGTCACCATTAATTTTTAAGAGTGTAAAGGAGAGTCCTGAGACTAAAAAGTTTGACAATTAGTTGTATGGCGAAAGGAGTACCTTTTAGTAATTGATTCACACAGAGGTGGATACCTTTTTTTAAATTTGCCTTTTGTGCTGGTAACATTTAAAGTATAGATCCTCCCAATGGTTTTGTTTGTTTGCTTGTTTGTTTTTTAACTTCTTGTTAAGTCTACTGGTTCCATTATGTGATAACCTTTTTATTTTCCCCAAAATCTAAGGTAGACAATAATACCCCAGAGCATGTGGGATGAATTTGCCCTTAGTATATACAGGGTATCCCAAAGAAATATATACATACACTTCGAATAATTGTAAAGGCAGTGTTTATTAATATACATTTCATTTTCAAAATTGAGCTATCAGGTGTTAAAGTGTGTATATATTTTTGGGGGGACACACTGCATGTTGAGTGTCTTTGCCCTAGTTTCTCACTTTTCTGTTCCACTGTTCCAGGCTCATATTGAGGCTATGGCTTCTATACAAAGCCTTCACATATTGTTCAGGTCCATACTAATCTTTCTATTCTGGGCTCTCATGGCCTATACAATTCTGTTGACTTTCATGGCCTATATACCATACAGTGGGGCACTTGGCTCTCAACTGTTTGGTGTGCTATTTATTGTTTCTTAGGTGTTAGTTTTAGCAATTTTGCTTTTTACCCTAATGCTCATCACATAGGTTCTAGTGCATTGATAAAGATTTTCTTATTTTTGGATTGCTAAAGTTGTTTACTTTCCAAGGACATGATATTGTAAAAAAAAAATCTTAGTTGTTGTTTTAAAATATATACATATTTTTTATTGATTTTAGAGAGGAACAGAGAGGGAGAGAGAGAAACTTCAATGATGAGATAATCATTAATTGGTTGCCTTCTGCACGCCCCCAACTGGGGATCAAGCCTGCAACCCGGGCATGTGCCCTGATCGGGAATCGAACTGTGTGACCTCCTGGTTCGTAGGTTGATGATGCTTAACCAGTGAGCCACACCGGCGAGGCAATCTTAGTTGTTTTAAACCCAGTTTTTAATAATTCTCTGAAAGTATTAGTATAAGTAGATTGGAAATTACTGCTGTTTCTTAAAGTGAGGTCCCACAGATGCTTTCTGCAAAATTTGTTTGATTCCATTACCACTCATAATGAAAACTGGCAGCTTATTGAGTAAGTCATAATGAATAGTGGAACTTAGTAAAATGTGGCAGTTTCTAAGAGTATGCTGACCAAATTGTTTACTAATTAGAAACTTGGAAGATTTTGAAACCAGAGGCATGGAGGTATTATTTTTCCAGTAGGGATCTCTGTCAAAAGCAATCAAGATATCTGTATTGTCTTCTTTCTGTGCAAGCTAAGTGATGGTTCTAGCTTTCTATCTGGATGCCCAAGCTAGGGGAGAGGAAACGTGTGAGAGGGTCACACAAGCTCCAAGGCATGAGCTTTTTATGGGTCAGAAACACTAAGAGCATGAGAGACCTTGGGATTTCTTTGGCCTGTGCCTTTTTTGTAATTATGGTGTGTGTGTGTTGGGGGGGAGCATTAAGGTAACTTTGCTATTTACATCAGTATTGAGAAAAGGCATTAGTTTGCATCTGGAATAATTCTAGAACACCACACCGAACATTTCATTTATTAAACAATAATTCACCATATTTAAGTTCTGTCTCCAGTTTCTCTTAAGAAGTTAGAGAGGGTAATTTATACTCTGGCCTATTAGTAGTCCTGAGGTCGTAGTGAGGTAGTTTAACTGCTTTAGAACTTTGTGCTTAGAACATTCTTAGCCACCGAAGCATGGGAACCGAAAGTGAGGAGCATGGGTTCTTTACTATCTATCACATCAGAGAATGACTGTTCCAGGACAGTGACCACTTCCTAATGGTAAGTACCCCGGCTTGCTTATTATTTCTTGGAAGCAGGAAAAATAGTCCAGTTATCATAGTAATGATATTTCTTTTTTTAAAAAAAAGCAAAAAGAACAACAAAAAGGTTCAGCCTTAATCCTCAATCATGCTCATTTTTGCAGGTTTCTGTAGCTGGATCAGGCACCGGAAGAGGCTCCCCAGCTATAACTCTAGTACAGTTACCTTCGGGCCAAACTGTACATGTCCAGGGCGTAATTCAGACACCACAGCCATCGGTTATTCAGTCACCACAGATACAAACTGTTCAGGTTAGCTTCCTGGGTGATTTGTCTTTGACTTTCTTGAGCTTGAGCTTTTTTCTTTTTCTTTTTCTTTACTAATTTATCCTCTTTTCCTTGGGTAGCTTTTATGATCAAGTCATTTTATTAGAGAATTGGAGGGATTTTCCTTTTACCTGTGAAGTGCATTGTACTCTGCTAGACCCATAGATTTGACTTAAGAGTTGCCATTTTGTTGTCAGTTTTTAATTTGCAGAATGAATAATGTCAGATAAATAATTCTTCACATTGTTACTCTTTGCTCAAACTCGGATTTATTTAGCAAAGCTCTCCAAAGGTGCTTAAAAATATTTTGAGGATTCTTTGGAGATGTCTGATAAACATGTTAATATAAAGATTATAGCACTGATGCTATTTTCATGAATAATCACATTAGTAGGTAGTATATTATTTTTAATTCAATATACATAATCCATAGAAAATAATTATGTATAGTCTCTTGGCCTTATGTTTATTCATCATATACTCCTTTCAGATTTAACCTTGGTTTTGTAGATGTGATTATTATTATGGTTGTGATCTGGAGATGTGTTTTATTACTTTTTATTATCAAGATTGTTTTTATTTTTTTTCCCCCCTTTTTAAAAAAATATTTTTTATTGATTTTGGAGAGAAAATAAGAGGGAGAGAGAGAGAGAAACATCAGTGATGAGATAGAATCACTTATTTGCTGCCTCCTGCACACCCTACACTGGGGATCAAACCCACGACCTCGGGCATGTGCCCTAACCGGGAATTGAACCGTGACCTCCTGGTTCATAGGTCAACATTCAACCACTGAGCCATGCCAGCCAGGCTCAAGGTTGTTTTTAAATCCTTAGCATTTTTTAAAATATACTTTATTGATTTTTTACAAAGAGGAAGGGAGAGGGATAGAGAGTAAGAAACATCTAAGAGAGAGAAACATTGATCAGCTGCCTCCTGCACACCCCCTACTGGGGATGTGCCCACAACCAAGGTACATGCCCTTGACCAGAATCGAACCTGGGACCCTTCAGTCCGCAGGCCGGCGCTCTTCCACTGAGCCAAACCGGTTAGGACCCTTAGCATTTCTTGAAATAAACTTTTTTTTAATGCATCATCAATATAAATTATTAAGTATAGATACTTTTCTTGTGTACTGAATTTATTTCTCTTCTTTTTTTAGGTCAGTTTGTAATTGACCTTTAGATGCTAGACTTATTTGAACCTAATTGGTGACAAAAGTTCTTTGAGGGAAAAATAGAAGCACATACTTAATTAGTCTTGTTTTTCCCCTGCATATTTGAATACAGTTTATTGCAAAATAAGGATGAAGGCTGCAACATGATGTTTGAAGTAATAAATTCACATTCATTAAAAGCTTAGTTATCTTTGCAGCACCAGGTGTTTTAATAATTCTCAGTATTATCTTTAATTTTTTATTTTTTAGAATATATTTTTATTGATTTCAGAGAGGAAAGGAGAGGGAGAGATAGAAACATCAATGATGAGAGGGAATCATTGACCTGCTGCCTCCTACATGCCCCCTACTGGGGATTGAGCTCGCAACCTGGGCATATGCCTTTGACCAGAATCGAACCTGGGACCCTTCAGTCTGCAGGCCAGTGCTCTATCCACTGAGTCAAACAGGCTAGGGCTTGTCTTTTATTTTTATCCTCCTGTTCCAAGAGTTTCTAACTCTTGGTTCCAAGAGTTTCTGACTCTTTCTGACTCCAATAATAAAACAAGAAAATCTTTCCACTCTTCTTTTTGTATTATGACTTTTATTGGGGTGCAGATATTTCTTAGTTTTAACCTGGCTGGTATTGGAAGAAAGTATTGTCTTTTATACTCAGTAGGTTTTTTGGATTTTGTGAAATAGATGATTTAGGTAGAGGTGGATCTTTTCTTAAAATTCCTACCTGTTGAACGATGGACAACTCAATCTCTGTGTGAACTTCAGTTTTCAACTTTCTGAAATGGGTAAATTAACAGCTCACATAAGGAGGGTCTTATGATTATATGGGAGATGTGTGAAAGCCCAGTGTAAAGTGATAAATTTTTGATGGTGGTACATGATTATCTGATTGAAACATTTTTTCTAATATATTCTATTCATTGGGCGAGTATGCTTATTTGTGGGATGTCCATGACCAGGGATGCATGGTCATATGTGTAGGTGAACATGTATGCTCATCCTATATGCCTTGGGAAGTATATATTCCTGTTTGTATTGTTCAGATTTTAATAAGCTCTTTTGATTTTGTCTAAATAAAATTCCCATGTAATTGTAATATTAAGTAAAGTGAGTTTTGTGAACTCAGAACTATCTTAGGCCTTGAATGAGAAATGGCTGAATATAATGAGAGCAGTCATGTTGTAGAGAGATTTTTTATTTTAGTTCTCTGACTTTGTTTAATAATCATTTTATTGACTTGAAAAAAATGAAATCATGCTCAAAACTCTGATCTTTCCTTTAAGGAGAAATTCCTTATTTTGACCTTCAAGACCTACCATTATCAAGCCCCAACGGACTTGTTTACCTGCTTAAATATTCTTTCTTCTTTGGACCTATTTAATGTCTGATTTGAAAACCCAGCTCCAGTCAGCTGTGGTGTTGTGAAGAGGGCAGTGAAATCAAGATGCTTTTTTCTGCCTCTGTTACTGGCTCACTCACTCCCTGCTGGATATGTGAGAGTGCTTTCAGGGTTGGGTCTTCTGTATATTATATTTAGGCCTTTCCTATGAAGCCTCACTTGACGTTCTAACCACTCGTATTTGCATTTCTGTAATATTTACTTATTATCTTCACCATTCCTTTCCAGACACACTTGTTCTATAACTGAAATGTTTGTGTCTGTGCTTCCTTTCTTAAGCCAAGTGTAAGCTCCATTAGTGCGGTTTCAGTGTGTTCTGTTTGCTGGACACTTTCCGAGTACCTGACTTAATACTGCACACAGAGACCCTTAGTCACACTTTTTTTTTTTTAATTCTCATTGGAGGATATGTTTTTTAGAGAGACAGAGACATACCAATGTGAGAGAAACATGTCAATTGGTTGCCTCCTGTATGAGCCCTGACTGAAGCTTGAACCTGCAACCTAGGTATGTATGTGCCCTGATGGGAATTGAACCCACGACGTTTGGTGCACAGAATGATGCTCCAACCAACTGAGCTTCCCAACCAGGGCCATAGTCACACTTTTTAAAATAAAGGAGATCATATCTTTTATGATGCATTTCAGAAACTCTTGTATTATAGGTAGCAACAATCACAGAGACAGATGAGTCTACAGAATCAGAAGGTGTAATTGATTCTCATAAACGCAGAGAAATCCTTTCACGAAGACCCTCTTATCGGTAAGTTGTTTCCACTGTAATGATACTTTTTTTTTAAAAAGGGAGAATAATTAATTATACATCAAACCAATTCTTCCACTATAGATTTTCTAAGTCTCATTACTGTATCTTAATTATTTGTATTGTTAAATTATGTTTTAGAAAAATACTGAATGAACTTTCCTCTGATGTGCCTGGTGTTCCCAAGATTGAAGAAGAAAAATCAGAGGGAGAAGGAACACCACCTAACATCGCTACCATGGCAGTACCGACTAGCATATATCAAACTAGCACGGGGCAATACAGTATGTATGCTGCAATTCGATACGATAGTGCTAGCTTTTAAATCTTCTCTTGTTACATTGAAGCAACCTGGGTTTTGACATTAAATTGTTCCATTTTAAAAATGCATCATAATACCTAAACTGTGTATCAGAATGAAAAGTATATCTTAAAGAAGTGAGAGATTTGTATTGACAACTGTCATATACTTTTGGTAAAATTTTGTTTTTACTGAATATAGAAGAAAATTTTGAGTTTAAAATAAAGGGAGTTTTTTTCTTATTTATATGTTTATATTAATGTGTAGTAAAAATTTAAAACTTAACTGTTTTTTGTTGCCTTTATGATGCATGCAAACATAATAAGATACAAATGTCTGTATTTCATTCTTGTTGGCTTTTACTATCAACAATTACATTTTCTACTTACTAATTTAAAAGAAGGACATATGTTTTCTAAATTATGTTTTTAAATGTAATTCTGTTTTCACTAGTCTACTGTGTTGATTTGTGCTGCAGTTTTTCCCAGACGAGAATGGAAAAATGTTTAATTTTTTAAAACTACAGCAATTAGATCATTTTATTTGAAATTTTAAGCACCAAAAGCTCTAAATAAACAGATAAATTCACATTTAGTCTTGTGCATTTTAATGGGCTATTCATTCTGTGCTTTTTGCTCAAATTAAAGCACTAGGTTCCCCACCCCCCACCCCCTCAATCAAGACCATTTGATACATAAAAATACTTTAGTAAAAATGGAGCTCTAGGAAGGAAAAAGCGTGTAGGGAAACATGATAGAAAAAGGACTGAAAAAGAGCAAAGAAACCCACCAAAGCTGCTTAGGTACTGGAATATGTGTGATATTAAATACTTGTGTTTGTCCAAAAACAGTGTTAAGATTTTATATATGTTTTCTGTTTTCCTTTAAAAAGTAATAATACCTAGCCCTAGCTGGTTTGGCTCAGTGGATAGAGCGTTGGCCTGCAGACTGAAGGGTCCAGGGTTTGATTCCAGTCAAGGGCACATGGCTGCAGTTGGGGGCATGCATAATGTCCATCATCATTGATGTTTTTATCTCTCTCTCCCTCTCCCTTCCTCTTTCCCTAAAAAAAATCAATTAAAATATTTTTTAAAGTAGTAATACCTAGAAAGTCTCAAGTCTTAAGACTTGTCTCTTAAAACAAGCTATAATCTCCTTTAGTCTTTGGGAAAACCTTATAGAGTCATTAGTTTTTTAGGATTTTTCTTACAGTGGTGGTAGATTTGCAGCATTAAACTCTCCTTTGGTAATTCTGATTCTGTGGGTAGCTCCTACATAACACCTGGCAGAATTGGGGTATAATTTGTCCACAGTCCCTACAGCAGTAGTTCTCAACCTTCCTAATGCCGCGACCCTTTAATACAGTTCCTCATGTTGTGGTGACCCCCAACCATAAAATTATTTTTGTTGCTACTTCATAACTGTAATTTTGCTACTGTTATGAATTTAATGTAAATATCTGATATGCAGGATGTATTTTCATTGTTACAAATTGAACATAATTAAAGCATAGTGATTAATCACAAAAACAATATGTAATTATATATGTGTTTTCCGATGGTCTTAGGCGACCCCTGTGAAAGGGTCGTTCGAACCCCTAAGGGGTCGCGACCCACAGGTTGAGAACCGCTGCCCTACAGGATGCTGAGTGGACATGTCCTAAGTCTGTGTTAGGAAAGGAAAACTTCCTGCTGTCTGTAAGAGTTGGACCTTGAGGTTTTCACTGTCATTTCTCTTTATTACTTCTCAGATTTATATGCCTTTGTGTGACATATGGTGGGAGTTTTAGAACTGAAAATCAGAGTTTGCCAGGTGTGTGCCTTGGCATTGTGCAGCATACAGTGCCCACCATCCCCAGAGTGGCTGCGCAGGGCTTGCATGGACCTCCTGGGACCTCCTGACTGGTTAGCTGTACACATATTATCATTTTCTATTTGTGTTATAACAGGGAAAAGGTTGGAAATTACTGATTAAATAATGCTCAGGGGACATCTTAAAATTTGAGGAATTATCTAAGATGTCATCTTGAACATATAATTTTGAACATCATCTGGCATATCCTAATGCCGCTTAGGAATTGATAAAAGCAGTGATCTCTTTACAAGGTGATATGGACAGGGATGAGCAGTGGGTTAATTTGCTTAGATTATTAGCTATAATTTTGAAATCATGAAAACATTGGGTTGAGAGAATGTTGAAGCTAGAGATGATGTGAAGGCATCCTGTTCCTGTCATTTGCCAACTGTATCAAAGCAAGCTTTGTTTTTCCCATCTCAGGTTTTTAGTCTTTGAAGTGGGAATAATAGTAAATTGGCAAACTCTGGAGTTAGCGTGAGGACACAAGGAGATAACAGGTAAAAGTAGGGAAAAGAAATATGCTACTTTTGACATGTCACAGAGAAATGTAAGCTAGCTGTGGCGATGTCTCATTCACATTCCCTGAAGCCTTTACTTCTTGTGCTCTTAGTGCAGTTTGGAGAAGAGGGCTCAGCTTTAAACACCGCTGTGAGTTGGGGGCAAGCAGGGTGCAGTCAGGAGCTCTGGTTGAAAAATTGAAAGTCCAGTGTTTAGAAGTTAGGCATTTATCTATTTGCCACATTAGAGGTCCTGGACTATCTCTTATTTAGGTTTCTTTTTTTTAAATTTTTTTATTGCTTAAAGTATTACAAAGGGTATTACATATGTGTCCTTTTTTTTTCCCCTGCCCTTGACAATCCCCTGGCCTCCCCTACCCCCCAGTGTCTTATGTCCATTGGTTATGCTTATATGCATGCATACAAGTCCTTCGGTTGATCTCTTACCCCCCTCCCTCCTGCCCCCCAACCCTCCCCGGCCTTCCCGCTGCAGTTTGACAATCTGTTTGAGGCTTATTTAGGTTTCTTAATTTGGACACATACAGTATTGGTCCTGGCAATTATTTTAATGAAAAGTTTGTGCTGGTTCTATGTGTGTTGTCCCATGTAAAAATTGGCATTTATTGATTCACAAAAAATGGTATTGCCTATGTTAAAAATGAATTGTGTAAACATTTAGTAACACTTATTTCTGTTGATAATTCTTTCATTTGAAGAGTGAATATTAACATTTCAACTTTTTATAAGACATTTATTTTAATTGGCGGATAATTTATATTTACACATGCACAAGATCTGTTTTCTTTCATTGTATTTCTTACTAGGAATAACTTAATAGATATTAATGCTTTAATGTTGTTCCTAAATATCTAGAAATAGAAACAATCTGGTTTTAGACTAGTGAAGTTCATTTTACTAGAATTTCTGGAGATTTTTCTATGTATTTTCATGTACCTGTTTTTGAAACCCTTTCATAACCTTTTATTATAAAAATTAATTTTTTCTTTAACTTTTATCCATGGATGACTTTTCCCAAAACTTTGCTTCTTTTTTCAAAGATTATTATGTTAATAGTATTTTTAATTTGGTATAATATAAAATTAAAGTTAAAAACAAAAAGAAGTAAATAACTTTGTGTGTCAAAATTGAAGAAATAAAAATAAGTATTGCCCGGCCAGTGTAGCTCAGTGGTTGAGCTTTGACCCATGAACCAAGAGGTCGCTGGTTTGGTTCCCAGTCAGGGCATATGCCAAGGTTGCAGGCTTGATCCCCAGTAGCGAGAGACAGCCGATTAATGTTTCTCTCTCATCGATATTTCTGTCTCTCCCTCTCCCTTTCTCTCTTTCTCAAATCAATAAAAATATTTTTTTAAAAAGTAAGTGTATTCAGGTTTCCCCATACGCAAGTTGTTACATTTTTATGTTTATTTATTTATTTATTTTTGTTAATCCTCATCTGAGGATATTTTTTCCATTGATTTTTAGAGAGAATGGAAGAGTGGGAGGGAGAGGGAGTAAGAGAGATATAGAGAGGGAGAGAGAACTTTGATGTGAGAGAGACACATTCATTGGTTGCCTCCCACGGGTGCCCTGACCAAGCTGGGGATTGAACCTGCAACCGAAGTACATGTCCTTGACCTAGAATTGAACCCGAGACCCTTTGATGTGTGGGGCTATGATCTAACCATCGAGCAACACCAGCCAGGGCTAAGTTGTTACATTTTAAATAGTTGAATGTTAAATATTTGACAGAAGCTGGCCTTGTTACTTCAACTTGATTTTTAATAACAAAAACTAATAAGTGAAAGTTAGAATAGTCTTAACTTTTCTACACTGGGGGTAAGAAAAATAACTTAAAATGGGCAAGGATTCATTATTGTAACACCAAGAAAATGAGCTACACTTCAATATCTTTACTGAACATACAGATCTTGGCTATAGGTTTGTTGTATGCCAATTAAATCATTCTGGTCAAAGAAAATCTATTTTGTCTCAGGAGAATATTTTTAAAGATGGTGGTTCAGGGGTTTAGAATTAGCAAAGAATTTACTTCCTGTGTAAGACATGAATTAAATGAGAGAGAATTCACAAATGCATAGTTAAAGCAACTGTAGAGATTAAAGTGTTTGAAGTGTACTTCATTAAATTTTCTCTAAAGACAGTTGTTTTTTATCCCTCATTCTACTATACCCAGCCTGACCTCTTAACAAATAAGAACTATCACCCAAGACTTCAAATATTATTTTTCCAAATGTCCCTTGTCTCTGCTTGCTTCTACTTTATTTTACTAGGGACTTTGTTAGAATGAGTTTCTATTAACTCATTTTACTGGAATTCTTATACACTAAAGGTAAGTGGGTCAATCCAAAATCCACTATTATGAAAAAGATATAAATGAACTGTGTGGACTGCTAAAGAATTCAGAATTCTTAGGCGATTCATATGAGTAAACACAATTCCAATTCTTCATAATAAGAATTTGCACATGATAGGCTTACATATCCTAAAGTATATGCAGTTGCATTTATTTACTGTAAGTAGTGACTGCTTACATTCTCCCAAGGTAATTGTCAAAGCAAACATAGAAGGTATCTACTTAATGTAAATCTGGTTTTTTTTAACCTTGGTGTTGCTATTCTTGTTTTAGCTTGAGGCTGTTTTAGTGTTTCTTCTGCTTTTAAGGTAGGAGTACTTACACAGTCTGTTTTGTACTCACATTTTGAATTTAAAGCTTAGAATTCACTGGGAAAAAAGTCTGTTGTTCTATTTAAAGTTAATTAAATGAAAATTTAATTGTAATTTGGAATAAAGATGGTTTTAAAATATAATTAAACATTTACATATTTATGTATTTGAATTAGCTCATTCATACAGGTTTATGATTAAAAATATGTTAGCATCAAGTAAAAAGAGGTCAGATGAAATTTTATTTTTTTTAATTTATCTTCTTTTGATTTTCTTTAAAATTAATACATTTTTATTGATTTCAGAGAGGGAGAGAGAGAGAGAAACATCAGTGTTGAGAGAGAATCATTGATTGGCTGCCTTCTGCACACCCCCTATTGGGGATCGAGCCTGCAACCTGGGCATGTGCCCTTGGCTGGAATTGAACCCTTCAGCCCGCAGGCCGAAGCTCTATCCACTGAGCTAAACCGGTTAGGGCAGTCAGATGAAATTTTAAATAAATTCTCTTTCCTCATTTGTTCATGAACTTTTTTTCTCGTTTTCTACCCTTATTTATCTTTCTTTTTGTCTTTTATTGATTTTACAAGGCTTTAAAATATCTTTTAATTAAACTTTTTTAACATCAAAATTCTTGAATTTTCATGCTATAAGTAATATATTTCGTACAACGATATTAATAGTTTTAGGGGAGAAGTCCTCAGTGGCATTGAATAGTAGAAATAGCAGATTTTTAAAATGTGGTTTTGTATAATAGGAATTTTAAAATAATTTATTGCCTGGATTAGTTGATATGATAGCATCTTGGTAACCGTGATAAATGGTAAATTGGAGATGAGGAAATCATACTTGGGTTAATACTGATTTGAAACTAATACCATGCCTGTATAAGGCTATATATAAAAACATTTGTGTAACCACTAGAACTAATGTAGTAGAAAAATAACTTAGTAAATTAATGAATTACATGTTACCTAGACAGTTTCTTTCTTAATGAAAGATCAGTATGTCCAACATTCAACTGGTGCATATAGAGTGCCCCACTTAATTATGTGGTATAGCTCACCTAAGATTTGGGGTGGGGGAAGGTAGGTATCTCCCAGAGCAACTAGAACAGCAGAGCTTAACCTCTACCCACCACTACTATGAGCAGATAGATAACATACTAACAGGCTTGAACAAATTAATAATGGACATTGGAGTAGAATATAGTTGAATATATAATCTAGTTATTCGTTTTTATTTCAATTTAGATATTTTATGAAACTATAATGTTATTAAGGATTACTTAAAAGAGGAAAATAAGTATGCATATAGTCTAAAATAAAAGAACAATTTTACTTCTGCTTGAGTCCCAAGTAGTATTCGTAGACCAATGTGGACTCTTCATTGCTCACAACAGTGTGGGCATAGGAATAAGCATTTTTGTCTCAGTTGCATGTGTCAGTCTAAGAAAGCATTAATAAAGCTTAGGTTCCCAAAGTAAAATTAGTGGGAAATACAAAGGTATTTTATTTTTATTGGTTACTAATGGGCTTGTTATGGGCCAAACATTTTATTTAAAAATTATTAGTCAGATATGATGTCTGGAATTTGTTTGGAAATACTCCAGACTAAATTAAAAAAAAAACACAAAAGGTTTGAGATGAGTGGGCAGGGGAAATAGGTGGTACAAAATTCTTGCTAGAAAATTTCTTTAAGGTTTGTTTAAATGAGCTAAACAAAAGATCAGACTGAATTCATTCAGTTCATTTCATCTTAGTTTTTCCTATTATTTATCTCAATGAGTGTTTACTGAAAACATATTATACTATTCTTGAATATTTTGTAACCTAAAACATTTTCTAAAATCTTTTGAATACACATATGTACAAGCAAAGCCTATTTCCAGTATCCTGAAGCTTTGGGAAATCTTGTTTATTGTCAAATGAGAGGTAACATTTGAAATGGGAAGGTCCTCTGTCATTTGATAATGCCATAGTTAAGAGTACCTTTGTTATAGAAAAATAAAAGGCAAAAGTACGAGACTTATCAGAAGAAATGTGGTGTCCTTAGAGCCAGATTGTGTGTCTGTTAGCTTTCGCTTTTCACATCTAATTCTATAATGACTTAATCCAAAAATAAAATGATGAGAGTAAGAAATTCTTGATATACCAGCGTTCACAGCGTGAAAGCAATAAGTTTTCGTTGGAACTATGGGGAAATATTGATAGAAAATGGGGGGGGGGAGGCTTAAAAAAAATAAACAAGTATGAAAAAAAAGAAAGCAAGGGTCTTTGTTATCTACCTATTTTGTGGTTCTTATTCTTGGAAGTAACTACTGTCACCTCAGATTTTTACTAATCCAAAAACTAATAATTGACATTAAAAATTAAGTTCTATTATCAGAATTTGAAACCATACTTAATTTAACTCTTCTAGATCCATAAGTGGCTTAAATTGTTTATAATACAGTCTGTCTTGAGGAAATGAGGCATCCATTTATTATTTTGGGTGCCTGCTATATGCTAGTGTGAAAAATGACAGGAATGAGGCCACTTTAAAATGGAGCCAAAGCAGCCATTCAAAAGGAACTGTCTTGCTCCTTGTGTTTCTTGAAATTTTGGACTGACTGGGCCAAACCACTGTTTTGCAAACAGTCGTAAAGTCAGCAGGACAGTCTGATCATAAGGAGTAATGACTGTGGACTTTCTATCTGAAGATAGAATCAGCAAGCCATTGTGTGTAGCCAATAGTAACTCGGCTTATCAGTACTAATATGAATTTTTTTTCTTTTCATATAATTATTCCTTTCCTTTTTCTCATAAAACCCTCTTCCTTTCACCCTGTAATCAGGGCACTATTTGAGTTTCTGCCTAAAACTGCTCCCCAAATTACAATTCTTTGACCCCAAATAAATGCTTGTCTCATTTCGGCTTTTAAAATTTAGGTTAACACTAGGCCTTGTGCTTCATATACAGTGCAGTTACATTACTATGGGTGTTCTTTCTCAAAGCACTATTTCTATGACATCAAACTAATTATCAGCTGAAAATACACATTCAAATGTATGATAAACATAAAATTTATTCATGTCCCGCCATGAAGGTTCAGGAAGCATTATCTCTTCTTTTTCATACTGTACTTCTCTTTTAAGAAGGTAGATATGGTTAAATCTCTCACAAACCCTTTTATTGCAAGGGGTGAATCTTGAGACCCTTGAAATCTTTGGAAAGTCTTGATAAATCTTGTTTTTAAAATGTGGACAGAATATAATTCTCTGGATGAACCCGATAAGTGATGTTACAGCAGAGTGTCTCAGCTTCAGCAATGTTGACATTTAATACTGATTCTTCCGTTTCTGCTAACCCTGTTCTAATAGTGGCCTGTCAGTGAACTAAAACACGGAGGATATATCTATGTTGAACTCTTAAAAAAAATGGTAACCCATCTTTTTGTGTAAGGCCCTAGAACCTTATGTCAACAAATTAAAGATTTGTTGTTGTTACTCTTTCCAATAGTTCTGACAGGTTTATAGAATCACTCATCACTTAAGTGATCCTTTGCTTAGATACTGTTAAAATATTAGGGAATGACTTGGAAATGTTCAGAGTATGGTTTAGATGCTACTGTAACATTCCTGTAAGGTATTTACATTGATTTATTGGTATTGTCTTATTCTGATGATGTGCTATTTTTTCTTCATTGTAAAATCTAGTTAGCTAGTTTATGTGATTTCAAAAAAAAAAAAAAAAAAAGATAGGCCTGCCTGTGTGGCTCAGTAGTTGAGCGTCATGGTTCAGTTCCCGGTCGGGGCACATGCCTGTGTTCCAGGCTCCATCCCCAGTTGGGAGCATGCAGGAGGCAGCTGATCAATGATTCTCTCTCATCATTGATATTTCTATCTCCCTCCCTCTTCATTCCTCTCTGAAATAAATTTAAAAAAATACATTTTTTAAAAAGATAGCTATTGATTCCACCTAATCTCTAGTGTTTAAAACGTAGAGTCATAATCTTTATGTTCAAGTATACCTAACTCTCAGATACTTAGATTTGTCTATTAAGTGACATTTAAAAACATTTTGCTTGATTAGTTATTCCTTTGAAACTTTCAGTTAATTATGTTAATTTTTAAACATGACTGGCAAGTCTCAGTATTTAGAGGAAATCCTCATAGTTGTTGCTATTAGCTGAGTTAGTTATTTAAGACACTTGGTGTAGAGGTTAATATTGTAGCACAAATTGTTTCAATACAGTATCTTTTAAGGTCCTTTCCAACTTAACATTTTATATTTCAGGATTCTCCTGATACAGTCAAAATGGTAAAGGCTACAGTTTTGTAGACTTGAGCTTTAAAAATATATATATATGTTCTGTGAAAAGCTATTTTCTTCTGATGATAAATTAGAAAAGTAGTTAGTTGAATGAAGGTACAAATTCATTGTATTTATGATGCTCAATGGAATTTCACTGACCATTTCTTAAAAGAATGCTGTTTATACCTAAAAATAATCTGAAAGGGCCTGGCCAGTGTGGTTCAGTGGTTGAGGGTTGACCTATGAACGAGGAGGTCACAATTCAATTCCTGGTCAGGGCACATGCCCAGGTTGTGGGCTCGATCCCCAGTTCAGGGGGCAGCTGATGGATGATTTTCTCTCATCGATGTTTCTATCTCTCTCTCTCTCTTGAAGCTGGACTTTCTCCCTATATGTATCTGCTCTCTTTTTAAATAATTTAGTTGGATGGGTGCCAGGGAAGAGGAAGGCTCCATAAGCTCTATATATTTCAATCAGTTCTGAATATAAGTTATTTTCAAATACTTAGGAGCCTTTTCAGAATATTGTCCTGTGGCCCTAGCTCAGTGCTTGGCATGTCAGCATTTTGAAAAACCCTATCTTAACTCTGGTGCCGTGTCACATATAGAAATTTTTTGATATTTGCAACCATAGTAAAACAAAGATTTAAATTTTGGTATTTATTTTATATATTTAAATGCCATTTAACAGAAAAATCAACCAAAAAGATGAGTTCGCGTGTCACCTCTAACACGCGTGTCATAGGTTCACCATCACTGCCCTAGCTGAATGGATTGAGCATCAGCCCGCGGACTGAAGGGTCCTGGGTTTGATTCTGGCCAAGGGCACATGCCCAGGTTGCGGGCTCGATCCCCAGTAGGGGATATGCAGGAGGCAACCGATCAATCAATCACTCTCATCATTGATATTACTATGTCTCTCCCTCTCCCTTCCTCTCTGAAATAAATAAAAATATATATTTTTTAAAAAGAATATTGTCCTGTGAAAGAGGATCTCCTTATCAATTCAACATATACTTATATAAAAACCATGGGTGGTGTTCATCACATACAGATGAACAGCCACGACTGAGCGGAAGGAAGTCAGTCCTACAGGGGTTGTCTTGGCAACGGCTGCGCCCTCCCCCAAGCTGTTTCCCGGAGCTGTTTCCTGTAAGGGCGGAGTTTGAGGCAGGAACCCGCCCTGGGAGCATGGAGGCAGATCTTTCTAAAGTGTGCTGCGTCAGCACAGGGTGAACCTGAGTGGGGCGGCTGAAAGGCTTAGAAAAGACAGACAAGAGAATGAAAGCCGGGTCTCGGTGGGACGATGCTTCTCTGAGAGACAGCGACCACGCCCACAGCCATGCCTTTATTTTATAGCAGAAGCTACCAGGCAAAGTAAGGGCGTGACCAAGATGTTTACATACATTCTTCTGGGTTTCAATCCTACTCAACTACATGCACCTGAACTCTATCAAGCCCACATCACTCAGGCATGTGGGGCCACGTGTTCCGACCATAGGTTCAAGCTTACAACTACAGCTGTTGGCTATAATTGTGCTGGGAGGGCCCTGCCCTCCAAGCTGGGACTTGCACATAGCAATGAGAGGACTGTGCCCTCTCCTCAGTCCAAGGCTTGAACCTGTCCAAAACACTGTAGCGGCTCCCCACAATAAAGTTTTAATTCTCTTTCTTGTTACTAATGTTGTGGCCCCACCCCATAACAAAGAAACAAAGGAAAATTTCCCCATCGAATTTCTGAATAGTATTACTCCTTCGGGAATGCCGTGTCATAAATTAAAATTGAAAGTGGGTGCAATCATCATGCTATTGAGAAATCTCAATAGTAAATGGGGTCTTTGTAATGGTACCAGATTTATTATCAAAAGATTATGACCTAACATTATCAAAGCTGAAGTATTAACAGGATCTGCAGAGGGAGAGGCTGTTCTGATTCCAAGAATTAATTTGTCCCCATCTGACACTGGCCTCCCATTTAAATTGATTCGACGACGGTTTCCCGTGATGCCAGCATTTGTGATGACTGTTAATAAATCACAAGGACAAACTCTAGACAGAGTAGGCATGTTCCTACCTGAACCCGTTTTTGCACATGGTCAGTTATATGTTGCTTTCTCTCGAGTTTGAAGAGCATGTGATGTTACAGTTAAAGTTCTAAGTACTTCATCACAAGGGAAATTAGTCAAACACTCTGAAAGTGTTTTCACTCTTAATGTGGTATACAGGGAGATATTAGAATAAGTTTAATCACTTTATCAGTCATTGTTTGCATCACTGTTGTTTTTATATCATGTTTTTGTTGTTTTCATATTATGTTTTTGTCATTTTTATATCATGCCTCTGTTGTTGTTATATCCTTTTGTTACTGTTTATGTATTAATAAATTTATATATGATTTCCATATACATTTTACTAATTTCCTTTCATCTCTCACACTTCTGTTATAGAGAAAGGGCAAATAGCAATGTTAAAATATCTCTGCTAATTAATTCCCCTTTTTTAAAAAAATATATTTTATTGATTTTTTACAGAGAGGAAGGGAGAGGGATAGAGAGTTAGAAACATCGATGAGAGAGAAACATCGATCAGCTGCCTCCTGCACACTCCCCACTGGGGATGTGCCCGCAACCAAGGTACATGCCCTTGACCGGAATTGAACCTGGGACCCTTGCGTCCACAGGCCGATGCTCTATCCAGTGAGCCAAACCGGTTAGGGCAATTAATTCCCTTTTAATGTGCACGAATTTCGTGCACCGGGCTACTAGTTGAGAAATAAGGGTAAATTGAGAACATTGGTAATAAACACATAGATCCAGAATATATTCTTCCAATATGAGATGATTAAAAATGAAGCTTGAAATTCTCTAATATTTCTTTTCTTTTTCTGTTAAGTTGCTATAGCCCAAGGTGGAACAATCCAGATTTCTAACCCAGGATCTGATGGTGTTCAGGGACTACAGGCATTAACAATGACAAATTCAGGAGCTCCTCCACCAGGTGCTGCAATTGTACAATATGCAGCACAGTCAGCTGATGGCACACAGCAGTTCTTTGTCCCAGGCAGCCAGGTTGTTGTTCAAGGTATATTTTATTAATCTGATACCTTTAGAATACCTGTGGATTACTATACCACACCATTTAGTGGTGATTTTATAGTTTTCTGAAATATACAGGAGGTAGATGGAATTGGGGGGGGGGCGCTTAATGGCTTGAAGAAGAAATATTTTAGTATATTAAATGAGTTAAATAAATTATATGAATTTTGTTTTTAGCAGGTTTTACTGGCTCTAAAGGAAAGTCAAAATCAAAGTAGCATGATAAAAAAGGGAGTTGAATGTCTGAGTGAATTCTTTAATTAAATATCTTTTATTTGAGGGTGATAAATGTACCTAATATAAGTTTATTACCTAGTCTATAAAGATTTGAGTATCCAGTCTATGATGCACTGAATTTGGGCCTTTCCCAAGCTGTTATACTTAAGTCTTGTAGATACCTCATTTCAAAACAATTGCTGATTTTTTTCTTTACACTGTTCTTAGTATAGTTGAATTCTGAGGTACCTGATCTACTTCTTATGGAAGCTCATAGTAGTGAAATAAAGCAGTTGTATTGTAGCCCTAAGTATTTTAGGGGAACCCAAGATTTCAATTAAATTTGAGTTATACATTATTTTAATTTCATTCAGTTGTGTTTATAATAACTATGTGTTTATTACAACTTTCAAAATTCTGCATTTTAAATTTAATTCTATTCTTCTTGGACCATTTGCTGAGGACTTACATAGCACTAATTTTAAGAGGAGTATTATTAGTTCCTTTAGTTTGAAAATCTTCCAAGTGGTTGGGGGGGGCAGATTATAATTGATATCTCTCTTATTAATTAGTTTTACTCCTAGGTATTTTGGAAGTTAATGTGGACTGTAATAAAAATGTATGAAGAACTGAAGGGGTAGCATTTATGGTGTATAAAAAAATTTATACTACTTACTCAATACTCTAATGCAGTGGTTCTCAACCTTCTGGCCCTTTAAATACAGTTCCTCATGTTGTGACCCAACCATAAAATTATTTTCGTTGCTACTTCATAACTGTAATGTTGCTACTGTTATGAATCGCAATGTAAATATCTGATATGCAGGATGGTCTTAGGCGACCCCTGTGAAAGGGTTGTTCGACCGCCAAAGGGGTCGCGACCCACAGGTTGAGAACCGTTTCTCTAATGTTTTCTTTGAATGTATATTAAAGCCACCCATTACAGATGCTCCTTGGCTTATGGTGGGATTACATCCTGAAATGCCCATCGTAAATTGAAAATACAGTAAGTTGAAAATGCATTTAATACACCTAACCTACTGAACATCATAGCTTAGCTGAGCCTACCTTAAATGTGCTCAGTTGGGCACTTTAGACACAGTTGGGCACAATCATGTCACACAGTGAGCACTGTAGACCCTGTGATCACCTGGCTAACTGGGAGCTGGGACTCACTGCACCTGCCCAGCATCGGGAGAAAGGATTGAACCTAACATCATTGGTCCTGGAAAAGATCAAAATTCAAAATTCCAAGTATAGTTTAAGTATAAAAACACCACCACAAACTTGATACTTCAACAATGAGAGTTTTTTTTAATTGTTTTTTTATTTTGCATAGATAACACACAAGTTTTGTCCTTTTGGGATTTATTTAAGAACGTTTTTTTCTTCCATAAGTCACCAATATATTTTTCTACTTAAGTTTTATTAGCTTCATAGTTTTACCTTTCACATTTAGGTCCTTAATTCACCTGAGGTTCACCTCTGTAGTATTAGGCAGGGATCTATTTTTATTTTTTCTCTACACATGGAGCCACTTTTCCCCTACTGATGGTTTATCCTTTTCCCATTAATTTATGGGGCAATCTTAATTATACAATAGGTTCTCATGTATACTTGGATCTGTTTCAGAACTCTCTATTTTGCAGTGTTGGTCTCTTTTTGTATATGCCAGTATCATGCTGGTTTATTATCTCACAAAACAAGTTCCTCTTTTTTGTCTTTTTAAAGTGCTGATCGAGCTTTTGTAAACCATTATTTTTTGATATGCATTTGGAATACGTTTGAGTTTCTAAATAATAATAATAATATAAAACCAATGATAAGATGTATTTCATTTATAGATTAATTTAGTGAGAACTTAAGCCTTTCTTTTTTTATTGAGGTATAATTGACATATCACATGATATTAGTTTTAGGTGTACAACATAATGATTTGACATTTGTATAAGTCACAATAAAGGATCATCACAGAAGGTCTAATTAACACCTATCCCTACTACAAATTTGTTTTTCTTGTGATGAGAACTTTTAATATCTACTTTTTAGTAACTTTGAAATATACAGTGCAATATTATTCACTATAGTCACCATGCTACTAACATGTCCAGGTTTTTGTTGCTATTTTGAATGATACCTTTCTATTATATGTTCCAGTTGTTGCTGGTGTAGAAAAATATTATTGATTTTTTAAAAAAGTATCTTGCCTTTTAACTTTTGAAACTTTAATTACTTTAATAATATGCTGATTATTTTTAATCTATCTGTGATACTATGTGAATATTTATATCAGATACAAATGTTTTGTTTCTTCCCTTCCCATCTCTATTCTTCTTGTTGTCTTTTTCTCCTTGTCTTGCCTCTTCTTTTCCTTTCCTTTCCTTCTTTTTAAAAATAATGATGGTCACCCTAGCGGTTTGGCACAGTGGATAGAGCATCAGCCTGTGGACTTAGGGGTCCTGGGTTCGATTCTGCTCAAGGGCACATACCCAAGTTGTGGGTTCGATCGCCAGTAAGTGGCTTGCAGGAGGCAGCCAATCAATGATTCTCTCTCTTCATTGATGTTTCTCTCTCTCTCTCTCTCTCTCTCTCTCTCTCTCTCTCTCTCTCTCCCTTCCTCTCTGAAATCAATAAAAATATATTTAAAAAAAAATAATAATGACGGCCAAGAGTTCTAGTTCTGTGTGAAACAACAGGTCAGTGGGAATTTTGTCTTACTCTCTATCCCATTGAAAGGTCACAGCAATTTATTTTTGAGATCTCAGGTCTTATCTTGATTGGTCCCTCTGCAGTATTTAACACTGTTGACCTCTGCTTCCTTCACTTCTCTGATACTGCATTCTTACCATTTTTCCTTCTGTCTCTCCTGCCTCTCTTTCAGTCTCCTTTATTGGTCTAACCTTCCTCTGCCCATCTCCTGAGTGTTAGTGGTGTTCCTTGGATTGCATCCTGGGCCAGCTTCCATCTGACTGTGTACTGTCCCGGGTTGAATTCATCCCCGCCATGGCTTCAGCTCACTGTGACTATGCCCCCTGACTCCAACGGGCTACTTAGATATACCTCACACATCTCTGACTTTTAAAATCCAAAACTCCACTCTCCTACCCCAACTCTCCTTTTGTTTACTCTATTTTAGTAATGGATTCTGTCCATTCTGTAGCTTCAATCCAGAAACCTGGATGTCATGCCTTACTCTCCCTCACCTTCTCCATTCATTCTTCCTCCTATTAAATCACTCATCCCTTCACTCTTCTCCACCCCCACTGTCATAATCCCAGTTCCAGCTTCTGTCCCCTCTGACCTGGATTCCTGCAGCAGACTTTGGTCTGCCAGGTGTCTGGCCTGAAGCTGGTAGCTGTGGGGCAGTGTCCTGATTTTCCTAATCATGCCAGAGACAGCATATCCCTTCTCGGTCTGTTTTGGAGGGAATTGTTCATGAAAGTTCAGCTAGGCTCTCTTTCTTCATCCCTCCCAATGATTCTGGGAGCTAATATTTCTTAAAAATAAAAGTATCTGCATTCAACATTTCCCTTTCTCCATTATACTCTTCATTCTGCAGTTCAGAGTGGTATTTCTAAAATTCACATCTAATCACGTTAGCCTCTGGCTCAAAACCCTTCAACAAATGCCTATTACTTGTTAGTCAAAATCCTTAACATGGCCCAAATCTCTGCTTGATCTAGGCCTTACTTCCTCCCTCTCAACTCTTAATGCTGAATTCCTTTCATTTCCTGTCATAGCTGTGTCCTTTCTCCTCTCTAGGGCCTTCACACACAGCCATTTCCCCTGAGACATTGTTCATGTTTCATTTTGGGTAGCACTTCCCCAGGAAGCCTTCCCTGACCACATCTGGCTTAGGTCACCTCTTGCAGTTCCCACTGCAACTTCTCAGGGCATATATCACTGAATTGTGACTCTCAGGGTCCTGCCTAGATGGTAACTTCTGTTTGGACAGGGATTCTTAGTCCCCAGCACAGTCCCTGGCATATGATGAATATTCAGTAGCCATTTACTGAATGAAAATGAAATACTCTTTCTCTAGTGAAAATGTATTAGTTCTGTGTGATGATTAACTGAGTTTATCAGGTATAGGGAATTTATTAAAACTTTACTAATAGTAGTCAACCAAGCAACCAACCTCCCTCTTTCCTTTCCTTCCTTGACCTTTTTTTTACACTAATATTTATTGAGCATCTAAGTGCCAATGTAAAGAAATGTTGAGAGTAATCTGAACTTTGTGAAATTTGAAATAAACCAACTGGTATTCTTGGATCCAAACCCTGAGGTGTGGCTGTGATGACAGAGTCCTTTACAGAGCCTCTGATAGGGGTGATGTCTAAGGTGCTCCCCAGACTTGCTTACATATTAGCAGGACGTCTTCAGTTCATGTGTTCTGGAGAATTATTGGAGATGGGTCCTTCCTGATGTTTCTCTTCCTAAGCATCTGGGTGTCAAGTCCCTGCCTTTACTAGAAGGTGCTTCATTGAATAAGGTAAAAATGTAGTGGGCCCTGGTCAATTTGGTCAGTGGTTAGAGCGTGGGCGCACAGACTGAAGGTTCAACTCCCATGGATTCCTGGTCAAGGGCACATACCTCGATTGCAGGCTGGATCCCCGGCCCTGGTCTCTCTCACATCAATGCTTTTCTCTCCCCACCCTCCCTCCCTCTTCCTAAAAAAATCAATGGAAAAAATACCCTCGGGTGAGGATTTAAAAAAATGTAGTGGAATGACCTTTCATTGACTTAAGGTCAGCTTGAATTCTAAGCATACAAGGGACTGGACTTTGTACAGCCCGCTAATGAAGGTAAAAGTTCTCAGTGACATGTAACTTTTGTGCTGTAGAGATGCAAATCATTTTTTTTCCCTTGGCTGTGGTGCTATACTGTTGAACAGGTACCAATATTGTGTCTAACCTTGGACTTGTTAAATTTATAGCGACCCAGCTCTCCATGTACCAAACCTTCATTAAGTGAATAAAATTGGACATATTTTTAAAATTTACAAATAGTAATTACGGTTTATTTATGAATTTTTAAATGTCACAAAATTCTTTTCAAGGGATTTTAATTTAGTAAAATTATGTGTTAGATTGAGCCACATCTAATTTCTGTTTTTGTGGGCCAAAAAGGTCAAATATGAGCAAGTTTATATGGTTCAATCTAATATTTATGGAAGTGTTATATAACACTTACTATATTTGAATTTTTAAAACTTCAAGTGAAATTGGCAAATTCTATGTCACCTTGGGAACAGTTGGATTTTCTGGTATTGCAAGTAGAAATGTGTTACAAGTAAACAATGGTGGTTAGATATTTCTTTTTTTACTTATTTAGTTGTTGTTAGGTATTTCTTATTTGGAGAATCTAGAAGTGTCTGCAAAATACATTTCTGTGTATTTCACAGCATCTCTCTATGCTGATTGTCACTTGTTTACTTTTTAAATCTCCAAGTTTTTTGTCCTCCAAGGGCTAATGCCCCCTTTGTTTATCTAGAAACCTTGGACAGAATAATAATAAAGAAGTAGCCCCATAAGAAACAAACAGGTAACTTTTAATGCTAATGAGACTTTTTTTTTTTGCCATAGCCCTTCTCAACAGATTTTTATGAAAAATTGGAAACAATAGCATTTGATGGTTTATTACAGACTCTTTATAAGGGCTTTGGTTTCAGTGAGCCTGTCTGTGACAAAGCAGATTGATGGCAGTGATAGGCTAGTGATGTCATTGTGATGTCAATACTGCCACTTATAACTGCACATGCTTGCTAGTTGGAACACTTTGTGTTGACCTGTGAAAGGAGGAACAGGGCAGTTCTGTATGCAGAAACTCATCATGGCTGTAACTGGAGATGAAACCGGTAAGAACTTCAGAGAAAGATTTAAATTCTGCAAAATTATTTTGGAAGTTTTGAAAAATTATTTACGGACCTCTGAGTATTTCAAAAGTATTGCTTTTCTGAGGAGTTTTATATCTATTCAGTACGCAGGCATCTTAGTGTAATTGGTTCTGTGCTCAGTATTATATTAATTGACCCAAGGCAGTTCTCTCTCTTTCTGCTTCACTAAAATAAGCTATTACTTCGTCTGCAGCCTGTTGCATATCCAGTGCAGCTACAAGTTAAACATAAATACTGTTCAATTTGTAAAAAAAATCAAGCTTTCGATTCCGTGGTTGTGTACAAATGTAGCTCCAAAGCAGACCACCGTTTGTGTGCCTACTTGTTTCGATGCTCGAGTGTCTAAAATGGTCTGTTCCTCTCTAATGGAGTTCAAAGGGCTGACGTCATTGCATTTCCTGGAATCGTGGTTCCTCAGGAAAGTGGAAAAGTTAAACTCCAAACGGACTGCGCATTTACGTCAGCCCCCAGTTAGGTTGTGATTGAGTCAGTTCCTTTCGGCTCCTTCGAGCTGAGCAGAGCGCTGTTGACAGCTTGAGGTTGTTAACTAGCTCCTGGCTTGCCTCTCTCAGAGATCGCTCTTGGACTGAGTAGCTTGATTTGTAAGCCTCACTTTAGTGTTTCTCTGCAGGTAAGTATTTACTTTAGAAAGCCGGCACCGCCCGTTTGTGGGCAGATCCCCCGAGCCCTGCACCACTCCCGAGCCCTGCACCACTCCCGAGGCCCACAGGTGCTGCAAGAGGTGGGCTCTGGGTCCAGGCTCCCTCACGCCATTGCTCTGTGGGATTTGCGGCTCACGGCGCCCTCTAGTGCACAGCTAGGGAAGCGCAGGTCTGAAATCTCCCTCAGACCGCATTATTTAAACTTGTTATCTGTAATTCTTTCTGTGGTTTGGTTTTCTTAGTTATAGGTAATGCTTCTGATTTAGTCGCTAATGCCCCTTATGTTGTTTCAACTTTGTTTATTGAGTGGTGCTTTATTTCTTACCCAGTACTGAGTTGCATTTGAATTCATGAAGAATGGATAGTTGTAAACAGGTTGCTCACAATTTACGTCTTAGTGGGTCTCAGCTCCTCTTCCTAGATAGAAACATTCCATTGCTTGAGCAAGTAACATCTGTATTAAATTGTTTTTAAGATTATCTTGAGCTATTGGTTTTCTCAAAGAAGTTTTGTAAAGTTTTAAAGATGTTATAGATTGCAGAAGTTATCAAATTTATTATAAGATATAGGTGGAATTAATCTCAAATACTGCATGTCATATGATTTTAGAACCAAATGCATTTTGTGCATATATTCATTTTCTAAAAGTGATTAGTTTGTTTATATCTTTCTTAACTAAGCCTTTCAATTTACCATTTGACTTCTCTAAGCATGATAATCATAACAAAAAATAAAATAAAATTATTTTAAAATACTCAGAATATACTTAAAGATGAATATTTAAGGTAAAAATTTGCATAATTTTAAACTATTGCTTGTAAATAAATGAACATCACCATGATTTACCCTTTTCAATTAAAAATTTTCTAAATGTTGAAACTTTAAAATGTCAAACTTTTTTAGTAGACCTCATTGTGCCTTTGGAAATCATTGTTTTTGGAAATCTAGTCAGTTCTGACAGAATCAATTCTATTTGAAATGCTGTTTAACAATGGAAAGGACATTGCCTCTTGTTTTGTTTGTATTTTGAGGTGGATTGATAGATTATTGGCTTGCAAACTTTTTGATCATGACCCACATTTATATCATGATGTGGTAGACGTGTGTGTGTGTGTGTGTGTGTGTGTGCCCTACTTTTATATAAAATCCACCTCAAAAGTAATGCTTATCCATAGTATATGTAATGTATTCATACTTTTCTACTTGTTTTTTAAAAAATGCTATTCTTGACCCATGAAATTGATCTTATAACTCACCAATGGTCTACATCTTACAGTTTTAAAAACCGATCTAGACCAAAATCAGGCTGCTAACAATAATGACTGGCCTGGGAAAGTTTTTTAGGAGCACTTACTTATAGGCTCATTGAATTGAATGTGAAAAGGGAATATTTATAGTTTGTAGAATTATATAATTATGTTGGATATAATTTACATTTTTATTAGAAATAGTTTTGGCTTTATTTATAAGCTGATTGTTAAAAGCCCAACTCTTTATCTTTTAGTGTCTTAGTCTAAAAAACTCAGAAGTGGTATTCAGCCTACACATCTAATTATTAAAAACAAACATTCCAAATAATTTAAATTTGAAAAATAGTATCTTAGTTAATATTTGATGCATGAGAATAGGGATACAGGGATACATTTCACCTTTGTGAGAGGAAAAGGTTTTTGTTTGGATATTTTCATGTAAAAGAATGATTTTTATCAGGTGTACTAGCTTCTTGAAGTTGGTAGCAAGGCAAATTATAATCATGTTGGAAGTGAAAATATAAGTCACCGTAAGTTTCAATAAATGCTTCAAATCTGTATGAAATTGCCATTATGCTATTTTCCCACTATTTTTGAAAAATGTTTAATGAAAGATAATTTGGGACAGTTGTTTCACTTTTCCCAGTTTTATTTGCCTATATAAACATACTGTCTAATAAAATAATACTTTGCATTTATGTAAACTTTAAAATAAAAAAAATCACTTAATGTTATAAATAAAATAAATATAAATGTGGTAAGAGCTATCAAAGAAACTATCAGATCATGAGAGACCCACAGGTAATATAGGTTGAAGGATTAGAGTAGGCCTCACTGAGGAAACCATCCTATATAATAAAAGCTGTAATATGCAAATCGACCAAACAGCAGAACGACTGGTCACTATGACACACACTGACCACCAGGGGGCAGACACTCAATGCAGGAGCTTCCCCCTGATGGTCAGTGCGCTCCCATGGAGCCAGAAGCCAGGCTCATAGCTGGCAAACCTAGCAGCAGTGGCAGGCGCCTCTCCTGCCTCCGAGGCAGCGCTAAGGAGCAGCGAGTGGGAGCCTCTCCTGTCTCCACTGTAGGTGGGCGGTAAGGAGGGAGGGGTCCCCGACTGCGAGAGCCCTGGACTGCAAGAGGGATGTCTGACTACTGGCTTAGGCCTGATCCTCACAGTCTGGGACCCCTTAGTCCGAGGGGACCCGGACTGCAAGGGGGTGCAGGCTGGGCTGAGGGACCACCCCACCCCCCGCCAGTGCACGAATCTCATGCACCAGGCCTCTAGTATTTAAATAACCTATAAGGAAAATCACTTTCCATGCATTCTCCCTGATGTATGGATATTACGTTCATTTTGCATATAATAACACAGATCAGAGTGGATAAATGACTCTTCCAAGCTTACATAGCTAATAAGTGGTAAACCAGTTTGGCTCTTCAGACTATCTGGTTCTGTTCACACCATTTTATGTTGCTCCTTAAAATTCACCTTACATTGATAAACTAACACTGTTTATAAAACATAAAAAAGGAAGTTAGCATCATTTTAAGTAGTCAAAATGGATTTTTTTCTAGAGTATTATTACTCTCCTAGGACAATATGTTTATTATATAGAACTTTCAATGTCAATATTTATAATTTTTTACAAACTTTTTTTTCACTCTTAAGATTTTCACTTAATGCACAACTCGTGTAATTTAAGTAAAAATTAACGACTTAATTTTATGTGGTTTGTGTGTTGTAACAAATTTGAAAACTTTAGTGCTTAAATATTTATAAGTTTATGTAGGATTTAATTTTCCTGGAAAAAGTGGAGCAATGGAGGAGGGAAACTTTTTGACATTGTTAGATGCCAGGCAATGACAAGCCTGATCTGGGCATTAGGAGACCTGGTGTGGCAGTTGGGAGGGAGAGAACAAAGACAGAGAAGTGATGAGCTCCCTGCTTCTGAGTATGACTGTTACCTCTGTTGCTTACTACTTCGGTGTACTTGGGATTAGTGACACATAGCGAAATGACTTATGAAGGTAGTAGCTCCATATATAAAAATTGTTTTGATCAGTTAATGTGCTCAGTACTATAGAGATCTCAATTGATAAATAATAAGCAAATAAAATCACCATTGGGGTGTTGATAAACTTTCACTTTGGAAGCTATCAAGATGGGCATTTGGCTGGGTTTCTTATTTCTTTCTTTGTTAGGAAGAAACAAACACCTCTTTGACTTGTGGGCTTTACCAGTCTGATGAGATTATATCATTTTATTTTTTTGTGATTCCTCATTGTCTATTTTAAATTATTATATTTAAAGGGGTATTTTTGTGATATTATTTTTTAATAATTTATTCTTTAAAGGGATATAATAAAAATTATAAAAGTTTTTAATAGGCATATTTTTAAACAAAATAAGGAATAAGAGCCACACATGTCAATCATTCTATTACCTAGATTTGTTAGAAGTGAAACTCGAGGGGAAAATATATTTATGGATGTTATTTGCCTTTTAATTAATATGCAGTATAAGCATAATTTGGAACATTGTCTTTCAGAACTTAAGGAAGGGAAGAGGAAGGGAACTAACATTTGCTGAATGCCTACCATGTGCCAGGCACTGTGCTAGACACTTTGTCATACATTACAGGGTTTATTGTGAGTATTAAATGAGATAATGTATCCCCATTTTACAGATGAGGAAACTGAACTTGCCCCAAGTCACATGGCTGGTAAGTGGCAGAGCTGCACTAGAACCCAGATTCCAGATCCTTTACTTTTTCTTCTGTACTGTGTTTAAAGCTTGCACAGAGAGGTATGAAGTTAATGACCAGAATTGAGAGTTCTAGGAATTTTCTTTTCTCATGAAATATTTGATACCAAACCTAAAACATTGTTTTCATGTCAGAAGTTAGATGGTTGGAAACACTACAAGTAGAACTCCTCTGCTTCTAAAATGCCAGGTTAGATTATCAGTATCTAGGGGAAGACTTAGGAAATAATACATTTTATCAAGAAAGGCCAGTTAGGCCCTGACTGGTTTGGCTCAGTGGATAGAGCATCCGGCCTGCGGACTCAAGGGTCCCGGGTTCGATTCCAGTAACTGTATTTAAAGGACCAGAAGGTTGAGAACCACTGCACTAGAGCAAGGGGGGGGGGGGTATGCAGGAGGCAGCTGATCGATGTTTCTCTCTCATCGATGTTTCTAACTCTCTATCCCTCTCCCTTCCTCTCTGTAAAAAATCAATAAAAGAAAAAAAGAAAAAAAAAAAGAAAGGCCAGTTTGAATGTCTTTTAGGGCTTTCCATGTATTAGTGTTAAAGAGTTAACTATAATAATAGTCTTATAATAATAAGGCTGCTTATTTGAAACATTCCAAGTGACAGCGGGCTTGTGCAAAAACCTGGAAAGTTCAAAATTTACTTCATAGTGCTCAAGTAAACTCACCAATCACCCATTATATGCCAAGTACTGTGCTGGATTCTAGGGATGCCAAAGGTAAAAAAGGTACCTTGATTTGTCTCAAGTTTTTTGCTGCCTTAGAATAAAATTAAATTAGTGTATCTTTTTTATTATCTTTCTTCAATCATGAGTTTACACTTCTCATTGATGACCCACTTATTTTCAGAAATAATTTATACAGTGAAATTTTAGAATAAAAAATAATTTGGGCCCTTTTAGTAGTTAGATGGAACAGGAATTGGCTTTTCATCAAAGAATGTCGTTCTTTGAACTATTATGCTAGGTATCTCATCTGTTTTAAATTATCACTAAGTTTGTAATATTGGAAATAGAAGCTAACTTTTATATAAATTTTTTTCCATAACTTGTTTCAATAACAAAACTTTTTGACATTTGGATTTCCTTAAAACAAGAGCTTCTCTTTGCCCATATCTTTTTAATGTATTACTAATAGTTCATATTTGAATATATGGAATTTATCCATTGATATTTATTCAGTAACTATTAGAATTGTACCATGACCAGAAATTTATTCTAATTCCTAATTTATACTAATTCATATTTCTGCTTGAACCAATAAGATATAATCAGATTTTTGTTGACGAAGAAATGTCTGAAAAATTGTGATAAAACCAGTTTGTTAGCTAACATTTGAGAATGCATTTAAATATATCATCCTTTTGAGGCAGGATAGTAAGAAGCTAGGAAAATTCCTTGGCAGGTGGAAGGGGGAAACTGACAGCTGAACAAACTGGCAGAGCAATTTATAGCAGATACAGAAGGTCCCCCCCTAGAGATAATATCTAGGCCTCAGTTTTATCCCAGCAAAGCAGCAAAACCAGGTGGGGGACACCAAGACCAGCTGCAATTGCTAATGACCCCTGCCCTGGCACTGACCAATCAGTGGACATCACAATTCTGAATGAGCACACCTAGAAAGCTGATGAATATTCTCCTGAAACCCTCCCCTGAGGTCTCCACTAAGATTCCCTTCTGCAAGGAAGAGATAAAACCCTACAAAGAACCCAGCACATATACACATGCCTTTCCCTTCCTCCTCTTCTCCCACGGGCATGTATCACCTAAATTCCAAGGGTCCCCACAAAACTTGCAACTAGGGGAGCAATGGGCAGTGGCAGCTCAGCTGGGCTAACCCCCTGAACCTGTCCCTAAGGCCCCTTTTTTTTTCTGACTTCCCAGTGAGCTAAAGCAACTCTGCCTAGCTCTTTCCTGTTGCCTCTTCTATCCCAGGTTCTTCCTTGT
>NW_005871077.1:8059066-8119445 GCF_000147115.1 Myotis lucifugus
TTTTTCTAAGCTGTTGCTCAGAATGTTTTAAGAATGTTTCTTTTGAGTCACCTTTATCCTTCATGGTGCCAAATTTGGTCTTTTGAATATGGCTTCAGCTTTTGGAAATAGGCAAAAATTTAGAACCATTTCTGGTTCTAAGATCAATGAATGAACTTTATTTTTTATCTGTGAAGTATTCCTGCCTTCCCTTTTCATTAAAAAAAAAAAAAAGGATACTTTGAAACTAACTTTTGTATATTGTATAAACATCCTGCTTTAACTTTAAGTACAGAAAAAAGCAGGTGTATACAAAACTAGAGAGAGAATAATAAACCCTTCTGTACCTTTGTATTAATTTTATTGCACTTATTTGTGAGCAATTTGGCAAGAACAAAACCAAGGTCTGCATCCATGCTGCTTAAAATGTCAACATGATGACATGTAAACTTCTCCTTCGTCACTGCTATTGTTCCAATTTTAGAAAGCCTTTGTAGGCTCCAGCTGTTCCATTGTTTCAGCCTTTATTATCCCATAACCTTTTTTCCTGATGTGGGTAAAGAGAACAGAGAAGAGAACTGTTATTCTGTGCTTTAATCTTCTCTACAATCTGATTTAAATATATATTTTAAATCTTTAGTAAATTAATAGTTTATAATTGACTTGAAAATTCTCTCCAAATATTTCAAAGTTATAAAATTTCTGACATATAATGAGACTTCTGTGTATATACTATTTTAAATTGTCACAAAAACAAATTTAGGATTTTTCCCAAGTTGGTGATCATTATTATATTTATCATAATTTCTACTTATTATTATTATTTCTTATATTACATATAGAAGGAAGAAGCAGTACAACATTATAAATGGTATTTTTATTTGCCCTGTGAAGACCTCTGATCTTTACCCAAAGCCATATTTTTATTGTTTTATTCTTTCCTCTAATTCTTAAGCCCGGGGGAGTGGGTGGGGGTAAAAACCTGGCATTTACCCCCAAAAGAAACATATAGATGAATTTTGATTAACCTTTTAATCTAATTGGCTAGTTTCAGTGATATTATTCTATTTACCTGAAAAAAGCATTTGTCTCCCTTTTGAGTAAAATTTCAGTTCTTAGTCAATGGATATAACATATTTTAGTAAGATATAGAAGCAATGTGTTTCATATTTTGATTAGCATTTGGTTCAGACCAAGTTTTATAGGATTTAATAACCTTTAAACCCATTTTCTTGCATTGATTTCTGAGGGAGCATATATTTTGTCATATCTCATCAGAATGTCACATGAACTCTGGATTGCATGTTCTCAAAGTTGAAACAGTGATGGTAGGAATGTTTTATCACTTCAACCCATCTTTCTGTTTTAAGGAAGTTTTTTACTGCAGTAGATACACACATTTTGATTATAAATCAAGACACTTTGAGAACTTTAGTATGCAATCTGAATACTAAATAAATACTGTCATTTAACTATGATTATACTATCATTAGAAAACATACGTTTAAATGACTATATTATTATCTCAATAAACCTAAGACAGACAAAAATTATCATTCCCCAGAGAAACCAGTTTTAAAGAGTTTTGCTGTTTTGATTTTTATTTGCTTTTAAATGAAAATACAGTGAGTTAGTATTTTCCTTCCAGTACTTCAGTCATATTCTGGTGTTAGGACTTCCACTTAAAGAGATTAGGTGAGGGTATAGGTTATAGGAAAATTAACTGGATAGAAATGTTCTGCTTAATTAAAATTTTCACAGTGATGTGCTAGAACCAGCTCCCACTGATTTGCTAGAGCTGATTGTTAAATTTTCAGGATTTTTGTGAGCTGATTGTTAAAATAGCTATTAAAAATGTAAATATACATTTAACAAGTTACTTAAAAACATTAATAAATACTCAAAATTTATCATTTATAATTTTTTAATCTATGCTCTTGCAGTTATTTACATCTATTTTATCTGTATGGTGTGCTACTTACTGTGTATATCATCCTGACTCTACATTCATTGAAGTCACACTGGTAGCTTGAAATTGGCCATGGTGCAAGCATTTACATCATGGGAATTGACATGCTACAGACGTATCAGGGCTTTTCCCTCCACAAATCTGGTTGTTAAACATTTATCAGCACACCACTGATTTTAGACTTAGCGAACTCTCAGTTGAAAAGCCTCTCTACTTTTAGCCTTTGATAAAAACTTATCTAAAATGCATTAGGGCATTTTTCTACCTTAAATGTATAGAGCATGCTGAATATCATTGTTCCAAGTACTGAAGATCTTTGATACCTACGATTTCTATAATGCTCAGAATAGTCATCTTAAACATTAGCAAGATCACCTCTTAGAATATGTAATAAGAAGTATATTATTTCCAGGGAAATTTTATTTAAAGATATCAAGTTTTAAATTGTTTATATAAGCATGTAATATTTCATTGCAGCTGCCACTGGTGACATGCCAACTTACCAGATCCGAGCGCCTACTACTGCTTTGCCACAGGGAGTAGTGATGGCTGCCTCACCAGGAAGTTTGCACAGCCCCCAGCAACTTGCAGAAGAAGCCACACGCAAACGAGAGCTGAGGCTAATGAAAAACAGGTAAGATGGTTCACTAGAAATCAGCAACCACTTATAGGACATACAATTTGTTACTTTGGGATTTTTAAAAAATTACTTTTCCTAAGCTATTTCTCCCAAGTTCAGTGTTAAGTGGCATTTTATGTGGATTTGTGCTCTGCATGATAGATTGTCTGCTAGTCAGAGTTCCTAATCATGAAACTATTTCATCAGGAGGAGATTGAATCCTGTGTTACAAAGGTAATGTCTGAAAGATACATTAATTTTTTTAATGATGATGGAAGGGCTTTATTACAAATAAAATTTTATTTTGTACTTAGTATTTACTTTGTGAAGTTAGGTGATAAGTGTAATTTTCTAACTTCTTTATTAGTAAAATAAATTTGTATGCGTTAAGAATTTTCTTAAGTTTTTGTTTATTTAAATTTATTTATTTTTTATTTCTTGTTAATCCTCACCCAAGGATATTTTTTCCATTGATTTTTAGAGAGGGTGGGAGGGAGGGGGAGAGACAGAGGGAGAGAAACATTGATGTGAGAGAGACCATCAATTGGTTACCTCCCATACATGCCCTGACCAGGGCCAAAGTTTGAGCCTGCAACTGAGGTACATGCCCTTGACTGGAATCATACCCAGGACCCTTCAGTCTGTGGGCCAATGCTCTATCCACCAAGCCAAACTGGCTAGGGCTCTTAAATTTTTTACATATTTCATTTGATCTATTTCTTAACTTTGTTTTTTCTTGATTGTATTTGAAATACATCTTTATTCTGATAAATTGTAGTCAAATGAAAATACAAAACAACAGAAAGAATTAAAATTACTCATAGCCCCACCACTTAGAGATACCTACTGATATTATCTGTAATAATAAAAGCAGAATATGTAAATCAACTGAACTGCCGAGCAGCAGACGACCGTCCGGACGACCTTCCAGACGAAGCCAGGGTTGCGAGGGCCGAGGCAGCTGGGGCTGCGAAGGCCTGCTCTTGAACGAATTTCGTGCATAGTAGTATATACATTTCCAGCCTGCTCTCTCTCATTTTCTCACTTGTTTTTGCACCCTATCACTGTAACTTTATTATTTTATTTTGTTAATCCTCACCCAAGGATATTTCTTTCATTGACTTTTAGATTTTTAAAGAGAGTGGAAGGGATGGTGGGTAGGAAGAGAGAGTGAGAGAGAGAGAGAGAGAGAGAGAGAGAGAGAAACACTGATGTGAGAGAGACACATCAATTGGTTGTCTTCTGCATGTGCCAGGGCCGGGCCTGGGATCGAACCTGTAACCCAGGCACGTGCCCCTGACCTGAATGGAACCTGAGACCCTTCAATGCATGGACTGATGTTCTAACCATTGAGCCACTGGCCAGGGCTGTAACTTTTTTTTTTTTTTAAAGCAGTATATCATACAAATGCTGTTTCCGAAAATTATTTTTTAAAATCTAGTTTGCATATCATTTCTTGGTTCAATTTTTATTATGGATAATGGTGCAAATTAATCTGATTTTCAAAATGAACAGAATAATAATAGTCTGGTTTCCCAGTACTCTTGTTACCTTATTTCTAGGTTTTAAATAATGTCCTCATTGTAAGAAAACAAAACATTTCAGATGGAATTATGTGTTTTCCTATGATCAGGACCACATGGGAGTAGTTAATTTACTAGATTTTAGCAACCTAGTTAATGTAGAAATTGTGGTTTCTGAGCCTCTCAAAAACAGAAACAACTGCTGAGTTCATCACTATTCTTTGTAACAGAATCTGAAGCAGTAGAAGCTATATTCAGGTTACTAATATAGCCTTTTAAATGGCACAATTTGATATATTATAGGACTTCTTATGTTTGCTACAGTTCCTAAGTTTATTAGTTATCACAAATAATGAGATGGAGTTTTCTACCCTGTGAAACTCAATGGATTACCAGAAATAGACTCATTAGATACATCTTTTTTAAAAAATATTTTTTTTATTGATTTCAGAGAGGGAGGGAGAGAGAGGTAGAAACATCAATGATGAGAAAAAAAATCATTGATTGGCTGCCTCCTGCACGTCCCCTACTGGGGACCAAGCCCGCCACCTGAGCATGTGCCTTGACCACGAATCTAATCATGACTTCCTGGTTCATAGGTCTATGCTCAACCTCTGAGCCACACCAACCTCGCTAGATACATGCATATTTATCACTGGTTGTTCCAGGTTTATAAGTCATGCTGGATTCACATTTTGCATCATCAGTATTTTGCTCAGAAATTCTGAAGGGCCTTGAATGAGTGGGGCTCACATAGTATCATAGTTGTTTTGTGGAGATCTTGTTATTGAAGATCCCTAACTTTGATTATATGGAGGAACATGGATACTTTAAAACTGCACTTTCAGAGATCTTAGGCTATGAATATAATTGTCCCTCTGGTCATAGAATGTACATTGTGAGGTTCAGTTTAGAATGTAAAGTGTGATGATAATGCAAAATTGTTCATCCATGTCTTATTTTCCCAAAGAAAATAAAAAGGAAGAACTAAAAAAGTAGCCTTCTTATCTCCCTTTTGTCATTTTATACCTTTACTTTTAAATGCATTTTTTCTTGATTTCAGAGAGGAAGGGAGAGGGAGAGAGAGAGATAGAAACATCAATGATGAGAGAGAATCATTGATCGGTTGCCTTCTGCACACTCCCTACTGGGGATGGAGCCCTCAACCTGGGCATGTGCCATTGACTGGAACTGAACCTGAGACCCTTCAGTCCACAGGCTGATGCTCTATCCACTGAGCCAAACCCGCTAGGGCTACCTTTATTTTTATATTAAAAAATTTTGTCAGAACTACCAAAATGAAATAGATAAAATATTAGGCAGTAGGTTCCTATAAAAGGTGCCCCACAGCTACATACACACACATATCAGTTCTCCCTGAAAGGGGAGGGGTTGCATTTTTTTGAATTTTAAAAAATAATTAGTTAATAACTTTTGGATAGCATTTGTGTTTGGGCTGTAAATAACTAAAGGGAATGGAGGTGTTATTTTGATTGCCAGTCCAGAGGTGCATGCAGCCAGAACAAAGGCTCCACAGTGTCATCAAGGATCCAGCTCCTCCTCCCTGCTCTGTCATCTTGAGTGTGACATTTGTTCCTGTGATTACAACATGGCTGCCACACCTCCAGGCATTACTTCAGTCAGGAAGAAGAGAGATGAATTGGAGCTGGAAATGGGGGCTGGTTAAGTCTGACCCTTCTAAACACTTTTCCTGGAAGACCCTGCCAACAACTTTCACCCACATTTCATTGACCAGAAATAGCTAATAGAATCTCTAGCTGCAAGGGATTCTGAGAAGGGTCTATTTTAGCTTTCCAGATCTCAATTTCAGAGCAAGACAAAAGAAAAGCAGATAATAAAGGGCTATTAGGTTGCTCAGTATCTGTTGAGTAAATACCATATGTAAGTTTTAAGTGCTTTATAACTACTGTTTCTATAACTGTCACCTAACTTTCACATGTGGATAGGGCCGGTTATTATCCTTACTTTACAGTTGAGGAACTAAGGTTCAGAGAGTTTATATAATAAGTTGGTTACACAGTGCAAAGTGGACAGAACCTGGATATGCAATTAAGCGTCATTCCAGAGCTTGTCCACTGCATCAACACCAGAGTCACCCCAAAAAGACCTCAGTGTGAGCTTCAGATTTAACTTTATGGAAAGAATATAGGTTTTACTCATTAACATGAAAGAGCTTTATACATTTTTCTCTTTGGCTAGCATTTATCATGGATATTTAATTATGTTTCTACCAATCTGGAGACAGTTTTTATATTTTTACAGCCTTGTCAGCTTTTCTTGTTTACCATGTATTTTCTCTCCATGCTGAAGATATATCCAGACAAATGCAAGGCCTGAAAACTGAGCTAACTATTAATAGAAGAAACAGGTGTTTTGAATAGCTGAGAAATACTTAGGAATGTGCCATCTACTAGTGTGATTATTTAAGCTTTGTGCTTGGAACATTTGACTCTGGTAGCACACACATGCACGCACGTGAAATACCAAGTATGGGTATTCACAGTAAATAGTACACCTTGGTAAACACAAATTTAAAAATTGACCAGCCCACAACATTGCTGTTACATATTTATTTATTATTCATTTATTTAAAATATGGAACACTTCATGACTTTGCGTGTCATCCTTGCGCAGGGGCCATGCTAATCCTCTCTGTATCATTCCAATTTTAGTATATGTGCTGCCAAAGCAAGCATCTGTTACATATTTAAATTTTCATTTAATGGTGAATTCTTTTAAAAATGACTATCTTCCTTCCAGATTTGGAATTTAATATAATGATTTATTCATGAAAACCTTGGTTTCATTAAATGTATTTTAGCTCCTCCTGGAAGAGTTGAATTATGTTCCCAAACTGGCAGATTTATGTGTGCTTGAATTTATTCTTAACTTTTTCCTGTACATCATTTAGATTAAGTTAATCTATATTTATCAGATTCAGTTCACTTGTATATTATTACTGTTTTATTAACCAGTTGAGAAATCTGAGAACTTTGTGGGTTCACAGGGTGAGTGCATTGTTCTTGGCTAGGAAATAGGGGTGATTTTTTCCTGCAGTTCATTGGGATTTCAAGTTCTCTTCTTTTCTGCTGACTTTAGCTTCCCACAGAGAAAACACAGATAGACAATTATTAGTTAGAGTCAACTATCCTAAAAATAGAGCAGAATTGGCCAAATCTGTTGTGTGCATCAATCCTAGTTCAGAAATGCAGTGATGGTAATTGGCTTTACAGTAATTGGTATTTAGACATTCAACACAACTTTTGATAAAATGTTGAATTGTCTTGCAATGTAGGATTTTTTTTAAATGTGAAGGTTACCCCAAAGGCATTTATTCCGAATTGTAAACTCCAAAAAAAAAATTGTTATTAGGATACATCCTATAAAGGAATTAAATGATGTAGTTGCCATCCCCTCCCCGCCCTGAAGAAAAGGAGAAAGAAAATGTTAGCTGTTTTCATAGTTTTGTTTTTTGGGGGTAGGGTCATGCATGAAAATGACTGTAAATCATCTACTTATTGTGTTTGTTGCTTTGGCTGCTGGTCTATTCTTTCCTTTGGGCATGCCTACAGTACTTTAAAATTCAGTATATTGGTTAGTAAAGGCATTTGGTGAGAGAACAGTCTTGAAGTGCGCTTTTGAGTTATTCAGTAGCTTCTTTTTCATGGTTTTAATTGTGGTGTCTCACATTCCTGGATTTAAATTGTCTGAATTATTGAATATTTATTATGTACCATGCCTTCTTTCCTTTTTTAATTTCCAGAAGCAGAGTTTATTTCATTTTTGTTTATGAAAATGTGCATGATTTATAATTCATTTATTGTTATTTTTATTCATGTTGTTTCCCAATCAATAAACTGTTTCTTGCAGTTGTGATTGATTTACTTGTTTCACTGAGATTTAGTCTTGAAGAATTAAAATCTCCCATATTGACATTTAAGGTTTCTGAGGATTGATTTTTGTAATTATTTTTGATCAAATAAAGTTAACTGATGGAATATGTGACTTCTGGTGGATAAAAATGACTAAGATAATTGAAAGGATCTGTAAATGTTTTTGTAGAAATTCCACTTGGGGATGTGGTTCTACTGTTTTAGGTTACTGAAAACAATTCTGGTTACAGTTCTCATGGAATGTATGCCCTAAGAAAACACCATTTACGATGAATGCTGGTCAAATGGACTGCTCTCAAGTCATTCCTGTTGTCTTAGAGCAGTGATGGCGAACCTTTTGAGCTCGGCGTGTCAGCATTTTGAAAAACCCTAACTTAACTCTGGTGCCGTGTCACATATAGAAATTTTTTAATATTTGCAACCAAAGTAAAACAAAGACTTATATTTTTTGATATTTATTTTATATATTTAAATGCCATTTAACAAAGAAAAATCAACCAAAAAAATGAGTTCACATGTCACCTCTGACATGCGTGTCATAGGTTCGCCATCACTGTCTTAGAGTCACCTTTAAAAATGGCATGTGCTTCGGTATATTTGTTGTGTGGCTTTGTACAGACCTTACCTAGGACTGACTGGCTGTTGAGTTTGGGGGGTCAAAGTTCACTGAGCCCCTCTGGAGTGTGCGGGGAGGTTGTTCCTGAGTCATTTGCCTTGTGTTGGTTCCAGGGAAGCTGCCCGGGAGTGTCGCAGGAAGAAGAAAGAATATGTCAAATGTCTTGAAAACCGTGTGGCTGTGCTTGAAAACCAAAACAAGACTCTCATTGAGGAACTCAAGGCCCTTAAAGATCTTTATTGCCATAAAGCAGAGTAACAGTCTTTGACTTGGATCTTGTTTACTGTGAACTCTAATCAAGGCAGGAGATGGAGCAATTCTACTAATTGCCATGTGGACATATGGAAGGGACATTTGTGACCCTTAAGAATCTGGTTTGGCTTAGTGTTTGAAATTTAATTAGAAATGTTGTTCCAAGATTTGGAGTGCAACCATGTCACATATACCAAGCTTACTTCAGTCTGTTTGTCAATAGCATGCATGCAAAAATTGTTTTGTTTGCCCTTTTGCTTCTACTTTTTTTCAGGGAAGCTGCTAAAGAATGTCGACGTCGAAAGAAAGAATATGTAAAATGTCTGGAGAGTCGAGTTGCAGTGCTGGAAGTTCAGAACAAGAAGCTTATAGAGGAACTTGAAACCTTGAAAGACATTTGCTCTCCTAAAACAGATTAGTAGAAATATTTAACTATGAACTGAATACAACATGTACAATTGCTTTTGAAGGCAATACAATATGTAGCCGACAAGAATTATGGCTTTTTTCCTTTGTATCATTCATCATATTCTCGAAATTCTAACATTCCTAAAATGCTTCATTGTACGTAGTTAACTTAGCTGTAACTTCAATTTTTTAAAAGAGACAAACTATAAAAAATTGTATTTAGCAAATTCTTAAAATGAAATATTTGTAAGACTTGTTCCAGTGCCACATATTTGCAGTTCCCAATTTCTGTGTCCTCAGTAGTGTCCTATGCAATAAAATTTTCTGCAGGTCTTTTAAAAATCATTTTAGGAAAGGATGATCAAAGGTAATGCATCCGGCAATACAATAAAAGTAAACCACAAAAAAATACTTCAGGAAAGAATTGAAAGAAACTAGTGACATGCCTTTATAAAAATAAGAGCCTATAAATGAATTTATGGCATTTGCAGATTTTTATAATCAGTTGCTTTGTAAGGGAAATATTGCGTTACTGTCCTTGAATGCCATAGTTGAAGGACATTTTTAATAGAACCATGTTGAGTACACATGTAGTGTTTAGTGGTCATTTAACTATCTGAACGTTTCCTACAGTTTTTACTCTATTGTGTAATAGAAAAGATCTTGCAGAAACTCCAGTGTCGATTTAATGTTACCTAATGAAAGTTACAAAAAATTGTTAATAACTTGGAATGGGGTAGAAGTTAGAGTTAAAATTGTATTTGCAGACCTTCAAGGGTGCTCGAGCTGATTTCCACACTGGGTCTGATTTCTGCAAATGCTTTTTCTGCCATCTCATCAGAAGGATGGCCCCAGAGCTGCTACACAGAAGAGCCACTGTTCAAGTTCAGCTTGTGTGGTAGAGTAGGCCTCTCTGCACATGGTCTGGAAATCTGCTGATAGACTTCTATTTTGAGTTTTAGGTAACAACTATAGGAGTTTTAAAGTAAAAACAACCCAAGATTTTATTTTCCATTTCAAAATAGCTTGAAGTCTACATTAGATCAAATACTTTTATGTTAGCACATTTAGATGAAGTTCATTACATTGAGACAGCAGTATTATTGCTGGTATCCACATTTCATTCTATGTTTATAATAAAGAGCTTCAAGGTATAAGCCCAAAGCCCTAACCATGCCCTGTTCTTTGCCTATGTCTTCTCTCATTCACTCTTAAGACCTTTGTTGAAGGCTTACTCTGTGCTAGACTCTGCTATATTTTCTACTATAACTTCTGCCTTGTTGAGGATGCCGCCATCCCACCCCTAGTTTCAATAATAGAACTGGCCAATCCATGTGGGGAGGTACAGCAGTAGGAGGTCATTTATATAGCATCTAACTACTACTCCCCCATCATAATTCTGTCACTTATTTGTAACTCCCAGAAGGGAGGGCATACCATTTGGAGCTTTCTTTAGAAATACGGATCCTTCTTTCGGAGTCTGAGCTCTAAATTTATCTCAATTTTTGTCTTATAGAGAAGTTAGATGAGGAAAGAAGACAAGGAAGAAGAGTAAGGAAAACCCCAAGTTTCAGGTGAAGAAAAATGGCCCTTTGTATTCAGTCAATCAGTCAGTCATTCGTTCAGTTAGTCACTAAATCAAATGTGTGCCTAATGGCAGACACAGAGAAGACTCAGGAGTCAGCAGACAAGCAGTAAATGCTATGTGCTAGAATTAGAGAAAGATGTAGGCAAGGATTTTATAAGAATATTTCTATAGGAGGTAGATTTTGAACCAGACCTTGATGTAGTAGTGCTGGGGAGGAAGGTCCTCTAGACGAAATCCAGAGCACACACTCCAAGGTGCTTGAATTTAGGAGAGGGGGAAGGTCAAGTCAGTACACAAGAATTAGTTTGGTCTAAAAAAGAATGTGTGCTTCACTCTAAAATAGTTATTTCAGAGGAAGAGGATTGCATCTGATTACTTGGGACCGAAAATAAATGTCCCCTCATCTCCATAATGCTTTAAAAATAAAATTTTAGCCCTGGCCGGTGTTGCGATGTGGTTAGAGCATTGGACTGCAGACTGCAGGGTCACAGGTTCAATTTTCAATCAAGGGCACATACCTGGGTTGCAGGTTTGATCCTGCATGTAGGAGGCAACCAATCTATGTGTCTCTCACATTGATGTTTCTCTCCCCCTTCCCACCCTCCCTCCCTTGCACTCTCTAAAAATCAACGGGGAAAAAATATCCTCCAGTGAGGATTAAACAAAAAAATATTTATAAATAAGTAAATAAAATGTTATTATCTCACCAAATAAGTCCAGAGGTAGGAAATCCTAGGCTGCTCAATATAGTGACATAATGGCATCACGACCAGATCTTTCCCCCTGCTCTCTGTTCAGGCTGGGTCCCCTGATCTAATGTTGCTGCCGCAGTTTCAGGGAGGAGACAGGCAGCATCTCTTCCTTTTGTCCTATTTGAAAAGCAAGGACAACTTGCACAGAGGACCCTCTGAGTTCTTACTAGCTAGATTTTCATCATAACCAGTCACTGGTAAGGAGAATGGAATTAAAAGCACTGGATTTCCAGTGAAAATTCAACTCCTGGGGCTGGGATGGTCCCAGGCTTCTGTGAGGCATGGCCATCAATATCAAATAAAATGGGTTCTGGAAGAAAGCTGTTGATGCAACTGACAATGTTGCCATCCAGAGATGGTGAGGACATACGTTGCTCAGGAAGGTGGTAACAGCTTCAGCTGAGCTCTCAAAGGTGCACTGGAACTGAATTCTTGCTCATTCAATTTGTCCCTGAAACCAAAGCTCTTGCTATAAAAATAGCTTGATTTTATAACTCTCCACTCAGCCTCCAATAGATACTGCCTACAAATGCGCTGAACACAGCAAGCAGTAAATTGGAAGCTGCATGGATATCTACATCTTGACAACATAGGTTCATAGAATCCAGAGCTGCATTTGGGGTGGGAGCGGGGCGGGGGGGGGGGGGTTTCATTCCAAAAGTTTCAGAATCAGGACTTTTGAATATAGAAATTACTGATCCTGGATCATGGGGTTACACCACCTTGTCATTATGTAGTTCATAATGTTAAAACATTTGAAATGGGGAAATAAAAGAAGTGAACTTCTCTGTGTTGAAATGTGTTTGTGCACTACGCTTGCCCAAAACAAGACATATTCCATCCCTTTTCCGTTTTCTTCTTGTGTCCAGTACATGCTGCTTCATGTGTGCCTAAAGTACACCTTTAAAATATATAGTGAGGACTTGTGGAGCCAGCACTGTGTTTTTCTAGATTGCAGTGAAAAGTAATTAAGCAATTTGGACATGTTTGAGACAAGCGGAACTGTTGCCAGCCAGCTAGCCATGACATCGTTTCATCGTAGTAGACCAAGATTCTCAGAAATGTGCCCCTTCTTTACTAAGGTCATCCTAAAGACACAGGCCTGATTCTGAATTACTTAAGCTTGGTATATCTTAATCTTTATGCTTTATGTGTAGCTTTTTTCTATATAAATCATTTTCTCATAAGTACGTTTTTAACACTTTGTTCTTCAAAAACTCATTTTGCCATGTGATAACTAACATAATAAGATTTAAGATATTTATTTCAGGACTATTCTCTTTACACACAAATAATTCCAGCAGGGATGGAAAATGAATAAAAGGAGAAAAATAACTGCTTTGTTATACTATATTGTATTTGCTCAAATAAAATACAACCTTTGTTATTTCCTTTTTTCTTTCTTTAGTCCTCACCTGAGGATATATTTTTACTGATTTTAGAGAGAGGAAGGGAGAGGGAGAGAGAGAGAGAAACATCGATCCATCTGGGGACCAAACCTGCAACGTGGGTATGTGCCCTGACAGAGAATTGAACCCATGACCCTTCCATGCATGGGCCGATGGTCCAACCAACTGAGTCACACTGGCCAGGGCAAACTCTGTTATTTCTAAGCCAGTCAATTTTCTTTTCTTTTTTTTTTCAACAAATATACAATATAGGCATTTTATTTTATCTTTTTATTTTATTCTTTTTTAATTTTTTTATTGCTTAAAGTATTACAAAGAGTATTACATATGTGTCTCTTTTTTCCCCCGCCCTTGACAATCCCCTGGCCTCCCCTACCCCCCAGTGTCTTATAGCCATTGGTTATGCTTATATGCATGAATACAAGTCCTTCAGTTGATTTCTTACCCCCCTTCCTCCTGCCCCCCAACCCTCCCCGGCCTTCCCGCTGCAGTTTGACAATCTGTTTGAGGCAGTTCTGCCTCTGTATCTATTATTGTTCAAAGGTTTATAGTGGTCTCTATTATCCATGAATGTGTGAGATCATGTGGTATTTTTCCTTCATTGACTGGCTTATTTCACTTAGCATAATGCTCTCCAGTTCCACCCATGCCGTTGCAAATCGTAAGAGTTCCTTCTTTCTTACAGCAGCATAGTATTCCATCGTGTAGATGTACCACAGTTTTCTAATCCATTCATCTACTGATGGGCATTTAGGCTGTTTCCAGATCTTAGCTATGGTGAATTGTGCTGCTATGAACATATAGGTGCATATATCCTTTCTGATTGGTGTTTCTGGTTTCTTGGGATATATTCCTAGAAGTGGGATCACAGGGTCAAATGGGAGTTCCATTTCCAGTTTTTTGAGGAAACTCCATACTGTCTTCCATAGTGGCTGCACCAGTCTGCATTCCCACCAGCAGTGCACGAGTGTTCCTTTTTCTCCACATCCTCTCCAGCACTTGTCATTTGTTGATTGGTTGATGATAGCCAGTCTGACAGGTGTAAGATGGTACCTCATTGTTGTTTTGATTTGCATCTCTCGGATGATTAGTGACTTTGAGCATGTTTTCATATGTCTCTTGGCTTTCTGAATGTCCTCTTTTGAAAGGTGTCTATTTAGGTCCTTTGCCCATTTTTTGATTGGATTGTTTATCTTCCTTTTGTTAAGTTGTATGAGTTCCCTATAAATTTTGGAGATTAGGCCCTTATCAGATATGACACTGGCAAATATGTTTTCCCACGCAGTGGGTTTTCTCATTGTTTTGTTGATGGTTTCTTTTGCTGTGCAGAAGCTTTTTATTTTGATGTAGTCCCATTTGTTCAATTTCTCTTTAGTTTCAAGTGCCCTAGGAGCTGTATCAGTGAAGAAGTTGCTTCGGAATATGTCTGAGATTTTGTGGCCTTTGTATTCTTCTAGAATTTTTATGGTTTCCTGTCGTACATTTAAGTCCTTTATCCATTTTGAGTTTATTCTTGTGTATGGTGTAAGTTGGTGGTCTAGTTTCATTTTCTTGCATATATCTGTCCAATTTTCCCAACACCACTTATTGAAGAGACTATCTTGGCTCCATTGAATGTTCTTTCCTCCTTTGTCAAATATTAATTGAGCATATTGGTTCGGGCCGATTTCTGGGTTCTCTATTCTATTCCATTGATCTATATGCCTGTTCTTGTGCCAGTACCAGGCAGTTTTGAGAACAGTGGCTTTGTAATACATCTTGATATCTGGTATTGAGATCCCACCTACTTTCTTCTTTCTCAGGATCGCTGCAGCTATTCGGGGTCTTTTTTTATTCCAGATGAATTTTTGGAGAGTTCGTTCTAGATCTTTGAAGAAGGCCATTGGTATTTTAATGGGAAGTGCGTTGAATTTATAGATTGCTTTGGGTAGTATGGACATTTTAATGATGTTGATTCTACCAATCCAAGAACATGGTATGTTCTTCCATCTGTTTATGTCTTCCTCTATCTCTTTTTTCAACGTCCTGTAGTTTTCTGAGTAGAGTTCTTTTACCTCTTTAGTTAAGTTTATTCCTAGGTATCTTAATTTTTTTGGTGCGATGGTAAATGGGATTGTTTTTATAATCTCTCTTTCTGAAAGTTCACTATTGGTGTACAGAAATGCCTCAGATTTCTTGGGGTTAATTTTGAATCCTGCTACATTGCCAAATTCATGTATTAAGTCTAGTAGCTTTTTGATGGAGTCTTTAGGGTTTTTTATGTATAATATCATGTCGTCTGCAAATAAGGACAGTTTTACTTCCTCTTTTCCAATTTGGATTCCTTTTATTTCTTCTTCTTGCCTAATTGCAATGGCTAATATTTCCAGTACTATGTTGAACAGGAGTGGTGAGAGTGGGCATCCCTGTCTTGTTCCTGTTCTTAGGGGAAATGGTGTTAGTTTCTGTCCATTGAGTATGATATTGGCTGTGGGCCTGTCATATATGGCTTTTATTATGTTGAGATATGATCCTTCTACTCCCACCTTGCTGAGAGTTTTTATCAAAAATGGGTGTTGGATTTTGTCAAATGCTTTTTCTGTATCAATTGATATGACCATGTGGTTTTTTTCTTTCAATTTGTTTATGTGATGTATCACGTTTATTGATTTGCGGATATTGTACCATCCTTGCATCCCTGGAATAATCCTACTTGGTCATGGTATATGATCTTTCTGATGTACTGCTGGATCCGATTTGCTAAGATTTTGTTGAGGATTTTGGCATCTATGTTCATGAGGGATATTGGCCTGTAATTCTCTTTAATTGTGTTGTCTTTATCTGGTTTTGGTATAAGGGTGATGCTGGCTTCATAGAATGAGCTCGGAAGTGTTCCTTCCTCTTGAATTTTTTGTAGTAGTCTGAGGAGGGTAGGTTTTAGTTCTTCCTTGAATGTTTGGTAAAACTCCCCTGTGAAGCCGTCTGGTCCTGGGCTTTTGTTTGCTGGAAGCTTTTTGATGACTGCTTCAATTTCTTCCATAGTTATTGGCCTATTGAGATTTTTAGATTCTTCTTAATTGAATTTTGGAATGTTGTATTTTTCTAGGAATATGTCCATTTCCTCCAGGTTGTCTAGTTTGTTGGAGTAGAGCTGTCCATAGTATTTTTTAACAATCATTTGTATTTCTGTGGGGTCTGTTGTTATTTCGCCTCTATCGTTTCTGATTTTGTTTATTTGGGTCCTCTCTCTTTGCTTCTTGGTGAGCCTGGCTAGAGGTTTGTCAATCTTGTTTATCCTTTCAAAGAACCAGCTCTTGGTTTCGTTGATTTTCTGTATTGTTTTTTTGGTCTCTATGTCATTTATTTCTGCTCTAATCTTTATTATCTCCTTCCTTCTGCTCACTCTGGGGTTTTCTTGTTGCTCTCTTTCTAATTCTTTGAGTTGTAGAGTTAGATGTTTTACTACCATTTTTTCTTGTTTTTTGAGATAGGCCTGTAGAACTATAAACTTCCCTCTCAGGACTGCTTTCATTGTGTCCCATAGGTTTTGGATTGTTGTGTTTTCATTGTCATTAGTGTCCAGGATGTTTTTAATTTCTTCTTTGATCTCATTGGTAACCCAATCAATATTTAATAACATGCTTTCAGCTTCCAAGTGTTTGAGTATTTTGGGTTGTTTTTATTGTAGTTTATTTCTAATATTATGCCATCATGGTCTGAGAAAATGCTTTTTATGATTTCAATCTTCTTGAATTTGGGGAGACTTTGCTTGTGACCCAATATGTGGTCTATTTTTGAATCTGTCCCATGAGCACTTGAGTAGAATGTATATTCTGTGGCTTTGGGGTGAAGTGTTCTGAAAATGTCTATTAAGTCCATCTGATCTAGTGAGTCATTTAGGATTGCTGTTTCTTTGCTGATTGTTTGTCTAGAGGATTTATCCAGTGATGTCAGTGGTGTATTAAAGTCCCCTACTATGATTGTATTGTTGTCGATCTCTCCTTTGATATCTTCCAGGAGTATTTTTATGTATTTGGGTGCTCCTGCATTGGGTGCATATATGTTTACCAGGGTTATATCTTCTTGTTGTATTGATCCCTTTAGTACTATGAAGTGGCCTTCCTTATCTCTTGTTATGGTCTTCACTTTGAGGTCTATTTTGTCCGATATAAGTATTGCTACCCCAGCTTTCTTTTCCTTTCCATTTGCCTGAAAGATATTTTTCCATCCCTTCACTTTCAGTCTGTGTGAGTCCCTTCTAATGAGGTGGGTCTCTTGTAGACAGCAAATATATGGGTCATGTTTTTTTTTATCCATTCAGCCACTCGATGTCTTTTGATTGGACCATTTAGTCCATTTACGTTTAAAGTTATTATTGAAAGGTACTTGTTTGTGGCCATTTCTATTTTTTGTGGCTGTTTTCTTTCTGAGCTTTTTATTTCTTCTTTTTACACCAGTCCCTTTAGCATTTCTTGCATTGCTGGCTTGGTGGTGATAAACTCCCTTAGCCTTTTTTTGTCTATGAAGCTTCTTATTTCCCCTTTAATTTTGAATGATAGCCTTGCTGGATAAAGTATTCTTGGATTCAGTCCTTTGCTTTGCATCACTTTGTAGATTTCCGTCCATTCTTTTCTGGCCTGATGTGTTTCTGTTGAGAAATCATTTGATAATCTAATGGGAGATCCCTTGTATGTAACTTTCCGTCTCTCTTTTGCAGCCTGTAAGATTCTCTCTTTGTCCTGAACATTTGCCATGGTAATTATGATGTGTCTTGGTGTGGGTCTTTTTGGGTTCACCTTGTTTGGGACTCTCTGTGCTTGTGTGACTTTTTTCTTCCCCACCTCAGGGAAGTTTTCTGATATTATTTCTTCGAGTAGGTTTTCTAACCCTTGCTCCTCTTTCTGTTGTTCTGGCACCCCTATTATTCGTATGTTGTTTCGTTTCATGTTGTCCCAAAGCTCCCTTAGGCTCTCCTCCTGTCTTTTAATTTTCTTCTCCAATTGCAGTACAGTTTGGGTGTGTTTTGCTTCTTTGTCTTCTAATTCACTAATTCGGTCCTCTGCTTCTCCTAGTCTACTGTTGATGCTTTCAATGGTGTATTTTATTGCAGCTATATCGCTCTTCATTTCTTCTTGGGTCTTGCATAAGTTATTGATTTTTTCATCTGTTTCTTCTTGCTTCTTGCATAAGTAGTTGATTTTTTCCTCCATCCGGATTATGCACGCTAGGACCCTTATTCTGAATTCTTTTTCTGTCATGTTGCATGCCTCTGTCTCACTTAGCTGCTTTTCTGGCGAGTCCTCCTTTTCTTTCCTTTGGGGGTTTCTTTGCCTACCCATGTTTGATCTCACTGACATATCTAGATGTTGAGTCGTTCAGTGGCTGCTCCCTGGGTGGCAGTGGCTCCTTGGGCTGTGGTTGCTCCTTGGGCGGTTGTGGTAGCAGCTGCTCCTCAGTTGGCAGCAGCTCCTCTGGTGGGTGCTGTTCACTGCTGTGGTGGCTCTTCTGGCTGGTGGGGGGAGGCTTCACGTACAGCTGCTCTTCCTCAGACAGAGGGTGTGGTGATCAGGAGGCTGCTGTTGCTTGGATCTGCTGCGTTGATTTGAAGGCACAAAATACAACACAACAAGGCACAACGTACCAGGCACTGAACACAAATATATTCACGATATTAATAACCCCAAATAAAGGTGACCATCCGAATTAAGAGAATTAGGGGATAAGGAGGAACAAAGAGAAAAAGATAAAAGAGAAAAAGGAAAAGAAAAGAAAAATAAGGAAAAAAAAGCAAAAAAGAAGTGCAAAAATGAAATTGGGAAAAAAAGAGGGGGGAAAAAAGAGCGAAAAGAGAGAATGAAGTAGAAGAGGGGAAGAGACTATTTGTATGAGGAGAAAAGTCCGATAGAACTGCCACTAATCTCAACAAATTCCAGAATAGATCCCTGGAGATGAATGCAAACTACAAACAACCATTGATATCTATTTTTTTATTTTTAAAATATTTTTTTAATTAAATCTTTATTGTTCAGATTATTACAGTTGTTCCTCTTTTATCCCCCCATAGCTCCCCTCCATCCAGTTCCCACCCCACCCTCTGCCCTTACCTGCCCCCCACTGTCCTCATCCATAGGTGTACGATTTCTGTCCAGTCTCTTCCCGCACCCCCACACCCCTTTCCCCCCTATCTTGCAGCCTGTCCATTCCCTTTCTATGCCCCTGATTCTATTATATTCACCAGTTTATTCTGTTCATCAGATTATTTATTCACTTGATTTTTAGATTCACTTGTTGATAGATGTGTATTTGTTGTTCATAAATTGTATCTATACCTTTTTCTTCTTCCTCCTCTTCTTAAAGGATACCTTTCAGCATTTCATATAATACTGGTTTGGTGGTGATGAACTCCTTTAGCTTTTTCTTACCTGTGAAGCTCTTTATCTGACCTTCAATTCTGAATGATAGCTTTGCTGGGTAAAGTAATCTTGGTTGTAGGTTCTTGCTATTCATCACTTTGAATATTTTTTGCCACTCCCTTCTGGCCTGCATAGTTTCTGTTGAGAAATCAGCTGACAGTCTTATGGGTACTCCCTTGTAAGTAACTGACTGTCTTTCTCTTGCTGCTTTTAAGATTCTCTCTTGGTCTTTTGCTCTTGGCATTTTAATTATGATGTGTCTTGGTGTGGTCCTCTTTGGATTCCTCTTGTTTGGGGTTCTCTGCACTTCCTGGACTTGTAAGTCTATTTCTTTCACCAGGTAGGGGAAGTTTTCTGTCATTATTTCTTCAAATAGGTTTTCAATATCTTGCTCTCTCTCTTCTTCTGGCACCCCCATAATTTGGATGTTGGTATGCTTGAAGTTGTCCCAGAGGCTCCTTACACTATCTTTGTATTTTTGGATTCTTTTTTCATTTTGTTTTTCCAGTTGGGTGTTTTTTACTTCTTCGTATTTCAAATCTTTGACTTGATTCTTGCGATCCTCTAGTCTGCTGTTGGAACTCTGTATAATATTCTTTATTTCAGTCAGTGTATGCTTAATTTCTAGTTGGTCCTTTTTCATATCCTCAAGGGTCTCGCTAGATTTCTTGAGGGTCTCACTAAGTTTATCAGCAGTTTCTAGAAAATTCTTGAAAAACCTTATAAGTGTGGTTTTGAACTCTATATCCTGTAGTTTGCTTTCCTCCATTTCTGTCTTTGTGACCTGTTTCTTTGTCTCCGCATTTTTTATGCTTCCCTGTGTTGATAGAGTGGCTTTCTGTGCTAGGTGTCCTATAGGGCCCAGTGGCTCAGCCTCCCCAATTACCTGAGGTGGACACTCTTGGTGCACCCCTTTGTGGGCTTTGTGCACAGTCTTGTTGTAGTTACGCCTTGATTGTTGTAGGTATCACTGGGAGGAATTGACCTCCAGGCCAATTGGCTGTGAGAATGAGCTGTGTCTGCAGTGGGAGAACTTCTGTGCTGGAGACACCCTTATGGGGCAAGACTTGCTTCAGTGGGGCTTTGGTGCTCACTGAGACTGCCCCCTGAGTGTGTCCCTTTTGGATCTGAGGAGTTGTAATCTGGATGGTCCCACTCTGACCACTGGGTACACTGGCTCTTGGATCTCTGAGGAGGTGTTAATTTAGCCTCTGCCTGAGGTACCCAGCTGGAGCTATGGAGAAATCTGCAGATTCCTCTTCTTTGTTTGGGTTTTGGAGGTGCCTAGATGAGGCCCACCTGTGAAGCAATGCAAGCTGCTATGGGGCCTTGGGCCTTCTTTTGGATGTTCTGGGTCTCTCTGACCCAGCTGCAGTTTGTTAGGTAATTTTCAGATTGCAAAGGGCCAGGCCTTTCATATGCAAAAGCCTCTGCGCTCAGCTTGGGTGTGGCAGAGTCTCAGGGAATCAACAGGGCAGAGAAAACAGCTATGGCTGCTCCTCATTCCTACCCTAATAGTCCCCGCATCTCAGTGTCCCGGTAATCGCTGCAAGCACCTCTGAGAGAAAACCACCCTCGAGTTCTGCCCAATGCCAGACAGTCCAGTTTCTCCCCGTATGAGTCTGGGTCTCCAGAGACTTACCTGGAACTGGAGTTCAGAGCAGTTGGGAGCTTATGTCTGCCTCCCGATTGAAAAAGACAACCACGTCCTCAGTTGCCAGACCTTTCTGCGTGCGCCTCCGTACCTCTGTACTTTACTTCCGCACCTCCTCTGAGTCTCAGTGTGCTTTTCTCTTTCTCTCTAGTTGTATAATTTCCACTCAGCCAGCCTTCCTGTGGTTCTGGATGATGTTCGTTTTGTCTTTTAGTTGTATTTTTGAAGTGGTTGTGCGAGGCAGCAATTTCCGGTGTTTACCTATGCCGCCATCTTGGTTTCTCCTAAGCCAGTCAATTTTCACAAGGATGCAGTTTTTTTTCCAGGTCTTCGTTTTCAAAATATTTTGAAAAACAGCTTTGAAGGCTGGGTCAGCATGGATTATTTGAACTAATACCCACTCACACTGCATTTTCCCTGTTCTTTTAATTGGTGCCTTTCCCTCCCTGGGCAGTAGATGAGAGTTGGAGATAAAGCCCTATGCCAAATCTACAATAGGAATTCCTTTGGTTCCCTTGTGCTGAAACCAGTCAAAATCTGAATAATCCTGAACCAAATAGATTTCCCTTCTCTTCTGTCCTCTCATGGCACCAAGTTGTGGAGTGCATGGACGAGACAGCGCTGAAGGGAGCTCATAGGGAGGCATAACTTGTTGGTTTCTTTAAAAACTTTGAGGTCTAAATTACATATGATAGTTTACCCATTTAAAGTTTGTAATTCAATGGTTTTTTAGTATATTTAGAGTTGTTCAACCATACCACAATCCAATTTTAGAAATTTTCATCACCCCTAAATAAACCCAATATCCACTAGCAGTCACTGCCCCTCACTAGCTCACTGTCCCAGGCCTTGAAAACTACTAATCTACTTTCAGTCTCTATAGATCACAAAGAACTTTTTACAAATGGTGGTAAAACATACATAACATACAATTTACCATTTTTTATGGCTTGATCCCTGGTGGGGAACATGTGGGAAGCGGCCGATCAATGATTCTCTCTCATGATTGATGTTTCTATCTCTCTCTCCCTCTCTGAAATCAATAAAAAAATATTTTAAAATAATAAATAAAAGGTCTTAAAAAACATGAACTATGCTGTCTTTACCATTTTTTTTAAGTGTACAGTTCAATGGTGTGAAATACATTCACATTTATGTGAATCAGATCTCGGGAAATTTCTAACCTTGCAAAACTGTTATTCTATGACACAAAAAAAGGAGTTGTTTAATGGGTATAGAGTTTCATTTTATCCATTTAAAACTAGAGTTTAATGACATTAAGGACATTCAGTTGTGTGACTGTGGTGTTTTCGTTATTCCAAACTAAGACTGTATTTGTACATTACAATCATCCAAATTATATCATTATGAGCCTCTGTTTGCTCATGTGACAAGAAGGTTGATTCAACAAAACTCACTAAGTTATAATATACTCATGTAAATGAAGTGGTGATCAGCATAAAGCCAAACATAGGACTGAAAAAGTCATGAATTATAAGCCCCATACTCCTCATAAACCAAACCATATACTTAAATTTTTTTGACATACAATATTATATTAGCTTCAGGTGTACAACATAGTGATTAGGCATTTATATACCTTACAAAGTGATCATCCCAATAAGTTTAGTACCCATCTGACACAATACATCCTTATTACAATATTATTAACTGTATTCTCTATGCTGAGACATAACTTTTTGAAAATACAAATTCTGGCCTGGCCACCGTGGCTCAGTGGTTGAGCATCGACCTAGGAGCCAGGAGATCACATTTCGATTCCCGGTCAGGGCACATGCCCGGGTTGTGGGCTTGATCCCCACTGTGGGGCATGCAGGAGGCAGCCAATCAATGATTTTATCTCATCATTGATGTTTCTATCTCTCTCTCCCTCTCCATTCCTCTCTGAAATCAATAAAATCAATAAAAATGTACTAAAAAGCATTGACCCATGAACTAGAAATTCACTGTTCGATATCCCCTCAGGGCACATGCCCAGGTTGTGGGCTCAATCCCCAGTAAGGGGCATGTGGAAGGTAGCTGATCAATGATTTCTATCATTGATGTTTCTGTCTCCCTCTCCCTTCCCCTCTGAAATCAATAAAAATATATTTTAAAAAATAAAAATTCTGTCTTACAAGTTTTCAAAAATTATCATGCCAAAAATATTTTTTATGTTCAAAATTCAAAAGGTAAAATAGTATACAGTGAAAAGTCAATCTCCAATCTCTGATTCCAAACCACCCAGTTGTCCTCAGGGCAACCACTACCAGTTTATTTTTTGTGAAAGAGATACCTATGGTTAATCGATTATGCCTCCTGTTTCCTTAAATTACTGTCCCATGCTGGCATAGGTATTTCAGTCTGAATGGTAAAAGTTATACTTCTTACTATAAAATAATAAACTAGCTGGTTTATATAATGTGGGGAAAAATAAGTCCAGAAGAGAGGACCAGATGCTGTGGCAACACTGTGACTACTAGTTCCTTCACTTAGGTACTGAATTATATGGAGGCTGTAGGGTGGTAAAAAAAAAAAAAAAAGTTCCTGCCATTTACTGAGTGCTTACCTTGACACAGGCACCACACTATGCACATGTGGGATTACCACATTTTATTTATGTAACAACCCAATAACAACCCTTACCACTTTGCAGGTAAGGAAACAGGTTTGGAGAGGTTAAATAACTTGGCCAATATCACAGAGCTGTTAGAGCTCAGGACCAAAGTACAACCCGGCAGGGAGTGCAAATCTTCTGTCCTAATGGCTCTCACCCAGGTGGGAACCACAGACAGAATGTGGGCAGCAAAGAGCATGCTGGCAATGGCCTAAGCAGGTGTTGGCTGCTGAAAGAGAGATAGTTCTGAGGTTCTGAGTGGTTAGACTTAGGAATACCCTTACCTTTCCTGTCCTAATGAACAAAAACGTGCTAGTTTTTCTCTGGTTTTTATTTTTTTTTTATTTTATTTTTTGATCAGAGTACCAGATATTTTATTTTTATTTTTTTTATTTCTTAAAGTATTACAAAGAGTATTATACATGTCTCCTTCCCCCCCCCGCCCCCGCCTTGACATTCCCCTGGCTTCCCCCACCCCCAGTGTCTTGTGTCCATTAGTTATTCTCATATGCATGCATATAAGTCCTTTGGGTGATCTACTAACCCCCCCCCCCAACCCTCCCCAGGGTTCCCACTAGAATGTAGTTTGACATTCTGCTCAATGCTGCTCTGCCTCTGTATCCATTTTTGTTCATCAGTCTATAATGGTCCTTACTATCCATAAATGAGTGAGTTAATGTGGTATTTTTCTCAGCTTCCCAGGGGCCGTCTCAGTCTCACAGGAGCCGTCTCTGCCTCACCGGGGCTGTTTCAGCCTCACCGGGGCCGATTCAACCTCACCGGGGCCGATTCAACCTCACCGGGGCCATCCCACACCCACCGGGGCCGCCACAGCCTCACCGGGGCCACCTCAGCCTCACTGGGGCTGTCTCAGCCTCATGGGGGCCATCCCAGCCTCTAGGGGGCCGCCTCAGCCCCACAGGGGCTGCCTCAGCCTTACGGGGGCCACCTCGGCCTCACGGGGGCCGTCTCAGCAACATGAAGTTTGGCATTCTGTCCTTTGTTGGGCGGCTCCTTGCTGGACAAAATCTCCATGCGCTCCTGGTGGCTGAATATCTGGTATGCTTGCTTGGATTTCATTTTCTACCAAGTACACAGACTGCCTGTCTGCCGTCTCCCAGCGTCCCATGTGAGACTGGATCTGGTGGATCTGCCTTTGCGTTTGCTGGTACAGCGGTTCCACGTCGCCGGCCCAGCTGGGTCCGGCTCCGGCTTCCTCCAAACCTGATTCTGCTTCTTGAGTGTGTCCCTTATGTATGCGAGGAGTTGAAATCTGCATTCTGCTGGGCTGGGCTGCAAAAGCGCCAGTGGTTCTCTTTGTGCCACTAGCACAGCTTGGGTGGGGATGTAAATTGAGTAGGGCAGGGTCCCCGGGAATCACCAAGGTGGAGCAAGGGGCAATGGCGTCTCTGCGACTCAGCGTCTCGCGTCCCCGAGTGCCGGCGAGCAGCTCCGTGAGACAGCCACTCTCGCTCTCCAGCCCGTTGCAAGGCTGTTCCACCTCTCCCCATAGGGGTCTGGGACCTCAGGATTCTGCCCCAAACAAGCTCAGTGGATTTGAGAGTCTGCATCCCCTTTCTGATTGAAAAAAACCAAGCATCCAGTTGCAGCCAGCCTGGCGTGCGACTCTGCACCTCTGTTCTTGGCGAATCACCAGGGCGGGGCCAAGGGCAATGGCGTCTCCGGACTCCTCGCCTCTCTGCGACTCAGTGTCTCGCGTCCCCGAGTGCCGGTGAGCAGCTCCGCGAGACAGGCACTCTCTCTCTCCGGCCCGTTGCAAGGCCGTCCTGCCTCTCCCCATAGGGGTCTGGGACCTCAGGATTCTGCCCCAAACAAGCTCAGTGGACTCGAGAGTCTGCAGCCCCTTCCGATTGAAAAAAAACCGTGCATCCAGTTGCAGACCGCCTGATGCGCGACTCCGTACCTCCGTTCTTGGAGCCTCTGCACAACCTACTCAGTCTCAATGCTCTTCTTTCTTTCCTTCCAGTTGTAGAGCTTCCACTGGGCCAGCTTTCCCATGGTTCTGAATGATAGCTGTTTGTCTTATAGTTGGTAGTCTCGATGTTGTTGTGGAAGGCAGCACGCACAGGTCTGTACTTTACGCTGCCATCTTGGTTCTTCTTTCTCTGGTTTTTAAAATCCCTGATACTAATCAGGAGAAAATGACTCTACAGTTGAAGGACTGGTTATTGGAATATCAAAACTACAGTGTACACACTGAAACAATCTTCAAGCTAAAAGAAATAATAAAGGTATCATTTACTCCTTTAATTTTATAGACAAGTACACAAAATTTCAGGTTGATTTACTTAAATATAGTTATTGACAACAGAGAGACTTAAAATACTCAGACCTTGCCCTAGCCGGTTTGGCTCAGTGGATGGAGTGTTGGCCTGCAGACTGAAGGGTCCCAGGTTCGATTCTGGTCAAGAACATATACCTTGGTTGCAGGCACATTCCCACTAGGGGGTATGCGGGAGGCAGCTGATTGATGATTCTCTCTCAGCGATGTTTCTAACTCTCTATCCCTCTCCCTTCCGCTCTGTGAAAAATCAATAGAAATGTATTTAAAAAATACTCAGACCTCTTTATTATATTACCACGATGGCTCTATTTTTCTATAAACTGAATTTCAACCAGCTTTTGGTGAAAGCATAGCTTTCTGAGAAAGCGTTTATTTGCCTTATGGTCTGAATAGATGGGAAGCCTGAACGGAAAACCTTGTCTGTCACTCACTGTACAAACTCCCATCTGGGAGGACACAGGAACCCTGCCAGATCTATCGTGGCCGACTACCTTATGGGGATGTTTGACATATTGGACAGTGATTTCTAAAACAAATGGCTCTTAACAAGGCTTATGATGAGTCTTGCTTTTAATGTTTGGTGAACTCTGAGAAACACTGACTTACAGCAGACCAGTGTCAGGCTTGACTTAGGAATGGACTTTTAAATTCTTCTAAAATAGTAATTCTTGGTACACTTTTGAGGAGGTAACCCAAATAAGGAGTTTATTTTTTTAAAATATATTTTATTGATTTTTTACAGAGAGGAAGGGAGAGGGATAGAGAGTTAGAAACATCGATGAGAGAGAAACATCGACCAGCTGCCTCCTGCACACCCCCCACTGGGGATGTGCCCGCAACCAAGGTACATGCCCCTGACTGGAATCGAACCTGGGACCCTTCAGTCCGCAGGCCGACGCTCTATCCACTGAGCCAATCTGGTCAGGGCCAAATAAGGAGTTTCTTAATGAAAATTAGCTTTTTAGATAGAGGAGAACATGAGTGTGCCCATATGTTTCTTTTAGTTGGCATTCTATATAGCTCAAATTTTGATGCAGTATGTTAGGGTATTCCTATTTGTAACTAGTTACATGGGTGTTTCTGAAGCACACTAATGTTGGAGAACACGCCTTACCCAATGTTCTCCTAATGTAGCCCGGTGCATGAAATTCATGCACATTAAAAGGGAATTAATTGCCCTAACCAGTTTGGCTCAGTGGATAGAGCATTGGCCTGCAGACTCAAGGGTCCCGGGTTCGATTCCAGTCAAGGGCATGTACCTTGGTTGCGGGCACATCCCCAGTGGGGAGTGTGCAGGAGGCAGCTGATCGATGTTTCTCTCTCATCGATGTTTCTAACTCTCTATCCTTCTCCCTTCCTCTCTGTAAAAAATCAATAAAATATATTTTTTTTAAAAAAGGGAATTAATTAGCAGAGATATTTTAACATTGCTATTTGCCCTTTCTCTATAACAGAAGTGTGAGAGATGAAAGGAAATTAGTAAAATGTATATGGAAATCATATATAAATTTATTAATACATAAACAGTAACAAAAGGATATAACAACAACAGAGGCATGATATAAAAATGACAAAAACATAATATGAAAACAACAAAAACATGATATAAAAACAACAGTGATGCAAACAATGACTGATAAAGTGATTAAACTTATTCTAATATCTCCCTGTACACCACATTAAGAGTGAAAACACTTTCAGAGTGCTTGACTAATTTCCCTTGTGATGAAGTACTTAGAACTGTAACTGTAACATCACATGCTCTTCAAACTCGAGAGAAAGCAACATATAACTGACCATGTGCAAAAACGGGTTCAGGTAGGAACATGCCTACTCTGTCTAGAGTTTGTCCTTGTGATTTATTAACAGTCATCACAAATGCTGGCATCACGGGAAACCGTCGTCGAATCAATTTAAATGGGAGGCCAGTGTCAGATGGAGACAAATTAATTCTTGGAATCAGAACAGCTTCTCCCTCTGCAGATCCTGTTAATACTTCAGCTTTGATAATGTTAGGTCGTAATCTTTTGATAATAAATCTGGTACCATTACAAAGACCCCATTTACTATTGAGATTTCTCAATAGCATGATGATTGCACCCACTTTCAATTTTAATTTATGACACGGCATTCCCGAAGGAGTAATACTATTCAGAAATTCGATGGGGAAATTTTCCTTTGTTTCTTTGTTATGGGGTGGGGCCACAACATTAATAACAAAGAAAGAGAATTAAAACTTTATTGTGGGGAGCCGCTACAGTGTTTTGGACAGGTTCAAGCCTTGGACTGAGGAGAGGGCACAGTCCTCTCATTGCTATGTGCAAGTCCCAGCTTGGAGGGCAGGGCCCTCCCAGCACAATTATAGCCAACAGCTGTAGTTGTAAGCTTGAACCTATGGTCGGAACACGTGGCCCCACATGCCTGAGTGATGTGGGCTTGATAGAGTTCAGGTTCATGTAGTTGAGTAGGATTAAAACCCAGGAGAATGTTTGTAAACATCTTGGTCACATCTTGGTACTTTGCCTGGTAGCTTCTGCTATAAAATAAAGGCATGGCTGTGGGCGTGGTCGCTGTCTCTCAGAGAAGCAGCGTCCCACCGAGACCCGGCTTTCATTCTCTTGTCTGTCTTTTCTAAGCCTTTCAGCCGCCCCACTCAGGTTCACCCTGTGCTGACGCAGCACACTTTAGAAAGATCTGCCTCCATGCTCCCAGGGCGGGTTCCTGCCTCAAACTCCGCCCTTACAGGAAACAGCTCCGGGAAACAGCTTGGGGGAGGGCTAGGACTGACTTCCTTCCGCTCAGTCGCGGCTGTTCATCTGTATGTGATGAACACCACCCATGGTTTTTTTTTTGTTTTTTTTTTTTTTAATATATTTTATTGATTTTTTACAGAGAGGAAGGGAGAGAGACAGAGAGTTAGAAACATCAATCAGCTGCCTCCTGCACATCTCCCACTGGGGATGTGCCCGCAACCCAGGTACATGCCCTTGACCGGAATCGAACCTGGGACCTTTCAGTCCGCAAGCCGACGCTCTATCCACTGAGCCAAACCGGTTTCAGCACCCATGGTTTTTATATAAGTAGATACTCTGCAATAATAAGCACATAAAACCACTTAATGTCACAGCCACAGTCATAGCCACAGCCCTAATGTACTATTTCTGTAAATTCCCATTTTCTGTGAAACATTCTTAATTTATGAAGACTTCAAAATTGATGGGTGGTATATTTTGCCATGAATTCTCCAAGTTAAGCCAAGTTAAGCCATGAGAGTAAGGGAGGAAGCAGTTTTCTCTGATCTAGTTTAGTGAATAGTGTTCATAGTAACTCTGGGAAATTTCTGGTAACTATTATGGGGGGAGGACAGTTTTGGAAATCCTATGACTGTTTGTCCCCAAGAACATATATACAGTAGAAACACAGTTACTTGCCAACATAATGAGCTATTTCATATAGGAACATTACAAATTACTTCTTTATAAATTACTTCCAGGTCATATATTTTTAGCAAATAAATGACTTTAAAATGAATCAATCGTAAAAAAAATCAAATAAAAATCAATTGTCAGTAAAATTGCTAATTTTGCTTTAATTGCTTATACTTAGGTGATTGGAACATAATGGAAAATAAGGTTGAGGACTTTTGTTTACCATACTACCTGTGGGTGTCTCTCCGTCCTGGCCATGGATGGCATCTTAGTTCATATCTTAACCTGAGATCAGACTGTTGGTCTTATGAGGATCAGATGAATATGATCATATAAACAGAAGTTATTGATAATACTTGGAAAATGAGTGTTTCATTCACTGTGAGAGAGCAATGATATTTTCATAGTTTAAAAATATATACTATATCCCAGATGCCAAGGCCAACATTTATCTTGTTATCATAGCTTGAAAGATCAAGAAAATGTAATTTAAGGCACTGATGATATTTGGTGAATGCTTAGGGTAATGATAATAATACCCACTTTTCAACAATTTAAATTCAGGGCCTTTTTATGATGCATGAAATTACAAATATTAAGAGAATGTTAGAAATTCCAATTTTAGACCATTAATCCATTTCAATATTAATTTGTTTAAAAACAAATACACAGACATACATACTATTTTAGTCATCCAGAAATTTTTCTACATCTTTTTCCTCACCTAACCAGCCAATGGTAAATACATTTGATGCCACAAAGGTTGGAGCTTCTAACTGTGATTTTTCTCGCAGGCATGTGTAATCTGTATTATTTACATGGTTCATTTTCCTTTTACTGAGATGTCTTAATGGGTATAACCCAGTTGGAGTTTGTTGGGGTTTAGACTTTGAAGGATAGAAAACAAATCTACTTTATCAAGGTATATAATATGCTTTACCCATTAGTCTTCCTAGTCAAGAAACATGACATGTCAATAACTACCTGGTTGCTCCTGCTCCAGAAATACTTATAGGAGGGGCAGCCAGAGTGCCTAGTGCAGTGATGGCGAACCTATGACACGTGTGTCAGAGGTGACACGCGAACTCATTTTTTTGGTTGATTTTTCTTTGTTAAATGGCATTTAAATATATAAAATAAATATCAAAAATATAAGTCTTTGTTTTACTATGGTTGCAAATATCAAAAAATTTCTATATGTGACATGGCACCAGAGTTAAGTTAGGGTTTTTCAAAATGCTGACACGCTGAGCAAAAAAGGTTCGCCATCACTGGTAGTGTGATTATGGAGAGTAAAGAAGCTTGAGTTGCTGTGGAGGCTTTGAAAAACAGTGAGGGAAACAATTCCACAACCAGCAGAGACATCATGTCCCAAAGCACATCAGGATTTACTGTGTAGTTTTTCAGTCATAAGGCATTTTTTCCTTTTTTAAAATTAAATTTATTGGGGGTGATATTGGTTAATATGATCATATAGGTTTCAGGTGTGGGTTTCTGAGTTACAAGATCTGCATATTGCCTACCATCCAACAACAAATCTCCTGTCACCAAATATTAGGACCCCTTTCACCCCCTGAACCTTCCCTCTGGCAACCACCACACTGCTGTGTGTGTTCACGAGTTTCAGTTTTATATCCCACATATGCGTGAAATCATATGGTTCTTACCTCTTTCTGACTGACTTATTTCACTTAGCATAATGTTCTCAAGGTCCATCCATGTTGTTATAAATGACATCATTTCATCCTTTCTTATGGTTGAGTAGTATTCCATTGTGTATATGTACCACTTCTTTATTCAGTTCTCTATCACCAGACACTTTAGTTGTTTCCTTGTTTTATCCACTGTAAATAATGCTGCAATGAACATAGGGGTGAATATATCTTTATAAATACATGTTTTCAAGTTTTTTGGGTATATAGCCAGGAGAGGGATTGCTGAGTTGTATAGTAACTCTATTCTTAATTTTTTGAGGAATCGCCAGACTGCTTTCCATAGTGGTTGTACCACTACATTCCCACCAGCGGTGAATAAGGATTCCCTTTTTTCCACAAGCTCTCCAACACTTGTTATTGCTTGTCTTATTGATAATGGCCACCTCAGGTATGAGGTGGTATCTCATTGTATTTTTAATTTCCATTTCCCTAATTGCTAGTGAGGCTGAACATCTTTTCATATATCTACTAGAGGCACGATGCATGAAATTCATGCAAGAGTAGGCCTTCCTTTCCCTGGCTGCCAGCACTGGCTTCCCTCTGGCACCCAGGACCCAGGCTTCCCTCTGGCTGCCAGCAGGCAGCCGAGGCCTGAGCATCCCTCGAAAACCTGGCTTTGTCTGGAAGGTTGTCCAGAAGGACGTCTGGTCTAATTAGAACATTACACTTTTATTATTATAGATTGGCTATTCCTATGTCTTCATGGGAGTGGTGTATTTTCAGGTCCTCTGCCCACTTTTTGATTGGGTTGTTTGTTTGGTATGAGTTTTATGAGTTCTTTATATATTTTGGAAGTTAAACCTTTTTTCCATCCCTTCACTCTTATCCTGTTTGAGTCTTTTGTTTTCAGGTGGGTCTCTTGTAGACAGCATATAGTCGGGTCATGTTTTTGTATCCATTCAGGTACCCTATGCCTTTTGACTGGCTCATTTAATCCATCCACATTTAAGGTTATTACTGATAGGTACTTATTTATCGCCATTTTAATTATGTATGTCTAGGTTTCTCTCTTTCATTACAGCAGTCCCTTTAGCATTTCTTGTAATGCTGGGTTGGTTGTGATAAACTTTAACCTTTCTTTGTCTGGGAAGTTCTTTATTTCACTGTCTATTTTGAATGATAGTCTTGCTGGATATAGTAATCTTGATCTCAGATCTTTGCTTTCCATTACCTTGAGTAATTCGTGCCATTCCCTCTGGCGATAGAGTTTCTGATGAGGAATCAGGTATCAGCCTTATGGTAACAGTTTTCTTTTCTCTTGCTGCCTTTAAGATTCTCTCTTTGTCTTTAATTTTTGGCATTTTAATTATGATGTGTCTGGGCATGGGCCTGTTTGGGTTCTTCTTGCTTCAGGGTCTCTGTGCCTCCTGAACTTGTGTGAGTTTTTCCTTAACCAGGTTAGGCAAGTTTTCTGCCATTATTGCTTCAAACATGTTCTCTTTCCCTTTCTCCCTTTCTGCCTCTTCTGGCATGCCTGCTATTCTATTATTGTTACATTTCACATTGCCCCATAGCTTTCTTAAGCTGCCCTCCTGTTTTTTTCTTTTTTTTTCTTTTTTGTTCTCTGATTGATTATTTTCAACCCTGTCTTCTAATTCATTGATTCAATCCTCAGCTTCCCCTAATCTGCTGTGTATTCCTTTCAATGTGTTCTTTATTTGTACTATCTCATTCTTTATTTCTGTTTTCATAGTTCCTATATCTTTTCTCATGCTGTTGAGCTCTTTGTCATCATCATTCTGAACTCTGTGTCAGATAAATTTCTTATCTCCATTTCATTTATCTCTTCTTTTGGAAAATTCTCTTGTTCTTTCATTTTTTTTTTGTCTCCCTATTTTGGTTGCCTATTTGGGTTTGTGTCTATGTATTAGGTAGATCTGCCATGCCTCTCAATCTCTAGTGCAGGATAGTGTCAAACACTGTTTCTGACTAAATAGATCAGTCAAAGACTCAATGCATGGCATAAATTTCTTATTTCTAAGTCTCAGGTGCTTGAAATAATCAAACACTGGAGTCAAATATCAGAAATAAGAAAATATTTTCAAACATGGGCTTATGCAAAACCACAGTGATGAAACCTATCAAATAATTTTATCCATGGCATATACAATAATTTAACTGTGATTTTTCTCGCAGGCATGTATAATCTGTATTATTTACATGGTTCATTTTCCTTTTACTGAGATGTCTTAATGGGTATAACCCAGTTGGAGTTTGTTGGGGTTTAGACTTTGAAGGATAGAAAACAAATCTACTTTATCAAGGTATAAACCCCAACAAACTCCAACTGGGTTATACCCATTAAGACATCACAATACATTCTTTGCCTCCATGGATGCTGTGCATACCCTCCTGAACATCACAACAATTTTCTATTTGCAAGCTAGAAATTAATTCCTATCACAAATATTAAAATCATTTAAAACTAGTTTTAGACTACTTATACATTCTAGTAAACAGGTTACATAAATTTTGTCTAGAAGATCTATTCAGAGATGTTAGTGGGGTGTTAAAGTCCCCTTCTGATTGTATTGCTCCTGATCTCTCACTTAAAATACTCCAGAATTTTAAAAATATATTTGGATGCTCATGTATTGGGTGCATATATGTTTACCGAGTTATATCCTCTTGTTGATCCCTTTAGTATTATGAAGTTACCTTCATTTTTCTCTTGTGATTGCCTTCATTTTGAAGTCTATTTTATCAGATGTGAGTATTGCTACCCCAGCTTTTTTTCATTTACATTTGACTGGAAATTTTTTTCCATTACTTTACTTTCATTCATGTGAGTCTTTTGTTCTGAGGTGGGTTTCTTGTAAATAGCATATACATGGGTCAAGTTTTCTTATCCATTCAGCTCTGTCTTTTGATTAGAGCATTTAAGCCATTTACATTTATGGTTATTATTATAGATACTTATTTTTCACCATTCTTATTCTTTATGTCTGTGTTCTTTTTCTCTTTCTTACAACAGTTCCTTTATCATTTCTTGCAGAGCTGGTTTGGCGGTAGTACACTCTTTTAGCCTTTTTTGTTGTCTGTGAAGCTCTTTATTTCATCTTTACTTTGGAATGATAGCCTTGCTGGATAGAGTAGCCTTGGGTTCAGTACCTTGGTTTTCCTTACTTTGTATACTTCATGCCACTCCCTTCTAGTATGAAGTGTTTCTATTGATAAATCAGCTGACAGTCTAATGCGAGTTCCTTTGTAGGAACTTTCTGTCTCTCTCTTGCAGTCTTTAAGATTCTTTCTTTGTCTTTAATGGTTGCCATTTTAATTGTGATGTGCCTATGTGTGGAGCTTTCAGGGTTCACTTTGATTGGGACTCTCTGTGCTTCCTAAACTTGAGTGACTTTTTCCTTCACTAGATTAGGAAAATTTCTTCCATTAGTTCTTCAAACAGGTTTTCTATTCCTTGCTTGGATTCTTTTCCTTCTGGCACCCCTATAATGTGAACTTTGTTATGTTTCATGATGTCCCAAAGCTCCCTTAAACTCCTCTCCTACTTTCTAATTTTTTTCCCAATTGCTGTTCTGAATAGGTGTTTTTTTCTGCTTTGTCTTCTAATTCACTGATTCAGTCCAAATCTGCTTCTAGGCTATTATTAAACCCTTCCAAGGTGTTCTTTATTTCAGCTATGTCATTCTTCATTTCCTCTTTATTCTTATTCATGTTGGTGTAGTTCCCTTCACCTCCTTATAATTCTCATTAAGTTGCTTGTAATTCTCACTGAATTATTTAAGTATCCTTATTAACATTACTTTGAATTCTTTTTTAAAAACATATATTTTATTGATTTTTTACAGAGAGGAAGGGAGAGGGATAGAGTTAGAAACATCGATGAGAAAGAAACATCGATCAGCTGCCTCCTGCACACCCCCCACTGGGGATGTGCCTGCAACCAAGGTACATGCCCTTGACCGGAATCGAACCTGGGACCCTTGAGTCCGCAGGCTGATGCTCTATCCACTGAGCCAAACCGGTTAGGGCTACTTTGAATTCTTTACCTGACAAATTGTTTGCCTCCATTCCATTTAGTTCCTTCTCTGGCAATTCCTCCTTTTCTTTCATCTGGGAGTGGTTTATTTTTTCCTCCATTTTTTTTCTGTCCCTTTGTATTTGTTTCTATGTATTAGGTCAAACTGCTATGTCTCCCAGACTTTGTGGGATGGTCTTATGTAGTAGGTGTTTTGTGAGACCCAGTAGTGCAGTTGCTTTGATCCCCTGAGCTGGGTGCTCTAGGAAAGCCTCTTGTTCAAGTTATTTGGGTTGTCCTGTTGTAGTTGGGTCTTTAATATTATTGTTCCATTAGTGGATGGAATCTCCTCTCAGGCTGGCAGATTATGTGGCTCAACTTTGACCATATCATGTGAGCTGTTGTGGAGGTGCTGACAGGACAGAATAAAATACAACAGAACAAAAGAGAAACAAAAGAAAAAACATACATAAGACAAGAGAGAATTAGGAAAGAGAGAAGAAAGCAAGAATGATAGAAGAAAAGGAAGGAAAAAATATTAGGAGAAAAATAACAGAACAAACATACAAACAAAACACAATCAAAAAAGAATAACGGGGGGAGAAAAGAAATATGTAGCTGCAGAGCTGAAATAAAGAAAATGAGAATAAATAATTAGGAAAATAGTGAAGGAAAATGATTTAAAATAAAGGAGGAAAAAATGAAAGAAAAGATTTGAAAAGGAAAATAGAGGAGAAAGCAGATAAGAAAAAGAAAAAAGATGAGAAAGCAGGAGAAAAGGAAAAGAAAGACAAAATGATAAAGTAGGAAAATTAGATATGTGAATGAAATAATAGAGACAAATCTATAAAGCAGATTGATAAAGAAGATAAATTTTAAAAAGAAAATAAAGACAAGAAAACAACTTTAAAAGGAAAGAAAATAAGAGAAACAGAAATAGAAAACAATGAAGTGGTGTTTGTTTCAGCAGAATTTAGTGCCACATGGGAGCTCACTTTGGATCCTACTCTTCTGATTAGTGTGGCTGACTATTCTGTCTCCCAATTCTGGGCTTCCTGTGAGGTATTTAGATGCTAACCACTGTCAGACACTGTACCTTTCTGGCTTTCAGCAAACTACTGAAACTCCAAGAGATCCACCATTTGTGTCTGTCTCTACAGGACTTTGCTGCAAGCATGAGGGGCCAATATGCCCTCTAAAGTAGGTTTGTTAGCAGCAAGGTGCCCAGGGCTGGGTCAGCAAACTTCCGCTGGCTCCCCAGGCTCTACCTCTGCCCTTCTTTGTCTGCTAGCCAGCTATCAATCTTAGTAACTCAAAAGTCTATTTCTGAAAAGGCTTTAGGCAGGGGAGGTGCTATTTAGCTTTCAGGGAATATGTGGGTGTGTTTCCCTGTCCCAGAGCTACTCCTCTGCAAGTGGTCCAAAATATTACTCTGCCTTGTGTAGATGTACCACAGTTTCTAATCCACTCATCTGCTGATGGGCACTTAGGCTGTTTCCAAATCTTAGCTATGGTAAATTGTGCTGCTATGAACATAGGGATGCATATATCCTTTCTGATTGGTGTTTATGATTTCTTGGGATATATTCCTAGAAGTGGGATTACTGGGTCAAATGGGAGTTTCATTTTTAATTTTTTGAGGAAACTCCATACTGTTCTCCACAGTGGCTGTACCAGTCTGCATTCCCACCAGCAGCACAAGAAGGGTTCCGTTTTCTCTGCATCCTTCCCATTACTTGCTGTTTGTTGATTTGTTGATGATAGCCATTCTGACAGGTGTGAGATGGTACCTCATTGTTGTTTTAATTTGTATCTCTTGATGATTAGTGACTTTGAGCATGTTTTGGCCTTCCTTATGTCCTCTTTTGAAAAGTATCTATTTAGGTCCTTTGCCCATTTTTTGGATTGAATTATCTTCCTTTTGTTAAGTTGTATGGGTTCCCTATAAATTTAGGAGATTAAACCCTTATCAGAGATAATATTGGCAACTATGTTCTCCCATGCAGTGGGCTTTCTTGTTGTTTTGTTGATGGTTTCTTTTGCTGTGCAGAAGATTTTTATTTTGATGTAGCCCATTTGTTTATTTTCTCCTTAGTTTCCATTGTCCTAGGAGCTGTATTGGTAAAGATATTGCTACGACAGATGTCTGATATTTTGCCTATGGATTCCTCTAAGATTTTTATGGCTTCCCGTCTTAAGTTTAAGTCCTTTATCCATTTTGAATTTATTTTTGTATATGGTGTTGGTGGTCTAGTTTCATTTTTTTGCATGTATCTGTCCAATTTTTCCAGCACCATTTATTGAAGAGACTGTCTTGACTCCATTGTATGCTCTTGCCTCCTTTGTCAAATATATTTTTTTAAAAGATGATAGATACTTCTTTTTTTTTATTAAACATATTTCTTTATTGACTTCAGAAAGAAAGGGAGGAGAGAGAGATAGAAACATCAATGATGAGAGAGAATCATTGATTGGCTGCCTCCCGCACACCCCCAACTGGGGAACAAGCCTGCAACCCAGGCATGTGCCCTTGGCCGGAATCGAATCCGGGACCCCTCAGTCCGCAGGCTGATGCTCTATCCACTGAGCCAAGCCGGCTAGGGCCTTTGTCAAATATTAATTGAGCACAGTGGTTTGGGTTAATTTCTGGGTACTCTATTCTATTCCATTGGTCTGCTCTTGTGCCAGTACAAGGCAGTTTTGAGAACAGTGGCTTTGTAATATAGCTTGATATCTGGTATTGTGATCCCTCCAACATTGTCCTTCTTTCTCAAGATTGCTATGGCTATTTGGGGTCTTTTTTTAATTCCAGATGAATTTTTGGAGAGTTTCTTCCAGGTTTTTGAAATATGCCATTGATATTTTAATGGGGAGTGCATTGAATCTATATATTGCTTTGGGTAGTATGGATATTTTAAAGATGTTGATTATACCAATTCATGAACACAGTATGTTCTTCCATTTGTTTGTGTCTTCCTCTATCTCTCTTTTCAATGTCATATAATTTGACCCACTTTGTTAAATTTATTCCTAGGTATCTTAATTTGTTTTGTTGCAATGGTAAATGGGATTGTTTTTTTAGTTTCTCTTTCTGTGAGTTCATTATTGGTATATAAAAAAACCACAGATTTCTGGTGTTAATTTTGTATCCTGCTACATTGCTGAATTCATTTATTAAGTCTAGTAGTTTTTTTGATGGAGTCTTTAGGGTTTTCTATGTACAATTTCATGTCATCGGCGAATAATGACAGTTTTACTTCTTTTCCAATTTGGATGCCTTTTATTTCTTCTTGTCTGATCGCTATGGCTAGCACTTTCAGTAGTATGTCGAACAGGAGTGGTGAAAGTGGGCATCCCTGTCTTGTTCCTGGTATTAGGGGAAATAGTTTTAGTTTTTGCCCATTGAGTATGATGTTGGCTGTAGGTTTGTCTTATAAGGCTTTTATTATATGATAAGATCCCTCTATTCCCACATTGCTGAGAGTTTTTATCAGGAAAGGGTGTTGGATTTTGTCAAATGCCTTTTCTGCATCAATTGATATGATTATGTGATTTTTGTCTCTCAATTTGTTTATGTGATGTATCATGTTTATTGATTTGCAGATATTGTACCAGCCTTGTACCCCTGGAATAAATCCCACTTGGTCATGGGGTATGATCCTTCTAATGTAATGCTGGATCTTATTTGCTAGAATTTTGTTGAGGATTTTGGCATCTATGTTCATCAGTAATATTGGCCTGTAATTCTCTTTCTTTGTAGTGTCTTTATCTGGTTTTGGGATTATGGTAATGCTGGCTTCATAGAAAGAGCTTGGAAGTGTGCCTTCCTCTTGAATTTTTTTGAATAGTCTGAGAAGGATAGGTTGTAGTTCTTCTTTGAATGTTTGGTAAAACTCCCATGTGAAGCCATCTGGTCCAGGGATTTTGTTTGCTGGAAGTTTTTTGATTACTGTTTCAATTTCATCAGTAGTTATAGGCTATTCAGGTGTTTTTATTCTTCCTGGTTGAGTTTTGGAATATGTCCATTTTCTAGGAATATGTCCATTTTCTCAAGGTTGTCCAGTTTGTTGGAGTAGAGTTGTTCAGAGTATTTTTTTTTTTTTACAATCCTTTGTATATCTATGGGGTTGATGTTATTTCACCTCTTTCATTTCTGACTTTGTTTATTTGGGTCCTCTCTCTTTGTTTCTTGGTGAGCCTGGCTAGAGGTTTATCAATCTTCTTTATTCTTTCAAAGAACCAGCTCTCGGTTTCATTGATATTTTCAATTGTTTTCTTGGTGTGTTTTTTTGTTTGTGTTGTTTTTTTTTTTTGTCTCTATGTAATTTATTTCCACACTGATCTTGATTATTTTCTTCCTTCTGCTTACTCTGGGCTTTTCCTGTTGTTCTCTTCCTAATTCTTTAAGTTGCAGAGTTAGATAATTTATTACCATTTTTTCTTGTTTTTTGAAGTAGGCCTGTAGAGCTACGAACTTCGCTCTTAGGACTGCTTTCACTGTGTCCCATAGATTTTGGATTGTTGTATTTTCATTGTCATTCATTTCCAGGATGTTTTTAATATCTTCTTTGATCTCTTTGGTAACCCAATCATTGTTTAATAGCATGCTATTCAGCTTCCAAGTGTTTGAATTTTTTTATTGTTTTTAGTAGTTGACTTCTAATATTATGCCATTGTGGTCTGAGAAAATGTTTGATATGATTTCAATCTTCTTGAATTTGGAGAGACTTTGCTTGTGACCTATCTTTGAAAATGTCCCATGTGCACTTGAGAAGAATGTATATTCCGTAGCTTTGGGGTGAAATGTTGTGAAGATGACACTTAAGTCCATCTGATTTAGTGAGTCATTTAGGATTGCTGTTTCTTTGCTGATTTTTTGCCCAGAGGATATATCCAGTGATGTCAGTGGGCTATTAAAGTCCCCTACTATGATTGTATTGTTGTCAATCTCTCCCTTGATTTCTTCCAGTTTTTTTTAATGTATTTGGGTGCCCCCATATTGGGTACGTATATGTTTACCAGAGTTATATCTTCTTGTTGTATTGAACCATTTAGTATTATAAAGTGGCCTTCCTTATCTCTTGTTATGGCCTTCACTTTGAGGTCTATATTGTTTGATATAAGTATTGCTACCCCAGCTTTTTTTTCATTTCCATTTGCCTGAAAGATATTTTTCCATCCCTTCACTTTCAGTCTGTGTGAGTCCCTTGTTCTAAGGTGGGTCTCCTGAAGACAGCATATATATGGGTCATTTTCTTATCCATTCAGCCACTCAATGTCTTTTGATTGGAGCATTCAGTCCATTTTTGTTCAAGGTTATTATTGACTAGAGGCCCGGTGCATGTAATTCGTGCATGGTGTGGGGGGGTGTCCCCTCAGCCCAGCTTGCACCCTCTCCAATCTGGGACCACTGGCTCCTAACTGCTCACCTGACTGCCTGCCTGATCGCCCCTACTGGCCCCCCTGCCAGCCTGATCATCCCTAACAGCCTCTGCCTGCCGGCCCGGTTGCCCCCAAGTGATACTCCCTTACAAACTGGTTGCCCCCAATTGACCCCCCCCCTTTGGCCTAGATGCCTCTATCTTCCCCCCTGCCAGCCTGTTCACCCCTCACTGCCCCCCTCTGCCAGCCTGGTCACCCCTCATTGCCCCCCCCCTGCTGGCCTGGTCACCCCACACAGCCTGCTGTTCAGTCATTTGGTCATCCCTCACTAACCCCCCCTGCTGCCCTGGTTGTCCCACACAGCCTGCTGGTTGGTCATTTAGTCGCCCCTCACTGCCCCCCCCCTGCTGGCCTGGTTGCCCCATGCAGCCTGCTGTTCATTCGTTTGGTCATCCCTCACTAACCGCCCCCGTCGGTCTGGTCACCCCACACAGCCTGCTGCTCAGTCGTTGGTCGTCCCTCACTAACCCCCCTGCTGGCCTGGTTGCCCCATGCAGCCTGTTTGGTAGTCTGTTCAGTCGTCCTTTCGGTTGCTATGGCCCCTGGCTTTTTATATATATAGACTAGAGGCCCGGTGCACAAAAATTTGTGCACTCGGGGGGGAAGGGGGTGGTCCCCTCAGCCCGGCCTGTGCCCTCTCGCAGTCTGGGACCCCTCGGGAGATAACGACCTGCTGGCTTAGGCCTGCTCCTGGGTGGCAGAGGGAAGGCCCAATCCCTAGGTGCAGCCCCTGGTCAGGCTCAGAGCAGGGCCGATTGGGGAGTTGGGGCGCCGCCCCCTGTCATGCACAGAGCAGGGCGGATTGGGAGGTTGCGATGCCACCCTCAGTCACGCTCAGGGTAGGGCTGATTGGGGGGTTGGGGCACCACCTCCTATCACACTCAAGGCAGGGTCAATGAGGAGGTTTCGGCGCCACCCCCTGTGATGCACAGAGCAGGGCCAATCAGGGGGTTGGGGCACTGCCCCCTGTCACTCACAGAGCAGGGCCAATCAGGGGGTTGGGGCACTGCCCCCTGTCACGCACAGAGTAGGGCCGATAGGGGAGTTAGGACGCCGCCACTGTCACACTCAGAGCAGGGCCGATCAGGGGAGGTTATGGCTCTACCCCGTCACACACAGAGCAGGGCCCGTGGGGGGGGGGGTTGGGGCGCCACCCCCTGTCACACACAGAGCAGGGCCGATCAGGGGGTTGGGACGCCACACCCTGTCACACACAGAGCCGCAGGGCAATCAGGGGGTTTGGGCGCTGCACCCTGTCATGCTGATCTGGTGCCAGGAGGCCTCGCGGCTCCGCTGATCCCGGTGCTGGGAGGCATATTACCCTTTTACTATATAGGATAGAGGCCTGGGGGCCGGCTGGGTTGCCCTGAAGGGTGTCCTGGATCAGGGTGGGGGTCCCCACTGGGGTGCCTGGCCAGCCTGGATGAGGGGATGATGGCTGTTTGCAGCTGGTCACACACCCCTCAGGGTGGGGGTCCCCACTGGGGTGTCTGGCCAGTCTGGGTGAGGGGCTGAGGGCTGCTTTCAGGCTGGCAGTTGTTGATTGAAGCTCCCAACCGCTCCTTTTTTTCTTTTCTTTTTTTCTTCTGGGCCAGCTTTAGCTCTGGCTCTAGCTCTGAGGCTTCCGCTGGTTTGTTTGCCGTTCTATAATCGAAACAATGTATAACTTCAGCTCTGAGATCCCAGCCGGCTATATTTGTTAGAATGTTTCAAACTGCCAGCTCAGAGGCCGGCAAGTCAGGCGGGGAACGTTGGAGTCTGCAGTCACTGGAGCAAGCAAGCCTCATGTTCGCTTCCAGCTGCCTGGCTGCCGGCCGCCATCTTGGCTGACAGTTAATTTGCATAAGGATACGCTGATTAGCCAATGGGAAGGGTAGCGGTCGTACGCCAATTACCATTTTTCTCTTTTATTAGTGTAGATAGGTACTTGTTTGTAGCCATTTCTATTTTTTGTGCCTGTGTTCCTTCTTCCCTTTTTATTTCTTCTTTTTATACCAGTCCCTTTAGCATTTCTTGCATTGCTGGCTTGGTAGTGATAAACTCCCTTAGGCTTTTTTGTCTGTGAAGCTCCTGATTTCCCCTTCAATTTTGAATGATAGCCTTGTTGGTAGAGTATTCTTGGATTCAGTCCCTTGCCCTGCATCAGTTTGTATACTTCCTTCCATTCCTTTCTAGCCTAATGTGTTTCCGTTGAGAAATCATTTGATAATCTAATTCGAGATCCCTTGTAGGTAACTCTGTCTCTCTCTTGCAACCTTTAAGATTCTCTCTTTGTCATAAATTTTTGCCATCGTAATTATGATGTGTCTTGGTGCAGGTCTTTTGGGGTTTATCTTGTTTGGGACTCTGTGCTTGTGTGCCTTTCTTCTTCCCCAAATCAGGAAAGTTTTCTGACATTATTTCTTCAAGTAAGTTTTCTAATCTTTGCTCTTCTTCTTGTCATCCTGGCACCCCTATTATAATATGTTGCTTCGTTTCATGTTGTCCCAAAGCTTTCTTAGGCTCTCTTCCTGCCTTTTAATTTTTTTCTCCAATTGCAGTTCAGATTGGATGTGTTTTGCTATCTGTCTTCTAATTCACTTATTTGATCCTTTGCTTCTTCTAGTCTACTGTTGAAACCTTCCATAGTGTTTTTTTTTATTGCAGCTATATCACTCTTTATTTCTTCTTGATTCTTACATAAGTTGTTGATTTTTTTGATCCATCCAGTTTATGAACTGTATGACCCTTATTCTGAATTCTTTTTCTGACAAATTGCATGCCTCCATTTCATTTGGTTCCTTTTCTGACAATTCCCCCTTTTCTTTCCTTTGGGGGTTGTTTCTTTGTCTCCCCATTTTTTGCTCTCACCAAAGGATCTAGGAGGAGTCAAGTTGCATCAGGCCTGTGACTGCAGTGGCAGGCTTAGCGGTAGGTAGCACAGTCATCCGGTCCAGTGTTGATGTGTCGGGCGTGGTGGCAATTCACACAGTCGCAGCGCCCATGGTTGCTGTGTGAGGCACCTGGTGTTGCTGCGTTGGGCTTGGTGGGCACTAGTGTCTGGGAATGCTGCATGAGGCACCTGGGGTTTCTGCATAGGGCTTGGCTGCTCACGCTTTGTTGCAGTGCCTAGGATTGCTGCATAAGGCTTGGCTGTTCATGGCGCCTGGGGTTGTTGCATAAGGCTTGGCTATTTGCGTGCGTGGTCGCGGAGCCCAGGGTTGCTGTGTAAGGCTTGGCTGTTTCCACATGGTTGCGGCACCCGCGGCTAAAGCATCTGGCCTGTGGGAGTGGAGCATGCTCCAGAACTCACAGGAGTCTATAGCCATGGAGGCTGACGTCTTAGTGTTCATGGGTCTGCAGCCAAGGCAGCAGGTCCCTTGCCAGAGTGGCTATAGGATCCTGGGTGGTGTCTGAGGGCATCCTGGTGGAGGTGAGGTTGGGCTACCAGTCACAGCAGCTCTCCCCTTCAAGATGGTATGCCCTCTGCTGCAGAGCCAGCTGCCCCAGTAGAAATTGCAGCAGTAGCAGAGGCTGCCTGGTTCGGGGAGCCTGGTTCTCCAGCCCCCAAAAGTCTTGTGGAATCTAACTATCCCTCACTCACACATACACACACACACACACACACACACACACACACACACACACACCACATGTCCACGCACTCCCCTTTTGCTCCCTCACTCACTCACACTCTCTCCCTCACTGCCATCCTGCCAGCTACCATATTCCTTCTCTCTGGTGAGCATTTTTAATGGATAAAAAAATTTTAATGATAGACACAAACTTCTTTTACATAAGTGGGTGCAGGACAGTTAAAAGTCAACAATTAACATAATAATAATAACAATGAGGGGATTTGTGGTTTCCATTAGCAGTGATGATGAACCTTTTGAGCTCGGCGTGTCAGCATTTTGAAAAACCCTAACTTAACTCTGGTGCCGTGTCACATATAGAAATTTTTTGATATTTGCAACCATAGTAAAACAAAGATTTATATTTTTGATATTTATTTTATATATTTAAATGCCATTTAACAAGGAATATCAACCAAAAAAATGAGTTCACATGTCATAGGTTCGCCATCACTGCATTATGGAGTGTGGCCTATGCTTCTGTTTTTTGAGGTGTCTGGTAGAAGAGAAGTTACTTTGTTATTACATGTTTATCTGGAATATTATCACAGATGCAAAAAGATAACAGACAGGCTTAGTTAAGGTGATGTTTGACCTTTGTTAGGGAAAAGTACTGCCTTAGGACTGACTACCCGCCCTAAACCACTTTTAGTTAAAAAAACTTAATTTCAGACCTTCCTGTGTGGTTACTTTAGGTCTCAGTTTGTAAGGCCACCAAACAGGCCTCCCCTTGTTACCAGAAAGGTGACCTGTCCCTTGGCAAGTTTGCCTAGGACCAGCCAATATGGTGTGGGTCCTTGACTTTGTGCAAGAAAAATTTCACAACGCAAGTCTAGAAGACTATGAGAGAACATTTATTAAAGCTGGGGACAGTAAAACAAGAAAAGGCTTAGCATAGAACAAGCAACAGGAGAGGTTAGTCTGGGCTACCCTAGCTCTCTGGGAAGTCAGAGAAAAGAGGGCATTAGGGTCAGGTTCACGGAACTAGTCTGCAACGAGCTGCTGCTATCTATTGCTCCCTTGGTTGCAAGTGTCATGTGATCCCTTAGAGTTTAGGAGATGGAGGCCTGTGGGGGAAGAAGAAGGCAAAGGGAATGGTAGGGGCTGTTCCCCAGAAGGAGAGCACACATTGGGGCCTTTGTCTTGAGGCTTTATCTTTTTCTTGCTGGGGGGAACATTGGGGAGAAGGGACTCAGGGAAGGGTTTCAGCAGACTATTCATCACTTTTCTAGGGCCATGGTTTCTAGGGCCACTTCTCCAGGGCCATGGTTTCCACCAATTGGTCAGTGTTAGGGCAAGGGGTCCTTAGTCATTGCAGTTGGTCCTGGTGTTGCCCAACTGGTTTTGTTGCTTTTCTGGGTCTGGAGCTGAAATACAACTGAGGCCCAGATGTTATTTCTAGGGAGGTGATCTCCTGTATCTGCTGTTAATCGCTCTGTCATTTTGTTCAGTTATCTTTCTCATTTTCCTTATTCCACTTGTCTTGGCTTACTGGACTATCTCACCATGAGTTTGTCAGGTTTAGTATGTGACCCCTTTTCATCCTCAGATCCTTCGCATTAAATATTTTTCTTTTCCCCATGGATGGAGGTGGAAATAGAGTTAGGAGTGAGTGGGTGCAGACTTACAGGAATACCTGAATAATGAGTTATGAGATTAATTATATAATGCACTTGTTGTAGGCAGTGGGAACAGCAATAGCTGTCAGACCCATGGGGTCAGATCAAACCTGGGTTCAGAAACCTCAGTACTTGAGTTCTGGCTAGGAATAATTTAGAGTCAAGATCCAAATTGTAAGAGAACATTTATTTGGTAAATCATAGAGGTAGAAAAAGTGATTCCTGCCCTGGCCATTTTGGATTATCGGTTAGAGCATCAGCCTGTGGACAGAAGGGATCTCAGTTGCAAGTTCCCCAGCCCCAGTAGGGGTGTGTGTCAGAGGCAACCAATCAATGTGTCTCTCTTACATTTATGTTTCTCCCATTCTCTCATCCCCCTCCTCCCTCTCTTTCACTCTCTCTGGAAATCAATGGAAAAAAATATCATCAGGTAAGGATTAAAAAGAAAAAAGTAATTCCTAAAAGAAATGGGTTTAAGAAACAAGTTATAGAGGTAAAGAAAGGGCCCTAGAGCTTGGGAGTGAAGAAGGTAATGGTAACTAACCTTGGAGGGGGGAGTACGAGGGAGTAGGGAAAGGGGGAGGGAAAAGGAAAGAGGCAGGCATGCTCCTGGCAGTGCATCCTCCATCCTAAGGATTTTAAGGGTGGAGATTTTAGGGGAGGTCCTAGGGAAAGATCTTAATATACCATTCAGCAGTTTTTCAAGGTTGTGGTCTACTAATTGATTGGCTGACATCAGGGCAGAGTATCATTATCCAGTGCAGTTGGTTCTGAGGTCAGCTGTGGCTGGTTTTGTTGCTCTTTTGGGCCTGGAGCTGACATACAACTGAGGCCTAGATGTTATCTCTAGAGAGGAAAGGCCAGGGGGTCCAAACTGGCTGACTAGCAATATGCTAAGGGAGGAAAAGTCACCCTGGGGACAAGGTCCTATCCTACAATTGTCCTTTGCTAAGCACCTATGGCTTTCTGCCATCATCCTTGCTCTGTTCATATCTGTCTACTAACTGCCTACCACAGTCCCCACTCAAGGATGTTGGCTCTGAATTCTTTCAGAGGAAAGGGGTATAGAGTCTCTTCTATAGCAGCTTCCTGCTGAAGAGGAATGAAGTTTTCCTTCAGAGCCAAGAGATCCTTGCTCCATGTCAGAGAGACGATGAGGCCTGGGCATGGGAGAAGGTGGCAATTGTGTCTACAGGACGTATTACCTGAGCACGAGTAGGGCCTGTAACCTGGTGGAGACAAACTTTGTTACAAATATTAATATTATTAGGGCAAAAGCTATAATGACAGGACTTATGACAATGGTTCAATTGTAGGAAAAGTGTTTTAGTTCTCAATAATTCCAAGTCAAAGGATGGGAGAAAAATGAAACATTGGTTTGGAGGGTTATAGCCAAATATTTAAGAAAACCAGATAAATTCAGGATCTAGTTTAATTCATATGTGAGAAATACAACTTTGAAGACAATTTATTGAATTAGAGTCTAATATTCACAACTGTATATTATAAAGCCTATTGAAACACAAATTTTACCCCTAAAATTACTCTCATTTTTTTAAATTAAATCTTTATTGTTCAGATTATTACAGTTGTTCTTCTTTTTTCCCTCATAGCTCCCCTCCACCCGGTTCCCACCCCACCCTCTGCCCTTACTCTCCCCTCACTGTCCTCATCCATAGGTGTAAGATTTTTGTCCAGTTTCTTCCCGCACCCCCCCCACCCTTTTCCCCCGAAAACTGTCAGTCCACTCCCTTTCTATGCCCCTGATTCTATTATATTCACCAGTTTATTCTGTTCATCAGATTATTTATTTACTTGATTTTTATTTTATTTTATTTATTTATTTTTTTAATATATTTTATTGATTTTTTTACAGAGAGGAAGGGAGAGGGATAGAGAGCTAGAAACATCGATGAGAGAGAAACATCAATCAGCCGCCTCCCGCACACCCCCCACTGGGGACGTGCCCAAAACCAAGGTACATGCCCTTGACCGGAATCGAACCTGGGACCCTTCAGTCCGCAGGCCGACGCTCTATCCACTGAGCCAAACCAGTCAGGGCTACTTGATTTTTAGATTCAGTTGTTGATAGATATGTATTTGTTGTTCATAATTTTTATCTTTACCTTTTTCTTCTTCCTCCTCTTCTTAAAGGATACCTTTCAGCATTTCATATAATACTGGTTTGGTGGTGATGAACTCCTTTAGCTTTTTCTTACCTGTGAAGCTCTTTATCTGACCTTCAATTCTGAATGATAGCTTTGCTGGGTAAAGTAATCTTGGTTGTAGGTTCTTGCTATTCATCACTTTGAATATTTCTTGCCACTCCCTTCTGGCCTGCATAGTTTCTGTTGAGAAATCAGCTGACAGTCTTATGAATACTCCCTTGTAGGTAACTAACTGTTTTTCTCTTGCTGCTTTTAGGATTCTCTCTTTGTCTTTTGCTCTTGGCATTTTAATTATGATGTGTCTTGGTGTGGTCCTCTTTGGATTCCTCTTGTTTGGGGTTCTCTGCGCTTCCTGGACTTGTAAGTCTATTTCTTTCACCAGGTAGGGGAAGTTTTCTGTCATGATTTCTTCAAATAGGTTTTCAATATCTTGCTCTCTCTCTTCTTCTGGCACCCCATAATTTGGATGTTGGTACACTTGAAGTTGTCCCAGAGGCTCCTTACACTATCTTCATATTTTTGGATTCTTTTTTCTTTTTGCTTTTCCAGTTGGGTGTTTTTTGCTTCTTCATATTTCAAATCATTGACTTGATTCTTGCGATCCTTTAGTCTGCTGTTGGATCTCTGTATATTATTCTTTATTTGAAGTCAGTGTATGCTTAATTTATAGTTGGTCCTTTTTCATATCCTCAAGGGTCTCACTAGATTTCTTGAGGGTCTCACTAAGTTTATCAGGGGTTTCTAGAAAATCTTGAAAAACCTTATAACCGTGGTTTTGAACTCTATATCCAATAGTTTGCTTTCCTCCATTTCTGTCATTTGTGACCTGTTTCTTTGTCTCCGCATTTTTTATGTTTCCCTGTGTGGATAGAGTGGCTTTCTGTGCTAGGTGTCCTATAGAGCCCAGTGGCTCAGCCTCCCCAATTACCTGAGGTGAACACTCTTGGTGCACCCCTTTGTGGACTTTGTGCAGTATTGTTGTAGTTAAGCCTTGATTGTTTTTGGTATCACTGGGAGGAATTGACCTCCAGGCCAATTGGCTGAGAATCAGCTGTGTCTACGGTGGGAGAACTTCTGTGCTGGAGACACCCTTATGGGGCAAGACTTGCTTCAGTGGGGCTTTGGTGCTCACTGAGTCTGCCCCCTGAGTGTGTCCCTTATGGATCTGAGGAGTTGTAATCTGGATGGTCCCACTCTACTGGGTACACTGGCTCTTGGATCTCTGAGGAGGTGCTAATTTAGCCTCTGCCTGAGGTACCCAGCTGGAGCTATGGAGAAATCTGCAGATTCCTCTTCTTTGTTTGGGGTTTAGAGGTGCCCAGATGAGGCCCAGCTGTGAAGCAATGCAAGCTGCTGTGGGGCCTTGGGCCTTCTTTTGGATGTTCTGGGTCTCTCTTACCCAGCTGCAGTTTGTTAGGTAATTTTCAGATTGCAAAGGTCCAGGCCTTTCATATGCAAAAGCCTCTGCGCTCAGCTTGGATGTGGCAGGGTCTCAGGGAATCAACAGGGCAGAGAAAACAGCTATGGCTGATCCTCAGCCCTGCCCTAAGAGGCCCCAGGTCTCAGTGTCCCGTGGTAATTGCTGCAAGCACCTCTGAGAGAAAGCCACCCTCGAGTTCCGCCCAATGCCAGACAGTCCACTTTCTCCCCATATGAGTCTGGATCCCCAGAGACTCGCCCAGAACTGGAGTTCAGAGCAGTTGAGAGCTTGTGTCTGCCTCCCGATTGAGAAGGACAACCACGTCCTCAGTTGCCAGCCCTTTCCATGCACCTCTGTACCTCTGCACTTTACTTCTGCACCTCCTCTGAGTCTCAGTGTGCTTTTCTCTTTCTCTCTAGTTGTATAATTTCCACTCAGCCAGCCTTCCTGTGGTTCTGGATGATGTCCATTTTATCTTTTAGTTGTATTTTTGAAGTGGTTGTGCGAGGCAGCAATTTCAGGTGTTTACCTATGCCGCTATCTTGGTTTCTCTGCACCCTCATTTTAATTAAAGAGCCACATTAAGACCAATTTATTTACTACATTGTCTAGTTTCAATTTGGCCTGGTTATTTGCATAAACACTATAAGAATAGCAATTGATCATATAGGCTTTTAATTATTTAATTTATTTATTTATTTATTTTAAATCCTCACCCGAGGATATTTTTCCATTGATTTTTAGAGAGAGTGGGAGGGAGAGAGAGAGAAACATTGATGTGAGAGAGACATATCGATTGCTTGCCTCCCGCACATGCCCTGACCAGGGACCAGGCTGTTGAGGAGCCTGCAACCAAGGTACATGCCCTTGACTATAATAGAACCCAGGACCCCTCATTCTCCAGACCTATGTTCTATCCACTGAGCAAAACTGGCTAGGGCCACATAGGCTTTTAAAAACCTGCTTTGCCCTAGCTGGTTTGGCTCAGTGGATAGAGTGTCAGCCTGTGGACTGAAGGGTCCCAAGTTCGATTCCAGTCAAGGGCACATATGTGGGTTGTGGGCTTGAGCCCCAGTGGAGGGCATGCAAGAGGCAGCCAATCAATGATTCTCTCTCATCATTGATGTTTCTATCTCTCTCTCCCTCTCCCTTTCTCTCTGAAATCAATAAGTATATATTAAAAAAATAAATAAAAATAAAAACCTGCTTCGCTGGAATGTCATAATTGAGCTTTAATTAGCCCCTGAGGCTAAAGAAGTTGAGCCACCTATTTGCCATCAAGTTTGCCTGTAAGTCCTATAGGTTTAGTTGTATTCCTCAAGTTTTTGAGGTTCCCAAAATGTATTGAAGTTTTTTTCTGGCCATCTCTCAGGAAAGCAACCTTCGTTCCTTACCTGGAAAGAATGCCATGAACCCAATAATCAAGCAAGGTACCAGGATTTCACCAAGGGAGTTTTATTAGCATCAGGATCAGTCTTAATTTCGTAAAGCTTTCTGTTGACATCCAGAGTTCAAGCATGTCTCTCTCAGACATGACTTTCCAGTCAAAGTCTTGGGTAATAAAACCACAATGAAAACTGATCTTATTGAATTCATGCAAACAAGCATATTGCCATGACTCAGTCATTAAGAATTGCCAAATTGCTCTAGCTGGTTTGGCTCAGTGGATGGAGCGTCAGCCTGCGGACTCAAGGGTCCCAGGTTCGATTCCGGTCAAAGGCATGTACCTTGGTTGCGGGCACATCCCCAGTGGGGAGTGTGCAGGAGGCAGCTGATTGATGTTTCTCTCTCATCAATGTTTCTAACTCTCTATCCCTCTCCCTTCCTCTCTGTAAAAATCAATAAAATATATTTTTTTTTAAAAAAAAAGAATTGCCAAATTGCCCTGGCCAGTTTGGCTCAGTAGATAGAGCTGTTGGCCTGCGAACCAAAGGGTCCTGGGTTTGATTCTGGTCAAGGGCATGTACCTCAGTTACAGGCTCCTCCTGGCCTGGGCGTTGGTCAGGGCAGATGCAGGAAGCAACCAATCAATGTGTTTCTCTCACATCAATGTTTCTCTCTGTCTTTCCCTCTCTCTTCCACTCTCTCTAAAATTAATGGAGAGATAAAAAATGGCAACAGAGTAAGTGGATGCTGCATGGACATGCTCCCAGGAACAAACTGGAATTACAACTAAAATACAGAAAAACTTTCTGAATAATCAACGGAAAACATGCAGGAGAGAACCCTGATACTCCAGGACCGAAAGTGGAGACCGCATAGAGACTGGTAGGAGGGGTGGAGGTGCAAAAGGGTTGGCCGGGTGCCCACAGACAGCAACTGAAGTCTCAGAGCAATATCTCAGCTGTGGGGAGTTGTCACTGACAACTATGAGATCTCATATCCAAACTGGGACCCCCAGCAGAGAACACCAGAACTGAGAAGGGTACCCACATAACATCTGGCAGTGAAAAGCAGCAGGGTGCTGTCTACCAGGGAGTAACAGCTGAAAATTCAGACACCCTCTTAAAGGGCCAATGCACAAAATTCCCTGTTTAGCCACCCACCTTGTGCTCTGGCAGAGGGAGGGTGAAATGGACTGGAGCTGTGAGAGCAGAAGCCAGGACTGGAGACTCAGAGGATAGAGCTCAGAAGGCAGACACCCCAAGTTTCTTGGTTGAGTCATTCCTCATGCAACAGAGGTCATCTTTACCACATAGACATTTGCCTCACCTGGGGGGAAGACAGTTGACACACCCTATTGGAAAATACCTTGCCCTGAGGCCATTTAAAAGATTAAAAATAACAATTAGCTTCTGGGCAGAAGAAATTGCCCCACCCTGTTGAAGAAACTTTTCACCACACCTGAGGACGATTGCCTAGGGGACAACTCAAGTAGGAATCCTATCAGTCTGTAGGCAGAGGTGGTCTCTGGAGGCTTTTTTTTTCTCAGAGCAGTAACTGAGATTCATTTACTTCCTCCAGGGCCTAGCAGGCTGGGGGCAGAATACAAAGGCACTGGGGCATATATGGGCCTGTTATGAACTGGAGTTCAGATGCCTGGGTGGTTAACTGAACAGGTGTGCCAGGGTGCATAGGGTCTGGGGTGATTTCTCCCAGAACTTAGAGAAGGACCCTTGGGGTGTGGAAGCAACACAACTTGGCACAGATGCATGAGAAGGGTTGTGGGGTGGGTGTGCTGCAGGTGGAGTGACCCATGGGGCAGGGTGTGTTAGTGTCTTAGAGCCACTTGGGGCATGGCATGTTGGGACATGTTGAGCCCTAGCTGTTGTCTGAAAAGCTAGTTGCCAACAGCTGGGAAAATGGAAAAGCTGGTGGGTCAGCAGGACCCACAAAGACATGACTGCAAACAGGATCAGCCCTGGGAAAGACCAAAATGTGCAAGGTGACTCCTAATGTGAGGTGATGAGGGGAGAGGTCTGGGGTTCCCACTCAGGAATACATAATTAGCTGCAGCCACTCCTGGATGTTCACCTGAATTTGTCCAGTGCTATCTTTATCAAGAGATTTGAAAGCACGGAACATGGCATCAGCCTGACCAGGCAGCTGATGAAGTTGTCAAAATTCATGTTGAAGTATGGTAGCAATTATCTCAGGTAGAAACTATAGTTTACCTTTAACCCTGCTGTTTGGCTTATGTACCTATTTTCTTTGTTTAACAATAGACAGGTTATTTTGATTTTCTGAATTATATAAATCATCCCATTTGATTAAATATCCTATTGATTGTAATGTGAAATCCCATTTGTAGTGGTCATACTGGTCTTAGAAAGCACATTTTCCTTTACCTGGGAAGGACAGCACAGTTATCCCAAGGTCAGAGGGCTCTAGACCCAAAACTGGAATTTAGATAACATGCCTAAGTTTAACCCAGGTTACCCAAGGGCTCTAGACCCAAAACTGTAATTTAGATAACATGCTGTTTCTGCTTCTGTAAACTGCTTTTTGCAAACTAGGTTCCTCATTTCAGACCCCAGGGCTCTAGATAATGTGTTTGACCCCAGAGACCCAAAACTATAATTAACATGCTTAATTCTGTTTCTGTAAACTGCTTTTTTTTGCAAACCAGGTTCCTCATTCCAAACCCTGGGATGTAATCAATACCTTTGTGACTTTTTTGCCTATATAACCTTGGAGCTGCAACCATCTTGTTACTATGAGATTTGGGGAATGGCCCCTCATAGTCCCGGATTGCAATAAATGTGACTCTTTAATTCGACTCCTTGAGGCATCCTTCTGTGATTCGTGGGGTACATTACAACAATTTTCCCTCCCTCATCTGAGTAGCTTCAGATGATCGTGGTGTAAAGATGCTTATTTAGATGGAACCCTGCTGTCTCAAAGGCCCCTGGAAGTTCACTGCTGCCAGTGGTTCCTGAATGGTCAACATCAAACTGTTTGTATATGGCCTGCCACTTTTTGATGTTGTTCCACAAACACTTGAATTCCTAGAAACCCAGCTTGCCTGTTGTATTACTATCCACCAAGGCCACCAGGCAGCAACATGCGTCAATGCCAAAACCATCAGTCTTCAGATCAGGGTGTCGGGTCACCACTTTGTTGAGAATGTTCATGAGTTCTGTTGCACTGACTTCCATGTAATCTCCAGCCAGCTGGCAAATAGTCTCCAGAATTGCCAGACCTCCTCACTCTCATTGGCCTCAATGTTGGAGTAATGGGTGCATGGAGGCAGGGGCTCTGGGTTATACTGCACAGCTGCCTCACTAATGATGGTGCTAATGACCCCACCTAGGATGCGCATGGCAGTTCCGCCACCCCCACCGCTGACTCTGCCTCCGTCACCACCGCCTCCGCCTCTGCTGATCAGGCCTCCAAGCACATTCCCCAGGCCCCTGCCTCCCCCGCTGCCACCACCACAGCCTCCCTTCAAGAATGGGTTAACCAGGAACATGGCACGAGTCTAGATTCCTCTCAAATCCAAGGACAGAGGGTGGAAGAGTGTCCAGGGGAGATAACAGGGGCAGGGCAGGTCTGGAGGTTCAAATCTCAGATCATCAGTCTGGGGATCTCTGAAGCCAAGACTTTAGGATCTCATCAGGTCTGGGGCTGTAAGGGCCTAGATTACGAGGTTAGTGCGGCTAGGCGCTCACTGCCTCTCAACGGTCCATGAGTCTGCTCCTCTCCACTGCTCCCCCAGTCTCTGGAGGCTTTGAGTATTTGCCTGATCTAATTAGTCAGAAGCAGCCTTTAACACTGTCCTGCACTAGAGATTGAGAGGAGTAGAGAATCTACCTAATACATAGTAACAAACACAAACAGACAGCCAAAATGACGAGAAAAAGAAACAACCCCCAAATGAAAGAACTAGAGAATTCTATAAATGACATAAATGAAGCAGAGAAGAAATTTACCAAAGATAGTCTCTTCAATTTACCATCATTACAGAGTTCAGAGTAATGATGGTAAAGATGCTCAACAGCATGAAAAAAGATATAGTAACTATGAAAAAAGATCAGTCTGAGATAAAGATTGACATAACAAAAATAAAGAACACATTGGAAGGAATACACAGCAGATTAGGGGAAGCTGAGGTTCAGATCAGTGAATTAGAAGACAGAGTTAAAAATATCACTCAATAAGAGAATCAAAAAGAAGAAACAATTAAAAAACATGAGGACAGCTTAAGGGAGATGTGGGACAGTGTGAAACGTAACAATATTAGAATAGCAGGTGTGCCAGAAGAGGCAGAAAGGGAGAAAGGAATAGAGAATATGTTTGAAGAACTAATGGCAGAAAACTTTCCTAACCTGGTAAAGGAAAATTACACAAGTTCAGGAGCCATAGAGAACCCCAAGCAAGAAGAACCCAAACAGGCCCATGCCCAGACACATCATAATTAAAATGCCAAAAATTAAAGACAAAGAGAGAATCTTAAAGGCAGCAAGAGAAAAGCAAACTGGTACCTACAAAGGAGTTCCCATAAGGCTGACTCCTGATTCCTCATCAGAAACTCTACAGGCCAGAAGGGAATAGCATGAAGTACTAAAGGTAATGAAAAGCAAGGATCTGAGACCAAGGCTAAAGGCTATCATTCAAAATAGACAGTCAAATAAACAGCTTCCCAGACCAAAAAAAAAAAAAAAAAAGACTACATCACCACCAAGCCAGCATTATAAGAAATGCTAAAGGCATTGCTGTAATGAGAAGAAAAAACAGAGAGAGAAACCTAGCCATACATAATTAAAATAGCAATAAATAAGTACCTAGCAATAATAACTCTAAATGTAAATACATTAAATGCTCCAATCAAAAGGCGTAAGGAAACTGAAAGAATACTAAAACGTGACCCCACTATCTGCTGTCTATAATGGAACCACCTCAAAACAAAAGACAAACAGAGGATGAGAGTGAAGGGATGGAAAAAATTTTTTCATGCAAATGGAAAAGAAAATACTGGAGTAGCAATACTCATATCAGACAAAATAGACTTTAAAATAAAGGCCATCACAAGAGACAACAAAGGTCTCTACATAATACTAAAAGGATCGATCCAACAAGAGGCTGTAACCCTGGTAAACATATATGCTCCAAATATGGGAGCACCTACATATATAAAAAAAAGTTCTAGAGGACTTTAATGGAGAGATTGACAACAATACAGTCATATGAGGAGACTTTAACACCCAGCTGACTTCACTAGATAGATCTTCCAGACAAAAACTTAACAAGGAAAGAGAGACTCTAAAGGACACACTGGATCAAATGGATTTAATTGACATTTATAGAATACTAGAGGTCAGTGCATGAAATTGGTGCACGGGTAGGGTTCCTAGGCCTGGCTGGCGATCAGGGTTAATCTGAGCCTTCCTTCCCCCAGCTGCTGGCTACCGGCCAGGGCCTTCCTTCATTCTGCCCCAGCTCCTGGTGGTCAGCGCACATCATGGTGAGCAGTCAAACTCCTGGTCAGTCGAATTCCTGAGGGGACAATTTGCGTATTAGCCTTTTATTATATAAGATATCACCCCAATGCAGCACAATATACATTATCTTCAAATGCACATGGATCATTCACAAAGGTAGACCACATGTTAGGACACAAAACAAGTCTCTACAAGTTCAAAAAGATTGAAATCATATCAAGCATCCTTTCAGATCACAGTGGAATGAAATTAGAAATCAACTACAGTAAAACATTCAAACACATGGAGGATAAATAGCATGTTATTAAACAATGAATGAGTTGCCAATGAGATCAAGAAGAAATGAAAAACTTTCTGGAAATATGAAAATGAACACACAATAACCCAAAATCTCTGGGACACAGCAAAAGCAGTCATGAGAGGAAAGTTCATAGCACTATAGGCCTACCTCAAAAAAAAAAACAAGAAAAATAGCAATAAACTATTTAACCCCACAACTTAAAGAATTAGAAAGAAAACAACAAGAAAAGCCCAGAGTAAGTAGAAGGAAGGAAATAATAAAGATTACAGCAGAAATAAATAACAGACTAAAAAAATAATACAAAAAAATCAATGAAAGCCAAGAGCTGGTTCTTTGGAAGGATAAACAAAATTGATGAACTATTGGCCAGACTCAATGCAATCCCCATTAAGATACCAATGGCATATTTACAGACCTAGAACAAACTCTCCAAAAATTCATATTGAATAAAAAATACTCTGAATAGCTGCTGCAATTCTGAGAAAGAAGAACAAAGTTGGAGGGATCACAGTACCACATATCAAGCTATACTATAAAGCCACTGTTCTCAAAACTACCTGGAACCGGCACAAGAACAGACATATAGATCAATGGAACAGAACAGAGAACCCAGTAATCAACCCAAGCTATTATGCTCAATTAATATTTGACAAAGGAGGCAAGAGCATAAAATGAAGTCAAGATAGTCTCTTCAATAAATGGTGCTAGAAAAATTGGACAGACACATGCAAAAAAATGAAACTAGACCACCAACTTACACCATATACAAAAATAAACTCAAAATGGATAAAGGACTTAAACATAAGACAGGAAACCATAAAAATCTTGGAAGAATCCATAGGTAGCAAAATATCAGATGTATGTCATAGCGATATCCTTACCGATACAGCTCCTAGGACAATGGAAACTAAGGAGAAAATAAACAAATGGGACTACATCGAAGTAAAAAGCTTCTGCGCAGCAAAGAAACCATCAACAAAGCAACAAGAAAGCCCACTGCATGAGAGAACACATTTGCCAATGTTATCTTTGAAATTTACAGGGAACTCTTACAACTTAACAAAAGGAAGATAAACATTCCAATCAAAAAATGGGCAAAGGACCTAAATAGACACTTTTGAAAGAGTATATACAGAAGGCTAAGAGACATATGAAAACATGTTCAAAATCACTAATTATCTGAGAGATGCAAATTAAAACAACAATGAGGTACCATCTCAGACCTGTCAGAATGGCTATCATCAACAAATCAACAAACAACAAGTGTTGGTGAGGATGGGGAGTAAGAGGAACCCCCATGCACTGCTGGTGGGAATTCAGATTGGTGCAGCTACTGTGGAAAACAGTATGGAGTTTCCTCAAAAAAATAAAAGTGGAACTCCCATTTTACCCAGTAATCCCATTTCTTGGAATATATCCCGGGAAATCAGAAACACCAATCAGAAAGGATATATGCACCCCTATGTTCATAGCAGCATAATTTATAATAGCTAAGATTTGGAAACAGCCTAAGTGCCCCTCAGCAGATGAGTGGATTTAAAAAATGTGGTACATCTACACGGTGGAATACTATGCTGCTGTAAAAAAGAAGGAACTCACCATTTGCAACAGCATGGATGGACCTGGAGAGCATTATGCTAAGCGAAATTAGCCAGTTGGAGAAAGATAAATATCACATGATCTCACTCATTTGTAGAATATACTGAACAAAATAAACCTATGAACAAAAATAGAGCCAGAGGAAAAAATATTTTAGACTATAATAGAAATAATCCTGTTATTTGTAAATTTAAAATAATTTCTATAACTTTTGTGATATTATACTATGTTAGTACAGTTTGGTAATATTATTATAATAGAGGCCCGGTGCACGAAATTCATGCATGGGGAGGGGGGTGTCCCTCAGCCCAACCTGCACCCTCTCCAATCTGGGACCCCTCGAGGGATGTCCAACTGCCCATTTAGGCCCGATCCCACCAATCTCACAATCCAGGATTGCTGGCTCCCAACCTCTCACCTGCCTGCCTGATTGCCCCTAACCACTTCCCTGCCAGCCTGATTGATGCCTAACTGCCCTCCCTTGCCAGCCTGGTTGCCACTAACTGCTCTCCCCTGCAGGCCTAGGTCCCCCCCCCCCAACTGCTCTCACCTGCAGGCATGGTTTCCCACAACTGCCCTCCCCTGCAGGCCTGGTTGCTCCCACCCTGCCCACCCCTGTAGGCCTGGGGTCCCCCAACTGCCCTTCACTGCATGGTGGTGCCCCCAACTGCCTTCCCTTTCAGGCCTGGTACCTCCCAACTGCCCTCTCCTGCTGGTCTGATCGCCCACAACTGCCCTCCCTTGCCGGCCATCTTGTGGTGGCCATCTTTGGCCACATGGGAACAACCATCTTGTGTGTTGGAGTGATGATCAATTTGCATATTACTCTTTTATAAGATGAGATTTAAAATCATTTTTTCTTGAGGTACTAATGTTAATTGCATGTAAATGGCTAGTTATTTTGTATCTACAATCTGGTAATAGATTTTTTTGTATATTGTAAAAACATTTTTTTAATGCTACAAATAAATAAATAATAAAATCAATGGGAAAATATTCTTGGGTGAGGATATTAAAAAAAATTGTCTGGCCAGAGTGGCTCAGTGGTGGAACATTGACCTATGAACTAGGAAGTCCAGGTTCAATTCCTTGTCAGGGCAGATGCCCAGGTTGTGGGGTGTGCAGGAGACAGACACTGATTCTCTCTGATCATTGATGTTTCTCTCTCTCTCCCTCTCCCTTCCTCTCTGAAATAAATAAAAACATATTTTAAAAAAGAATTGCCAACTTATAAAAAATAATAATAATTTTAAAAAGGATTGCCAAATTATGGAGAGATTACATAGGGAGAAAAACATATAATTTACCAAAATGTTCTTAAAAAATCTTATATCTGGGGAGAAACCAAGATGGCGGCATAGGTAAACACCGGAGTTTGCTGCCTCGCACAACCACTTCAAAAATACAACTAAAAGATGGAACGGACATCACCCAGAACCACAGGAAGGCTGGCTGAGTGGAAATTCTACAACTAGAAGGAAAGAGAAAAGCATACCGAGACTCAGAGGAGGTGCCATGCGGAAGAAAAATACTAAGGTACAGAGGCGCACGCAGAGCGGGCTGGCGGCTGAGGGCGCGGTTGTCTTTTTCAATCGGGAGGGAGTCTCAGGCTCTGAGCTCCAGTTCCGGGCGAGTCTCTGGGGACCTAGACTCATACGGGAGAAGCGGGACTGTCTGGCATCGTTCGGAACTCGAGGGCAGCTTTCTCTCGGAGGTAGTTGCAGCAATTGCTGGGAAACAGAAGCGGACACTGAAGGCAGGACTGAGAGCAGCCACAACTGCTTGCTCCGCCCGCCCTGTTGATCCCCTGGGACCCGCCCCACCCAATCCTTGCACGGAGGTGTTTGCTGGATAGCCTCAGGCAGAGGCTAGATTAGCACCTCCCTAGAGCTCCAGAACTGAAGTTCTCCCACTGCAGATACAGCTGATTCTCACAGCCAATTGGCCTGGAGGTCAATCCCTCCCAGTGTTACTTACAACAATCAAGGCTTAACTACAACAAGACTGTGCAAAAGACCACAAGGGGGAGCACCAAGAGTGTCCTCTTCAGGAATTGGGGAGGCTGAACCACTGGGCCCTAGAGGACACTTAGCACAGAAAACCACTTTATCAACACAAGGGAAGCATAAAAAATGCGGAGACAAGAAACAGGACACAAATGACAGAAATGGAGGAAAGCAAACTGCTGGATTATAGAAGTCAATACCACACTTTTAAGG